>NC_134269.1:124304306-124904306 GCF_031893055.1 Leptodactylus fuscus | reverse complement strand
CAGTACCACACGGGGGAGGATTAGATACGCGCCTCTTCACACAATACCATACAGGGGAGGATTAGATACACGTGTCTTCACACAGTTGTACACGCCATAGGATTAGATACACGGGTCTGCACACAGTCCCACACACCAGAGGATTAAATACGCACTTCTGCACACAGTACCACATGCCATAGGATTAGATACGTGCGCCTGCACACGGTTCCACATGCCGAAGGATTAGATACAGGCGTCTACACACAGTTCCACACGGGGGAGGATTAGATACGCGCGTCTACACACAGTACCACATGCCATAGGATTAGATATGCGCTCTTCACACAATACCACACAGGGGAGGATTAGATACATGTCTCTGCACACAGTACCACAAGCCAGAGAATTAGATACGCGTCTCAGCACACAGTACCACACGGGGGAGGATTAGATACGCGCATCTGCACACAGTACCACATGCCGGGGGATTGGATACACGCCTCTTCACACAATACCACACAGGGGAGGATTACATACACGTGTCTTCACACAGTTGTACACGCCATAGGATTAGATACACGCGTCTGCACACAGTACCACATGCCGTAGGCTTAGATACGTGCGTCTACACACAGTTCCACACGCCGTAGGATTAGATATGCGCCTCTTCACACAATACCACACAGGGGAGGATTAAATACGTGCGTCTGCACACAGTACCACACGCCAGAGGATAAGATAAGCGCGTCTGCACGCAGTACCAAATTCCGTAGGATTAGATACGCACGTCTGCACACAGTATCACATGTCGTAGGATTAGATACCCACGTCTACACACAGTTCCACATGCCGTAGGATTAGATATGCGCCTCTTCACACAATACCACACAGGGGAGGATTAGATACGTGCATCTGCACACAGTACCACACGGCAGAGTATTAGATACGCGCATTTGCACACAGTACCGCACGCCAGAGTCATTAGATATGCGCGTCTGCACACAGTTTCACTTACTGGAGGATTAGATATGCGCCTCTTCACACAATACCACACGGGGAGGATTAGATATGTGCATCTGCACACAGTACCACACCAACAAGGATTGGATACTTGCATCTAAACACAGTACTACACGGGGAAGGATTAGATACAGCTTTACTCCAGGTATCCATAACAACTGATCACAGGTTTTTCACTGACATCCAAAATGAGATACACATAATCACATGACGCTTATGGACATACACACAAACAACATACAAAATACACCAGTGCAAAATTGGACAATTCTTATGGGGCCACTACACAAACATAAAATGTAATATACCCGTGCGAAGCCGGGTCCCCCCTCTAGTTATTGATAAAATAAGGAGGTGGTCATTAATCTCTCCTAGGTATGCTGTATATGAAGAAGATTTAAAGAACACCTGTATATTCAGAGTCATATTCAAATATCCCTGCCTTATCACGAGTTTAGCTCACATGCATGCTGTATTCTTGTATAACATTGCAGGCATGAAACAAATGTGTAAAAATGTGCAATGAGACATTCACTAAGATAACTTAATTAAGATATTAGATATGATAAAGACTTCAGTATCGACCAAACCTGTTTAGCATTAGAGTTGTTGATCTACTTTCAGGCTAGTTGGTAAGGTAATGACCTTTGAAGGCTACCATCAGGATAAGGACACATATTCAGTAGAGATGAGCGAACACTAAAATGTTCGAGGTTCGAAATTCGATTCGAACAGCCGCTCAATGTTCGTGTGTTCGAACGGGTTTCGAACCCCATTATAGTCTATGGGGAACAGATACTCGTTAAGGGGGAAACCCAAATCCGTGTCTGGAGGGTCACCAAGTCCACTATGACACCCCAGGAAATGATGCCAACACCTCTGGAATGACACTGGGACAGCAGGGGAAGCATGTCTGGGGGCATCTAACACACCAAAGACCCTCTATTACCCCAACATCACAGCCTAACAACTACACACTTTACACACTCAATACCACCTCTCTGACAGTAGGAAAACACCTTGAAACATGTGTATTTGGCACTTGCAGTGAGGAGAGCTTGTCACCAGCAGTGAATTTGGCCCTTGTAGTAAGTTGAGGTTGGCACCAACATTTGTTTTGAAAATCAGGGTGGATTGAGCCTCTAACCAGCAGAGTTTGGGCAAATTCATGGTGGAGGGAGCCTCTAAACACCCCAGTTTGGGCAAATTCATGGTGGAGGGAGCCTCTAAAAACCCCAGTTTGGACCAATTCATGGTGGAGGGAGCCTCTAACCAGCCCAGTTTGGACCAATTAATGGTGGAGGGAGCCTCTAACCAGCCCAGTTTGGACCAATTCATGGTGGAGGGAGCCTCTAAACAGCCAAGTTTTGGGAAATTCATGGTGGAGGGAGCCTCTAACCAGCCCAGTTTGGACCAATTCATGGTGGAGGGAGCCTCTAAACAGCCAAGTTTTGGGAAATTCATGGTGGAGGGAGCCTCTAACCAGCCCAGTTTGGACCAATTCATGGTGGAGGGAGCCTCTAAAAAACCCAGTTTGGACCAATTCATGGTGGAGGGAGCCTCTAAACAGCCCAGTTTGGACCAATTAATGGTGGAGGGAGCCTCTAACCAGCCCAGTTTGGACCAATTCATGGTGGAGGGAGCCTCTAACCAGCCAAGTTTTGGGAAATTCATGGTGGAGGGAGCCTCTAACCAGCCCAGTTTGGACCAATTCATGGTGGAGGGAGCCTCTAAAAAACCCAGTTTGGACCAATTCATGGTGGAGGGAGCCTCTAACCAGCCCAGTTTGGACCAATTAATGGTGGAGGGAGCCTCTAAACAGCCCAGTTTGGGCAAATTCATGGTGGAGGGAGCCTCTAACCAGCCCAGTTTGGACCAATTCATGGTGGAGGGAGCCTCTAACCAGCCCAGTTTGGACCAATTAATGGTGGAGGGAGCCTCTAAAAAACCCAGTTTGGACCAATTCATGGTGGAGGGAGCCTCTAAACAGCCCAGTTTGGGCAAATTCATGGTGGAGGGAGCCTCTAAAAAACCCAGTTTGGACCAATTCATGGTGGAGGGAGCCTCTAACCAGCCCAGTTTGGACCAATTAATGGTGGAGGGAGCCTCTAACCAGCCCAGTTTGGACCAATTCATGGTGGAGGGAGCCTCTAACCAGCCCAGTTTGGACCAATTCATGGTGGAGGGAGCCTCTAAACAGCCCAGTTTGGGCAAATTCATGGTGGAGGGAGCCTCTAAAAAACCCAGTTTGGACCAATTCATGGTGGAGGGAGCCTCTAAACAGCCCAGTTTGGGCAAATTCATGGTGGAGGAAGCCTCTAACCAGCCCAGTTTGGACCAATTAATGGTGGAGGGAGCCTCTAAACAGCCCAGTTTGGACCAATTCATGGTGGAGGGAGCCTCTAAACAGCCAAGTTTGGACCAATTCATGGTGGAGGGAGCCTCTAAAAAACCCAGTTTGGACCAATTCATGGTGGAGGGAGCCTCTAACCAGCCCAGTTTGGACCAATTAATGGTGGAGGGAGCCTCTAACCAGCCCAGTTTGGACCAATTAATGGTGGAGGGAGCCTCTAACCAGCCCAGTTTGGACCAATTCATGGTGGAGGGAGCCTCTAAAAAACCCAGTTTGGACCAATTCATGGTGGAGGGAGCCTCTAACCAGCCCAGTTTGGACCAATTAATGGTGGAGGGAGCCTCTAACCAGCCCAGTTTGGACCAATTCATGGTGGAGGGAGCCTCTAACCAGCCCAGTTTGGACCAATTCATGGTGGAGGGAGCCTCTAACCAGCCCAGTTTGGACCAATTCATGGTGGAGGGAGCCTCTAAAAAAACCCAGTTTGGACCAATTCATGGTGGAGGGAGCCTCTAACCAGCCCAGTTTGGACCAATTAATGGTGGAGGGAGCCTCTAAACAGCCCAGTTTGGGCAAATTCATGGTGGAGGGAGCCTCTAACCAGCCCAGTTTGGACCAATTCATGGTGGAGGGAGCCTCTAACCAGCCCAGTTTGGACCAATTAATGGTGGAGGGAGCCTCTAAAAAACCCAGTTTGGACCAATTCATGGTGGAGGGAGCCTCTAAACAGCCCAGTTTGGGCAAATTCATGGTGGAGGGAGCCTCTAACCAGCCCAGTTTGGACCAATTAATGGTGGAGGGAGCCTCTAAACAGCCCAGTTTGGGCAAATTCATGGTGGAGGGAGCCTCTAACCAGCCCAGTTTGGACCAATTCATGGTGGAGGGAGCCTCTAACCAGCCCAGTTTGGACCAATTAATGGTGGAGGGAGCCTCTAACCAGCCCAGTTTGGACCAATTCATGGTGGAGGGAGCCTCTAAAAAACCCAGTTTGGACCAATTCATGGTGGAGGGAGCCTCTAACCAGCCCAGTTTGGACCAATTAATGGTGGAGGGAGCCTCTAACCAGCCCAGTTTGGACCAATTCATGGTGGAGGGAGCCTCTAACCAGCCCAGTTTGGACCAATTCATGGTGGAGGGAGCCTCTAAACAGCCCAGTTTGGGCAAATTCATGGTGGAGGGAGCCTCTAAAAAACCCAGTTTGGACCAATTCATGGTGGAGGGAGCCTCTAAACAGCCCAGTTTGGGCAAATTCATGGTGGAGGAAGCCTCTAACCAGCCCAGTTTGGACCAATTAATGGTGGAGGGAGCCTCTAAACAGCCCAGTTTGGACCAATTCATGGTGGAGGGAGCCTCTAACCAGCCCAGTTTGGACCAATTCATGGTGGAGGGAGCCTCTAAAAAACCCAGTTTGGACCAATTCATGGTGGAGGGAGCCTCTAACCAGCAGAGTTGGTGGAAATCAGGGTGGAGGGAGCCTCTAACCAGCAGAGTTGGGGGAAATCAGGGTGGAGGGAGCCTAGTATTAGCAGAATTGTGCAACGCTTATGGTGGATGAGTATGAGGATGCGGAGGAATTGGAGAGGTTGAGTACAGACATGGAGTTTCATGTTGGGGTGCTTTACACAGGTGGGCACAAAAATGACGGCTCTACCCAGTGGTGGTTCATTTTTATCAAAGTGAGCCGGTCGGCACTCTCAGCTGACAGACGGGTGCGCTTGTCAGTGATGATGCCACCGGCTGCACTGAACACCCTCTCAGATAGGACGCTGGCGGCAGGACAGGACAGCACCTCCAAGGCATATAGGGCAAGTTCAAGCCACAGGTCCAACTTCGACACCCAATACGTGTAGGGCGCAGAGGGGTCGGAGAGGACAGGGCTGTGGTCGGAAAGGTATTCCCGCAACATGCGCCTATACTTCTCACGCCTGGTGACACTAGGACCCTCCGTGGCGGCACTTTGGCGAGGGGGTGCCATCAAGGTGTCCCAGACCTTAGACAGTGTGCCCCTCGTTTGTGTGGACTGGTGAGAACTTGGTTGCCTACTGGAGGAACTGCCCTCCCTGCCGCCAACGTCACATGCTGGAAACATCTCCATCATATTCTGCACCAATTGCCTGTGGCAAGCATTGATGCGATTGGCCCTCCCCTCTACCGGAATAAAAGACGAGATGTTGTTTTTATACCGGGGGTCAAGGATAGCAAAGATCCAGTACTGGTTGTCCTCCATGATTTTGACAATACGCTTGTCGGTTGTAAAGCACCCCAACATGAACTCAGCCATGTCTGCCACAGTGTTAGTTGGCATGACTCCTCTGGCCCCACCGGAAAGTTCAATCTCCATTTCCTCCTCATCCTCCATGTCTACCCATCCGCGCTGCAACAATGGGACGATTCGAAGTTGCCCGGAAGCCTCCTGTATCACCATCACATCATCGGACAACTCTTCTTCCTCCTCCTCCTCCTCCTCCTCCTCCTCCTCCATTAAACGCAGTGAAGCGGACAGATGTGTGGACCTACTCTCCAGCTGTGACGGATCGGATGCTATCCCTAACTCCTCTGTGTGATCTGAGTTATCCCTGATGTCAATCAGGGATTCTCTCAGAACACACAAGAGCGGGATTGTAAGGCTCACCATCGCATCCTCAGAGCTCACCCTCCTTGTGGACTCCTCAAAGACCCGTAGGATGTCACAAAGGTCTCTCATCCATGGCCACTCATGGATGTGAAACTGAGGCAGCTGACTTTGTGGCACCCTAGGGTTTTGTAGCTGGTATTCCATCAAAGGTCTCTGCTGCTCAACCACTCTATTCAACATCTGAAACGTTGAGTTCCAGCGTGTGGGGACGTCGCACAAAAGCCGGTGTTGTGGCACATGCAGGCGTTGCTGGAGAGATTTTAAGCTAGCAGCGGCTACTGTCGACTTGCGAAAGTGGGCGCACATGCGCCGCACTTTCACCAGTAGCTCTGGAACATTGGGGTAGCTCTTTAGGAAACGTTGCACCACTAGGTTGAAGACGTGGGCCAGGCATGGAACATGTTGGAGTCCGGCAAGCTCCAGAGCTGCTACCAGGTTCCGGCCGTTATCACAAACGACCATGCCTGGGCCCAGGTGCAGCGGCTCAAACCATATTGCCGTCTCATCGAGGAGGGCATCCCTCACCTCGGAGGCAGTGTGCTGTCTGTCCCCCAAGCTGATCAGCTTCAGCACAGCCTGCTGACGTCTACCAACGCCAGTGCTGCAACGTTTCCAACTCGTAGCTGGGGTCAATCTAACAGCGGAGGAGGAGGCGGTGGCGGAGGAGGAGGCGGTGGCGGAGGAGGAGGCGGTAGAGGAGGAGGAGGAGGGGGGTGTTCTTCTCGTGTCCCTGCCAGGAATGTTAGGCGGGGAGACGAGGTACACCGGGCCAGTTTGGGAAGCAGTCCCAGCCTCAACTACATTCACCCAGTGTGCCATCAGTGAAATGTAGCGTCCCTGTCCGCATGCACTTGTCCACGCGTCGGTGGTCAAGTGGACCTTTGTGCAAAGCGCGGAACTAAGGGCCCGCCTGATGTTGAGTGACACGTGCTGGTGCAAGGCGGGGACGGCACACCGGGAGAAGTAGTGACGGCTAGGGACGGCATAGCGAGGTGCCGCAGTTGCCATCAGGTCCAGGAAGGCGGGAGTTTCAACAAGCCGGAACGCCAACATCTCCTGGGCCAGCAGTTTAGCGATGTTGGCGTTCAAGGCTTGCGCGTGTGGGTGGTTAGCAGTGTATTTCTGCCGCCGCTCCAATGTCTGAGAGATGGTGGGTTGTTGTAAAGAAACGCCTGATGGTGCCTTTGATGGTGCAGGAGAAGGAGATAAGACAGGACCAGGGGAGGATGAGGTAGAAGTCAACAAAGTGGCGGAGGCAGATGAAGTGGTGTCCTGGCTCGTCCTCTGGAGTGCATCGCCAGCACAGTCAGCAGTGGCAGTGGCAGAGGCAGTGGCAGTGGCGTGAACGGCAGGCGGCCTTTGTCCTGCCGTTGCTGCCTGCCACTGATTCCAGTGCTTGGATTCCAAATGACGGCGCATTGAAGTGGTGGACAGGTTGCTCTTCTCAGAGCCCCTAATCAATTTCGAGAGGCAAATTGTGCAGACAACACTATATCTGTCCTCGGCGCATTCCTTGAAAAAACTCCACACCTTCGAGAAACGTGCCCTCGAGGTGGGAGTTTTTCGGGGCTGGGTACGAACTGGAACATCTTGGGAGATTCCGGGTGTGGCCTGGCTTCGCCTAAGCTGCTGACCTCTGCCTCTGCCTCTAGCTACCCTTTTTGGTGCTGCACCTGCCTCAACATCCACACTACTTTCCCCGCTTGACATCCCCCCTGTCCAGGTCGGGTCAGTGTCCTCATCATCCACCACTTCCTCTTCCAACTCCTGTCTCATCTCCTCCTCCCGCACAATGCGCCGGTCAACTGGATGCCCTGACGGCAACTGCGTCACATCATCGTCGATGAGGGTGGGTTGCTGGTCATCCACCACCAAATCGAACGGAGATGGAGGAGACTCTAGTGTTTGAGCATCTGGACACAGATGCTCCTCTGTTAGGTTCGTGGAATCGTGACGTGGAGAGGCAGGTTGAGGGACAATGAAAGGAGCGGAGAACAGCTCTGGGGAGCAGGGACAGTTTGGGTTATTGTTCTGTAAAGCTTCGGAATTTTGGGAGGAAGGAAGACAAGACTGTTGGGTAATAGGAGGAGAGGAGGCAGAGTCTGACTGGCTGCTGGACAATGTGCTGTAAGCGTTCTCTGACAGCCATTGCAAGACCTGTTCCTGGTTCTCGGGCCTACTAAGGTTTGTACCCTGCAGTTTAGTTAATGTGGCAAGCAACCCTGGCACTGTGGAGTGGCGCAATGCTTGCTGCCCCACAGGAGTAGGCACGGGACGCCCTGTGGCTTCACTGCTACCTTGCTCCCCAGAACCATTCCCCCGACCTCGCCCACGGCCTCGTCCACGTCCCTTTCCGGGAGCCTTGCGCATTTTGAATTCCTAGTTAGAAATTGGCACTGTATACCAGTAGTAAAAATTGTGGGTGCACGTAACCCCAATATATTCTTTGAATTACCAGTCAGAAACTGGCACTATATGGCAGTAGCAAGAAATGAGGGTATTTATAACCCCAATATATTCTTTGAATTCCCAGTCAGACAATGGCACTGTATACCAGTAGTAAAAATTGTGGGTGCACGTAACCCCAATATATTCTTTGAATTACCAGTCAGACACTGGCACTATATGGCAGTAGCAAGAAATGAGGGTATTTGTATTCCCAATATACTCTTTGAATTCCCAGTCAGACAATGGCACTGTATACCAGTAGTAAAAATTGTGGGTGCACGTAACCCCAATATATTCTTTGAATTCCCAGTCAGACAATGGCACTGTATACCAGTAGTAAAAATTGTGGGTGCACGTAACCCCAATATATTCTTTGAATTACCAGTCAGACACTGGCACTATATGGCAGTAGCAAGAAATGAGGGTATTTGTATTCCCAATATACTCTTTGAATTCCCAGTCAGACAATGGCACTGTATACCAGTAGTAAAAATTGTGGGTGCACGTAACCCCAATATATTCTTTGAATTCCCAGTCAGACAATGGCACTATATGGCAGTAGCAAGAAATGAGGGTATTTATAACCCCAATATATTCTTTGAATTCCCAGTCAGACAATGGCACTGTATACCAGTAGTAAAAATTGTGGGTGCACGTAACCCCAATATATTCTTTGAATTACCAGTCAGAAACTGGCACTATATGGCAGTAGCAAGAAATGAGGGTATTTATAACCCCAATATATTCTTTGAATTCCCAGTCAGACAATGGCACTGTATACCAGTAGTAAAAATTGTGGGTGCACGTAACCCCAATATATTCTTTGAATTCCCAGTCAGAAACTGGCACTATATGGCAGTAGCAAGAAATGAGGGTATTTGTATTCCCAATATACTCTTTGAATTCCCAGTCAGACAATGGCACTGTATACCAGTAGTAAAAATTGTGGGTGCACGTAACCCCAATATATTCTTTGAATTACCAGTCAGACACTGGCACTATATGGCAGTAGCAAGAAATGAGGGTATTTGTATTCCCAATATACTCTTTGAATTCCCAGTCAGACAATGGCACTGTATACCAGTAGTAAAAATTGTGGGTGCACGTAACCCCAATATATTCTTTGAATTCCCAGTCAGACAATGGCACTATATGGCAGTAGCAAGAAATGAGGGTATTTATAACCCCAATATATTCTTTGAATTCCCAGTCAGACAATGGCACTGTATACCAGTAGTAAAAATTGTGGGTGCACGTAACCCCAATATATTCTTTGAATTACCAGTCAGAAACTGGCACTATATGGCAGTAGCAAGAAATGAGGGTATTTATAACCCCAATATATTCTTTGAATTCCCAGTCAGACAATGGCACTGTATACCAGTAGTAAAAATTGTGGGTGCACGTAACCCCAATATATTCTTTGAATTACCAGTCAGACACTGGCACTATATGGCAGTAGCAAGAAATGAGGGTATTTGTATTCCCAATATACTCTTTGAATTCCCAGTCAGACAATGGCACTGTATACCAGTAGTAAAAATTGTGGGTGCACGTAACCCCAATATATTCTTTGAATTCCCAGTCAGACAATGGCACTATATGGCAGTAGCAAGAAATGAGGGTATTTATAACCCCAATATATTCTTTGAATTCCCAGTCAGACAATGGCACTGTATACCAGTAGTAAAAATTGTGGGTGCACGTAACCCCAATATATTCTTTGAATTCCCAGTCAGAAACTGGCACTATATGGCAGTAGCAAGAAATGAGGGTATTTGTATTCCCAATATACTCTTTGAATTCCCAGTCAGACAATGGCACTGTATACCAGTAGTAAAAATTGTGGGTGCACGTAACCCCAATATATTCTTTGAATTCCCAGTCAGACAATGGCACTATATGGCAGTAGCAAGAAATGAGGGTATTTATAACCCCAATATATTCTTTGAATTCCCAGTCAGACAATGGCACTGTATACCAGTAGTAAAAATTGTGGGTGCACGTAACCCCAATATATTCTTTGAATTACCAGTCAGAAACTGGCACTATATGGCAGTAGCAAGAAATGAGGGTATTTATAACCCCAATATATTCTTTGAATTCCCAGTCAGACAATGGCACTGTATACCAGTAGTAAAAATTGTGGGTGCACGTAACCCCAATATATTCTTTGAATTACCAGTCAGAAACTGGCACTATATGGCAGTAGCAAGAAATGAGGGTATTTATAACCCCAATATATTCTTTGAATTCCCAGTCAGACAATGGCACTGTATACCAGTAGTAAAAATTGTGGGTGCACGTAACCCCAATATATTCTTTGAATTCCCAGTCAGACAATGGCACTGTATACCAGTAGTAAAAATTGTGGGTGCACGTAACCCCAATATATTCTTTGAATTACCAGTCAGAAACTGGCACTATATGGCAGTAGCAAGAAATGAGGGTATTTGTATTCCCAATATACTCTTTGAATTCCCAGTCAGACAATGGCACTGTATACCAGTAGTAAAAATTGTGGGTGCACGTAACCCCAATATATTCTTTGAATTACCAGTCAGACACTGGCACTATATGGCAGTAGCAAGAAATGAGGGTATTTGTATTCCCAATATACTCTTTGAATTCCCAGTCAGACAATGGCACTGTATACCAGTAGTAAAAATTGTGGGTGCACGTAACCCCAATATATTCTTTGAATTACCGGTCAGACACTGGCACTATATGGCAGTAGCAAGAAATGAGGGTATTTGTATTCCCAATATATTCTTTGAATTCCCAGTCAGACAATGGCACTGTATACCAGTAGTAAAAATTGTGGGTGCACGTAACCCCAATATATTCTTTGAATTCCCAGTCAGACACTGGCACTATATGGCAGTAGCAAGAAATGAGGGTATTTGTATTCCCAATATATTCTTTGAATTCCCAGTCAGACAATGGCACTGTATACCAGTAGTAAAAATAGTGGGTGTATATAGCCCCAATTCTATTGCTAGGGGACTTGCAGGGTATTTCTGGGGTGAAGGTGGGGGGGGCACACCGTTGGAACGGGTATCGGGGTATATATCGGGTATACGGGAATACACTGACAGTGTATTCCATTCAGGATCCTGGGAAAGCTGGGTTGCGGCGATTGAGCCCGTCAGTGCCACGTTACACTGACAAGCTTCTCCCTGGAATTTAGCTCTTACAAGAGCTGTTGGTTGTCTTCTCCTTCCTATCCTAGCCTGTCCCTGCCTACCCAGAATCTAAGCCCTAGCTAGCTGGACGGAAACCTCCGTCCTTGGTGAATTGCAAGCTCAGAATGACGCGAAGCTGGGCGTCGCTGTTCTTTTAAATTAGAGGTCACATGTTTTCGGCAGCCAATGGGTTTTGCCTACTTTTTTCAACGTCACCGGTGTCGTAGTTCCTGTCCCACCTACCCTGCGCTGTTATTGGAGCAAAAAAGGCGCCAGGGAAGGTGGGAGGGGAATCGAGTAATGGCGCACTTTACCACGCGGTGTTCGATTCGATTCGAACATGCCGAACAGCCTAATATCCGATCGAACATGAGTTCGATAGAACACTGTTCGCTCATCTCTAATATTCAGGCTTTGCTGATCCAGTTTATAAAGATAGACAGTGGTGGATTAAAAAAATAAAATAAAAAATAAAGTAGCATGTCTTCTATACCACCCACCTTTATGATTCACCACTAGTTTTTGCAACATAAAAGTTGCAGTGTCTCCTTAGACAACAGAATATGGCTCTTCAGGCTGTTGAAAGTGGACTCAGCAAGAACACTGTCTCACATGTTGAGTCCAATTCCAAAAGCTTGAAGGAGGGCCCTGTGTCTTCTGAAAATGTAATGTTGAATGTTGTACAGCTATTAACATACATTATTGTATATGACCAACCATACAAACCTACTAACTAATAAGTTCAGGTGTTTTAGCCACACGTATTGCAAGTCAAGCACACAGCCATGCAGTCTCCATAGACAAACACTTCTAGTACAATAGTTTAACACAGTGGGAACAGTTTGGGAAAAGCTGTTCTCTTGTAGTATAACTGTGCCATTATACACATAGTGAGATTCCCAAACGCATGGTGTGATAAGTTTGTAGAAGATCAACTCAATTGGCGACCACAAATCTCTCAAGTCTACCATATCAAATACCTTAACTGCGATTGTGAACAAGATCTTCTTGACCAATCAGTTACTGATTTCATAAATGCTCTTTTAGGGAAGGAACACAAATTTCCACAGATGTACCCCAAGATCTTATGGAAAGTGTCCCCTCCCCAACGATGTGGCATATCGAAAGGATAGCCCATTAAGGAAAACAGACAACCCCTTTAAGCAAAGATGTAATACAAACACTGGATTTTCTCTGAATTAACAGATATGCACATTTTTTTTTTTTTAAATCAGATCCTTATTAGTTTTTTTTAACAGATTCTTATTCAAATACATAGAGATATTAAGACAAGACAAAAGCCCATGCAGCAAAGTATCCAAAAAAAAAACCCCAGCGAGACCATATAAACCATTTCTCAGATCCCCCCTGCCCTATACCACAGGGAAAACATCTGTCAAAGCATGAATAAAAGTCATATACAAATGTTTTTGTTAAAAATGCTACAAAATAATCTTCTGTAGTACCAGGACTTCAGGTTTGGCTCATTTTGGAGATCTGTCAGAATGTGTATACCTCTTGAAGGTGTAAAATACCGTGTTATTAAAATGATACATTATATTGCTACTAATATTGATAATTAGTAATCCACCATCATGTTAAAATATTATGGCAAACAGTCCTAGCTTTATATATTAATTACTAATAAAGTATGTATCTCAAAATGTATTATCCTTGATTTCCCACAGAGCTTAAGGGTGGATGTGAGTTACTCTTTCCCTGTCCAGATCTGTGATATACCTTGTAGTAAGTATCACTGATACTGTTGCAAATATAATACATGTACTAACATTACTCTATTAGGGGATTTCGGAGTTAAACATACTGATGACCTTTACTAAGGATAGGTTATCAGTAGCAGATCAATGGGGTCTGACTCTCCCACCAATCATTTGTTCTCAATAATTTTAGTCTGGAGAATCCAATTAAAGAATGTCCTTTTCATGATCTGAAAAGCTTTATTGTAGTCCATAACAGAAATGAGTGCATCTAAATATTGTACTTTATATTGTAATCTGCAGCTGAGATAATTAAAGTATGTTGGATATGTATAAAAGACAGTTGTATGGTAAGTCATAAGTGCATAGTTATTATGCCAAGTACACACTGGGTTAATCCATGGTAATTTACAGTGGCAGCAGCATAGTGGATGGTACTTGAAAAATCCTACGCATGGCAGCATAAATCACACAATTTTGGATGTTTTTTTGTGTGTTGTCAGCAGAAATCATGTGGAGAGAAAAGTGCTACAAACCATTTTTTAATAGCTCCCCATCGATGGGTCCATATAGCTACATTCTAAAAACTGGTGCTAGAACAAGTTCCTCTTTTCCACCAAGGAGAACTTATTTGGATTTTCCTTTCCCAGAATTCTTAGAATGACATGCATGCAATGTACATTTTTTTTCCTATCAGTATATCTTTGTAGAATGGGAGGAAATCCATGCAAACACGGGGAGAACATACAAACTCTTTGCAGATGTTGTTCCTGGCAGGATTCAAACCCAGGATTTCAATACTGCAGTGCTAACCACTGAGCCACCCTGTGGCCCCTTCTGCAGGGACAATATTTGCATAGTTCTGTACAATGAGTTGTGGATGAATAGTATTAATATAGTCTTCTAGTTACCACAGAGCAACTAGACATTTGCCTTTTGTCAAAGGACATGTTATCAGATGTCATGTTGGGTATACGTACCATGCAAGAAATATATAGCAAAGGTAGGTTTATTGGAAAGCTGAGAACAGTGAAAATATTTTAGCAATAGATTCTCTACAGCCTGAAAACTCTCAGATTGTCATGCATGCCCAATAAGCGACCTTTCAGCCATTGTTCACAGTAAAAATGTTTTCTTACACAGCAATTTTAGAGTACAGGGAAATTCCCACTACAGTAGTCATGTGGTATTTCCGGATTGGTTTGTTCATACACACTTTTTTCCCCTTAATTTTAACCCTTTCCCAGAAATTGACATGCCATTGTACAATATGTAAGCAGCTTTGAGGTCACCAAGTATGCAGCACATCCTTTAAGACTTGTAAGTTGTAAAGAGTTTTCAATAGATCAGACTTGTTCTGGACACATCTCAAAGAATAAACTTAGATCTGAGGAATTAAGATGTCAAGTTAACTGGCTAAAAAGGGGGCAATATGCCAATATACTGCATGAGGGCCAATAAAGAGAGCAGTATACTCTGTGGGGGCCAGTAAACAGGGCGTTACACTGTGTGTACAAAGTATGAACGAATGTAGCATAGGGAGCCTGTTAGTGGTCAACATAATGCAGCATGCTCCACTATTTTGCCTACATTTCAGGCCCCAGAGTAATCGGAGAACCAGGGGAATAAAAACTTTAAAAAACATTACTGTTTCTTACCTGTTCCCGGCTCCTATGCTGTCTTCTCTGCTGCCGTCCTTCTGAAATGACGTCAGACGTCACATGACCCGGGATGCAGGCCGGTTCATGTGACATCAGAAAGGACGTCAGGAAGGAGGCCTGGCAGGATCGTGGAGAGGTAAGTAACAGTATTTTTTATGTTCCCTTACCTCTCCCAATCCGCCGATCATTATACTTGGGGGTCTGCAAAGAATCTGGCTCAAAAAAAAAAAAAACGTCGCTCATTCACTTCAATGGGAGCTGGTCATTTCCTTTTTCCGCAAGCGGAATCAGCGCATCAAACTCCATAAGACATATTACACTGGGGAACACAATTTTTGTTGACTTAGATCTGACACTTGTTTCAGACTTACTTTTAGCTCTTGGTTCCAAAAATGACCCCCGTTTTTCTCTAACACGTCAAGTTTTTAAGATACAGGATACCCTCCATTTTTCATGAAAATCTTACAAAATATACACTTACATGACAATGAAGCAGAAATTAATCTGAATATACTAGAGTTATTTTCTTCCTACAATTGCTATTTATTGCTCAGTTTTGTCCATTGTTTTAGAAGTAGTAAAGTTTTTACTTGGAATGGTGAAACTGCCACAGATGTAACAAAACGAATCAGGGCTGTTGAGGCACTTACGACGAGAAGATGAAGCCGCAGACATGATCGAATGGAAAGCAAAAAAGTACTTATGTCTATAAAATAATAAATTCTGTTAATTGCTTGTCTACAAACAAGAACTCACAAAAAAAATTCTGAAAACGATAGCCATCTAGACTAGGGGTGGGCAATTTTCCCACGGGGCCACATTAGAAATTGGAATGGTTTCAGAGGGCCTGACTAATATAGTTAAGGCTTCCTGCACACGACCGTGAAAACAGATCCGTGTGCAAGGCCTGCTCTGTTCTATTCTGTGGTAGTAGACTAGAACAGGACACAGGATGTCTGGAGCGCAGGGCACAAAGCCTGCCCATTGCTCCATCACAATCATATTCCCCATTGCAGCCCCCTACACACACAGTGCAACATTGCAGCCCCCCTACACATATAGTGCTACATTGCACACAGTATACTGCCTATCGCACCCCCGCCCGCACAGTATAGTAACCATGGCGCTCACCACAGCCCAACACTGAGTACTCACCTCTCAGCGTCTTCTCCCAGTCAGTCGGGACAGTTATGACGTCACCACGCGCGCGCGGGAGCCGGGTGCACAACCTCCCACCACCTTGTCGCATGCGTTACCAAATAGCCCAGCGTGGTCACATCAAGATACGCTGTAGAGAAAAAAACTTGACGTGATAGAAGAAAAGTAACTGCAGATTTAAGTTCAGCATGTCAATTTCAGTATTAAACAGCTCAAGTAAATTGAGAAAGGAGCCTAGACGTTCCGAAACATTGTAACCTGTCATCATTATTAGTTAGCCATTAAAAAGGTATCAACTACTGAAGACTATCAAGTTTTTTGTTTTTCTGTAATACGCTGTGATTTTAGCCGCAGCATTTTGCCCGCAGCGTTTCAGGCCCGTGGGGCCCCGACTTCATAAGTACAGAAGGAAAGAGATTTATTTAATAAGATATATTCCAAAGTTTATTGTATTCACTTCTATTCGTTTTAGAATTGTCAGTACACTTTTGAGCGTGCTATCCCAAAGCAGTCTTTTACTCATGCTAATGGATGTGCTATTTGTTCTATACCAATGAAAATGTCACTGATCAAAAATGGTAAACAATGGTTTGGTTTCAAAAAACACGTTTGTCCCTCCAAGTGCAGCAAATAGGGTCTGGAAAAATCTGTTGCAGGTGAAGCCAGATATGGATGTAGAAAAAAAAAAAAAAAAAAAATTTTATATTTATATATATATATATATATATATATATATATATATATATAGTACAAACATTGGAACCGCACACAAAAAAATAAAATAAAAATAAAATCAATTGGTGGTGCAGGCATAAAAGGGTTCTGCAATTCATGAACAGAAAATAATGATTTTGCCGCATACGTATTTTTGAGTGAAAAGTGAAAACATTTTTTAATTTCTGACTTCAGCACAAACACCATAAATAACACGCCATGTATGAAGAAATTATGGTACAAAAGCCAAGCTGTAGATCAGAAGTAGAATGTTTCGGTTCGCCATGTCCTCCTTTCCTCTGAGCTTGTATGGATCTAGCTTGAGGAAGGTCATCTGATCTACAGCTTGGTTTTTGTACCATAAGCTCTTCATACATGGCGTGTTATTTATTGTGCTTGTACTGTAGTCACGAGTTAAATTTTCTCTTCACTTTTCACTCAAGAACGTGTGCGGCAGAATCATTATTTTCTGTAGCTAGTATGTCAAAATTTACCTGGAAAGTTTTCATCGGAGATTCCCCATTTGTGACTACTGGTGACACCATGTTACACAGTCTACTCAAGCTTTGTAATACCAAAATCTGTGCCGAACGCCTGAAATAAATTTAATTTATAAAACTTTGTAACATTTATTTTTTAATTATTTTATTATGATTAATTAGTTTAAGCAGATGAATCTTGCATATTGTATAAAGTTATATAATGCATCTTTCTTGCTTTTCAGATTTAAATGTATCTGGATGGATAATTAGCACTCTCATTTAACATTTTTTTCAGAAATTCGTCAAAAGAAAATGAAACGTTTATTGAAATCAAAAAAGAGGCACTCCACAAAAACTGGTGAGTATATGGCTATACTTAGTTTACCAGCAATGTGTATATCCTTAGTAATACTAACAATAAAGGACCAAAATCCAGAACACCGTACAATGTATTTATACTATGGTGTACTCTGTTATATAAACTATAATAATGGAGCCACTGTGCTCAATAAATCACATCAGAAAATGGACCCAATTATATTAGTAAACCAATATTATAAATTACCTCAAATCATAATTAAACAATATATCATATCCCTCTACCCCCCCATCCCCCCTTCTTCCTTGTGTGTGCTCTGCTTGCACTCAAACCACATCATCTGGCATGGACTCCCTCTAGTGGTTGCAGCGGCCAGTGACATGTTAGTCTCTCGCATAGAGCAGTTGCTCTCAATTGGTGACTGCATTCTGCGATATGTTTCTTTATATTCTGGAATTAGCTCCCTCTGGTTGTGCCAGTGACGTCTTACTATATTCTATAGAATAGGCCCTCTAGTGGTGCCTGTGACTTGTGCTATGTTAGGCACTGCAGCCAGAAGTACATTACTATCTCATACGCAGGGGTGAACCTGCCCCTTTCGCCGCCCGAAGTGAACGACAGAAAGCCCCCCCCCCCCCAACCGCCACCCGGAGGAGGGGGCGTGGCGGCGCGGAGGGGTGGGGCTTAGCGAAGGGGGCGGGGCTTAGCACCGTTCACAGGCAGAGAGCAGGCACGGAGAAGACCTGCTCTCTGCCTGAGCGTGAGGGGAGGCTGCTGGAGCAGCGCTGCTCCAGTGGCCTCCCCAATCCACTGCTCCGTGCTAAGCCAGTCCAGGACAGCTTGTCCTGGACTGGCTTAGGTAAGAAAAAATGCCGCCCTCCTTGGGGCCCTGGCATAGCGCCACCTGAAGCGGTCGCTTCAGGTCGCCTCATGGGAGGTGCGGCGCTGCTCATACGGCATAGGCCCGCTCTAGTGGTGACAGCAGCATGTTACTATAGATTTTGAATAGGCTCCCTTCTTGGGGTGTCTGCAGTCAGCAGCAGATTACCGTGCGTTACGACAGACAGGATCCCTTGACTCTATTTTCAATCTACCGTCTACATTTGCCTCTCATTATGTGTTTTACTATAAGTGCCTCACACATTGTCCTTTTGTTTGTTTGTTATTGACCCTCCTTACTATGGTTTACCGTCTCCTGTTTGCTTTATATGGTTTTTACTTCCTGTGTCTTCGTTTGTTTTTTTGCTATAAATAAATAGATCATAATACTAGGGTTATTCAATAGGTTATCTACCTGAATAAGAAAGCAAACTTTTCTGACATCATTGAACTTTCTACTTTTCAATGTAATCCGCCTTGACTTCACCACCCTTATTTCACTTCACCTCCAGAGATTGGACGCCCTCAGAATAGAAGGAGACTTCTCGCTGCTGCAGGAACCCTGTTACCGCCTATCTGACTGCATCATCATCAGGAAATTCTTGCCCATGCAGAAAGCTCTTCAGGTTGTAAAATAGAAGTGAATGACTGGGATACAGGTCTGAACTGTAGCGTGGAGGTTTAAGCTTCATGAAGTTGCATTCCCTGGTAGCAGCTTGTGATTTATGTGCTTTGTGACCTGGTACATTGTCGTGAAGCAAGAAAACTCCTGCCAAGATGATACCATGGCACTTCTCTTTGATGCCTCACGTATTCCTTCATTATTGAAGCCTAGATGTCTCCAGGAATTGTCTTATGTGGCATGAATTCTAGTAATAAAACACCTTCTGTATCCTAAAAAACAAAGTAGATATTACCTTTCCAGCTGACTGCTGCACAGCAGATTTCTTTGTTGTTGGTGAACCCTTGTGCCTCCATTGCATGGACTCTTGTTCGGTCTCAGGATCATGGTAGTAGATGCTTGATGCATCACCTGTAACAACTGAAGAATAGACGTCTCCTGGATTTTTTATAAATATGTCTAAATTTTCTTGGCTACATTTCTTGTGACATGTTTTTGCTCAAGCTTACATTCGTGGCAGCCACCAGAAACTGACCTTTGACATCAAAGCATCATGAATGATATTGGAAACCATGCCAACTGAAATACCCAATTCATAACCTACAACATTGACTTTGACTTGAGGATATTCCAAAACCATGGCATCACCTTTATGGCACATGTTCTCTGAAGATTATTTCTGATTTCTGGTTTATATTGTCAATAAAATCCTAATTCTGCAGTGCATTTTTTATGTACAGTATGCCTAACTACATGTAGCTCTTTAAAAAACAAAACAAAAAAATCCCAAGACCTTAAAGGGGACCTTTCACGTACTCAGATGTGTGGTATTGTCATTGCTGGGCAGTAAGAAAAGCCCCCTCTGAAGTACAAGGCCATGGAGGAATACTGTTCGGGAAGGGGATATGGGGTGTGGGGGGGGGGGGGGAAGAGACACAGTGTCAAGATATCGGTATCAAAAATAACGGCACCAATATCTCCAGGACTGGGGCGCAAATCACGGGAATGCTGATAATGTGCTTAAAGGGGTATTCCCAACTCTCCTGCTCACCAACTTGCAGGCTTGTATGCCTTGTTCACTTCCTGGTTTTCTCAGTAAGTTGGTGGGTGGGGTTTCACTTGCTCTGCTAGCTCTTTTCATAGCAGTACATGTTTGCAGTCAGTAATGAGGGATAGTTGTAAATAAATTAGCACAGTATCACTGGAAGATGCACAATATGAAGCTGATTTAGCAGTGATGGATTTGATAGGTGATGATAATCCCAAATTTACATGCTACAGGACCAAGAGTAAGCTGGCAATAAACTCAGTTTTAGGTCTATGTTTACATACAGAGGTAACAGACACCCTCTCAGCCCTTATCAGCAAAAATCAATTAGCAGACCCAGGAAGAGGGAGATAAAGAGCTCAGAAACACAAGCTCACTCTGAGCGCTCAGCTCCTCCTCCCCTCCTGAGAGCAGGGAGCTACATCACTTGTCCTGGGCAGAGAGATAAGTATCCCCAGATCTGTGGTTATGGAAACACATTGTAAACAATGAAGTGAAGAATCTCAGCGTCCAAACAAAGCAGTTTTGCTGAAGCTAGCTGTATAGATAGGATCCAAGAGATGAGACAACTCTGTTTGCTTACTAGTGGTATATAATACCACACATCTATGAGGATAAAAAAAGGCCCTCTATAACATAGCTATTTGATGAAAAAAAACCCCGTTATGAGCTTTGGAATTCAATGACAATACCAAACTGTTTAGAAAAACAAACAAAACACATTTCTATTGTGCTATGAGCACAGCATATTGCGATTCCATCTCCATTACAGTTGGTCCAACAGGGAAAAAAAAAAAAAAAAAAAAAAAAAAAAAAAAAGTGTGAGCAATCTAATGTCATGATACAATGATATTTTCCTCTAAGATGACTGGGTCTTCGTGTTGTTTCAGCATATATACCTTGCATATGGCATACACATTACCTTCAAAATCATCCAACCATTGGCCACCACTGGTGTGTAAAGTTTTTGCCAGCTGATACAGCATTTTCTATACCGAAATGGTCAACTAATGTCCCGCTAACTTAAAAGTATCCTCTAGTAAAGTAACTGAAAAAGATAGATAAATACAAGACTCCAACCTATAAACCTATCATGTGGATTCAGAGGACGGCACATAAACCCCATGAAAAGGACACCACTTGCCCTTACCTATTATAAGTATGGAAATCTGAATCCCAAATCAACATCCCATTCCAAAATACTAGATTCCATGACTTATAAAATTGTGCACTGTTCTCCATATGTGGTGATTTACATAGGGGCTATACTGTATCCTTTTCATGAGCTTCTATACCTCTGTTCTCTCATCCCCTAATTCTGTTTCAGTGACAGTTTTGTCCATTGTTGTAATATTTAACATACTTGTTTCCATGGCCCAGGTGTGTAACTTTACATTTATATTAAAATGAATTTGCCATTTCCCCAAATCCCTATGTAATATTACACTAGCCTCCTCTGCATTGACTAAGACCCCACATAACGGTCCACAGTAAAAAAGTGCTGCGGGAAAAACCTCTGCAGACTTTCTGCCTCCACTACACCTTTAGGGAAACCGCCGGTGTTCCAGCAGGTATTATTGACATACTGTGATTTCCAAAACTGTTGAAGTTCATCGTATCCACAGCGCAAATTTTTTTGCAAGTTGTGGATGGGATTCAGTGACTGCAATATGCATCATTTTTTTCTGCTGTGGTTAAACCGCAGCATTTAGAGATTAGATATTAAAGTATTAGATATTTGTGGAGCAACAAAGCTACATTGGAGATTTTGAGATTTCACATTGCTGCGGTGACGAAATGAAAGTGTAGTCTACAGTTATAGTGAAATATGGAAAGAAGAAACGTTTTGTAATAGTTAACCTTTATACTTTGCCTCCACCTATACTTAAGTATATTAGTCATACCTTACATAGCTATTGTCACTATTCACGGTGCTTATGACTCATACCTGCGGGAATCCCTGCATTTAAAATAGGTTACAAACCTCACATGTTATTTTTATGGCATCGGGCATTTCCTGCTACATCACAAGGACATTGTGTTGACTCAGAATAAAAAAAATGTAACCGATTCTTATATTGCAAATGTCATTTGATAATGATTATTCCCCTTTCATGGAACGGCAGTTAACTATTCTTTCAAATTACGTTTTCCCTTATGATCTGTTCATACTTGGATTATGATCTCTATTTTAACCCCTTTCCGCCGATGGCAATTTTTGACTTCCTGACCAAGCTCGATTTTTCAAAACTTTCGTGTCACTTTATGTGGCAATAACTTTGGAATGTTTTAACTTACCAAAGTGATTGAGATTGTGGTTTCGTAACACATTATACTTCATGTTAGTGGTGAATTTTGGTTGATATGTTTTGTGTTTAATTATGAAAAAAAATAGGAAATTTGGTGGACATTTTAAAAAATATGCATTTTATAAAGTTTGAAATGATGTGCATTGCATACAGATATTCAGACCGCCAAAATTATATCCTAAATCTCATGTCCCAGATCTCTGCTTTATGTCGGCATCAAACTTTAGTCGCCCTTTTATTTTTTATTTTTTTTTACAGACATTAGAAGATTTACAAGTGAAACAACAATATTCAAAATTTTCAAGAAATTTCCAAAACCCATTTTTTAACCCCTTAGAGACACAGCCCAAAAGTGACTTAAGGACCAGGCCTCTTTTTTCAAAACTGACATGTGTCACTTTAAATGGCAATAGCTTTGAGACGCTTTAACTTACACAAGTGATTCTGAGATTGTTTTTTTGTGACATATTGTACTTCATGTCAGTAGAAAATTTTTGTCGATATTTTTTGCCTTTGATTATGAAAAAAATAGGAAATTTGATGAAAATTTGGAAAAAAGTGCAGTTTTCAAACTTTGAAATTGCAAGCCTTTCAAATGGAAAGCCATACTACCCAAATTTTTTGATAAATATAATTAACCATGTCTCTGATTTATGTAGAAGTCAAATTTTAATCACCCTTTCATTTTTTTCAGATATTATAAGGCTTACAAGTCAAGCAGTGATTTTCCAAATTTTCAAGAAAATTTCCAAAACACATTTTTCAAGGGACCAGTTCAGTTTTGAAGGGAACTTGAGAGGCCTCTCTTGTAAAACCCCCCATAAGTCACCCCATTACCAAAACTGCACTCCTGAAAGAATCCAAAACAGTTAGAAAGTTTCTTAACCCTTTCAGCATTTCACAGCAATTAAAACAAAATGGAGGTCAAATTTACATTTTTCAATTTCTATCACTAATATATTCATTTAGCCCTAGAATTTACACATTTACTAAGGGTTAAAGGAGAAATTGCACCCCACATTTTGTTACGCAATTTCTCCCGAACACAGCAATACCCCATATGTGCTGGTACCCTAATGTACAGGCACACAGTCGCTCTCAGAACGGATGGAGCGCTAATTGGATTTTGTAGGCCAGATTTTGCTAAAATAAATTGCAGGCACCATGTTCCTTTTGCAGAGCCCCCAAGGTGCCAAAACAGTGGAAACCCCCAAAATGTCACCCCATTTTGGAAACTAGACCCCTTAAGGAATTTATCAAGGGGTATAGTGAGCACTACAGGAGTGTAACAGAATTGGCCCAACAAAAGGAAAAGTGCCATTTTTTTGCTATAAAATGAAGCTTTAACCCCAAATTATGCATTTCCACAAGGGGTTAAAAGAGAAAATGCACCCCACAAATTGTCAAGCATTTTCTCCCAACTACAGAAATGCCCACATGTGGACGTAAAGTGATGTATGGTCACACAGTGGGATAGAACAATAGTTGGAGGGTAGATTTGGCTGAAATTGGTTTTAGTTACCATGTCACATTTGTAGAGGCCTTGAAGTGCCAAAACAGTGAAAGTCCCCAAAAATGTGACCCCATTTTGGAAACTAGACCCCTTGACTTCAGTGACGTTAGTGTTAAATTACACCTCTTAAAAAATTTACCAAGAAGTATAGCAAACATTTGGATGCAACTTGTATGACAAGAATTTATTTAGCAGAAATTACTGCATAACCGGATGAAAGTAAATGTGTGCAGAATACGTGATGGTATAAGGAGGCGATATTCCATGGAAAATAAATTCTAAAATTAATATTCCATGGAAGTGTGGTACAATCTAAAGCACTCCTTCATGCACAGGCCAGGTTTATCAGGGCAGGTGTCACACTGATAAATGGTGTCTCTCCTTATTCCTCTTTTGTAACACACTCTGCATCTTTTCTGAGTTTTCCTTTTTTAGCAGTTTGGGGGACTTCACCGGGAAAATGTTGCCCTGGTACAATACGGGAACCATGAGTTTCAGAAGTACTGGGGCCTGGCACTTCTAGGTCCCCAAATATCAGGGACTTGATAATTGCCTCCTGAAACTCAAGGAAAGTTCCTGTGTGGCCTGCACATCGTGATAGCACGTAAGAGTTATACAATGCCATCTGAACCATGTGCACGACCAGCTTTTTGTACCACACTCTTGTTTTTCGCATGGCACTGTAGGGCTTTAGGACTTGATCAGATAGATCAACCCCTCCCATGTACTTATTGTATGCCAGGATGCAGTCTGGCTTGGAGACAGTGGTACTGGTGCCACGCACAGGGACAGAGGTGCTGCCGCTGCCATTAGCTGTGGTCAGTACAAGGACATCCCTCTTGTCCCTATACTTGACCAGCAGCATATTCTCATTGCAGACGGCACTACTCTCACCCTTTCTGAGGCGCTGCTCAATATGTGCCCTAGGGAGGCCTCTTCGATTTCTGCGCACAGTCCCACAAGCTGCAGTTCCTCTAGAACTCAGGGACCTAAAGAGTGGGATGCTGGTGTAAAAGTTATCCACATAGAGGTGATAACCCTTGTCCAGCAGTGGGTGCATCAAATCCCACACAATTTTCCCACTAACTCCTAGGATTGGGGGGCAGTCTGGGGGCTCAATCCTTGTGTCCCTTCCTTCATACACCCTAAATTTATAAGTGTATCCTGAACTGCTCTCACATAGCTTATACATTTTAATGCCATACCGTGCCCGCTTACTGGGCAAGTATTGGCGGAATTTTAGCCTCCCTTTGAAACTGATCAGAGACTCATCAATTGCAATGTTCTGATCAGGGATGTAGGACTCTGCAAATTTGGCACTAAAGTGGTCAATGACTGGCCTAACTTTGTATAAGCGGTCAAAATTTGGGGCATCTTGGGGCGGGCACTGGGAATTATCATTATAATGAATGAACTTTAGGATACTTTCAAACCGCTTCCTGGACATAGCCATTCGAAAGATTGGAGTGTTGTGCAAGACGTCTGTACTCCAATACTGAAGAATTTTAGTTTTTTTCACTATGCCCATATGCAGAATAAGACCCCAGAAAATCTTAATTTCTGCTGCATTTACTGGGGTCCAGTTCTGTGGCCTGGCATAGGAAGAGGTGGCATTTTGTTCCAAAAATTGTTCAGCGTACAAATTCGTTTGGGCCACCATAAGATCTACAAACTCAGAGAAAAAGATTTTTAAAAAGTCATTTTCTCTGAAGCCCTCAGTCTCAATTTGTATTCCTGACCGGGCAACAAAGTCAGGAAGCTGAGGCTCATAATTTTCTGGGGGTGGGGTCCACATGGGCTCTACAGGTGGGGCAACTAACTCAGCAATTGTTCTGGGGCGCCTCCTTTGGGGTTGCTCATCACTGGAGGAGGAGGAGGAAGAAGAGGAAAAATAAAGGAATGGGGCATTTTCCTCTTCTCCCTCGCTGGCGGTATCAGTGTCAGAGGCCAGTATGGCGTACGCCTCTTCTACTGAAAACCTTCTTTGGGATGATTGGGACATTTTTGTGTGTGTGTGGTGTTTTACTTGAGTATATAAAACTTTATTTCTTGAAACTTTATTTCTTTGAAACTTTTTCAGTGTGGGGTGTGTGTTGTGCTTTAACACGTGTATTTTATGTAAAAAAAAAAAAAACCTTCCCTTCTATCAAAAATGGAGCTATATATAGATTGAAAAAAAACTGAGCCAAAAATCACAAATGTGACCAATAACGTATATTTTATTACTGGTCAGTTTGCGGTGGCGAGTTTTACAAAAAAAAAAAAAGCTTGTGCACAAACAAAATTCTCTTTTCTACCTACTAGAAAAAAAAACTGCCCCCAAAATCACAAATGTGACCAGTAACGTATATTTTATTACTGGTCAGTTTGCGGTGGCAAGTTTTTTTAAAAAAAAAATAAAAAATAAAAATTTGGAGAAATGCCAAAAAGGGCTTTCTCAAAAAGGGGAGGGAGGTGAGTCTCTTTTCTGCACAGAATGCATAGTTTAGGACCCAGAAGCTGGAGGAGCCAGACAGTCTCAGAGGCCTCGGTCAGGAAAGGGTGGAGAGGAGATGGGAGGGGGGATGGGAGACGGCAGAGGGGAGAGATGGGCAGTAGAGGGCTGGCTGGGAGAGGTGGAATAAGGGACCTAGGACGTCTGGCAGAATTGATGTCTGATCGAGGTATGACGCAGTGGTAATGCAGCAATCTCACGCTAAGAGCTCACAGGGCAGCACGGGTTCTGCTCTGCTCGCAATTCCCAGAGGGAGTGATGTAAGCAGAGCAGTGCCCAAAGTTTACACTGCCCTGCACGCCATTGATTGATCAATCTGCCATGATGCTGGCAGATTGACCAATTAAAACATCTGGAGGGGGTCGCACCACTGTACGCCCCCCAAACACTCGACAGGGATTGGTGCTAGGTGTAGCACCAATCACTGTCACTTTTGTACTGATCCGTCGGCACAGATCATTGGATCTGTGCCGGCAAGCTGCAATTGGACATTGCGAAGCAATCGTCCAATTGCAGCGATCCACGTGGCAGGGAGGGGGTTAAACCTCCCGATTCATGTAAAGAAAGTTGTCTGCTGTCATGGACAGCAGCAACCTTCTTACAGTTTCCGTGTCTTGAGACACGGAGGCTGTTTATAACCATGACGTATTATTACTTCATGGTGCGCGAAGTACCTCGCGTCCATGACGTAATAGTACGTTAAACCCCCCCCCCCCCATTTTCAAAAGTGCACCCCTTAAATAAGCCAAAACAACATATACCAAGTATTTCAACCCTATAAGTGCTTAACAGGAATTAAGACAAAATGGAGGTGAAATTTTCAAATTTGATTAATATTTTCGTTTAGCCCTAGAATTTGCACATTCACAAGGGGTTAAAGGAGAAAACGCATCCCACAATTTGTTATGCAAGCTCTGACTACCATAGTACCCCACTTGTGGGTGTAAATTAATATATGGATGCACAGCGAGATGCTGAAGGGAAGGTGCGCCAAAGAGCTTTTAGAGGGCAGATCTGGCTGTTATCAGTTTCAGGAACCAGGTCGCATTTACAAAGCCCTTGAGGAGTCAAAACAGTGGAAACCTCTAGAAAGTGACCCCATTTTGAAAACCGCACCCCTCAAAGAATTTATCAAGTGATGTAGTGAGTATTAGTAACCCAGAAGTGAATATGTAAGCTGTGCGGAGTAAATTGGGTACACCAAATCCCATTCTATTTTCCCACTAGCTCCTATGACACGGACGGGGAAGAGGGGCATTCTGGGGGATCAGCGCTGGTGTATAATCTCTCATAAGCTCTAAATATGGGGTGTCCCCTGAAAACACTCGTACAGATTATACATTTCCTTCTAGTCGCAGCTAGAGATGAGCGAACACTAAAATGTTCGAGGTTCGAAATTCGATTCGAACAGCCGCTCAATGTTCGTGTGTTCGAACGGGTTTCGAACCCCATTATAGTCTATGGGGAACAGATACTCGTTAAGGGGGAAACCCAAATCCGTGTCTGGAGGGTCACCAAGTCCACTATGACACCCCAGGAAATGATGCCAACACCTCTGGAATGACACTGGGACAGCAGGGGAAGCATGTCTGGGGGCATCTAACACACCAAAGACCCTCTATTACCCCAACATCACAGCCTAACAACTACACACTTTACACACTCAATACCACCTCTCTGACAGTAGGAAAACACCTTGAAACATGTGTATTTGGCACTTGCAGTGAGGAGAGCTTGTCACCAGCAGTGAATTTGGCCCTTGTAGTAAGTTGAGGTTGGCACCAACATTTGTTTTGAAAATCAGGGTGGATTGAGCCTCTAACCAGCAGAGTTTGGGCAAATTCATGGTGGAGGGAGCCTCTAAAAACCCCAGTTTGGACCAATTCATGGTGGAGGGAGACTCTAAAAACCCCAGTTTGGACCAATTCATGGTGGAGGGAGACTCTAAAAACCCCAGTTTGGACCAATTCATGGTGGAGGGAGCCTCTAAAAACCCCAGTTTGGACCAATTCATGGTGGAGGGAGCCTCTAACCAGCCCAGTTTGGACCAATTAATGGTGGAGGGAGCCTCTAAACAGCCAAGTTTTGGGAAATTCATGGTGGAGGGAGCCTCTAACCAGCCCAGTTTGGACCAATTCATGGTGGAGGGAGCCTCTAAACAGCCCAGTTTGGGCAAATTCATGGTGGAGGGAGCCTCTAACCAGCCCAGTTTGGACCAATTAATGGTGGAGGGAGCCTCTAAACAGCCCAGTTTGGACCAATTAATGGTGGAGGGAGCCTCTAACCAGCCCAGTTTGGACCAATTAATGGTGGAGGGAGCCTCTAACCAGCCCAGTTTGGACCAATTAATGGTGGAGGGAGCCTCTAACCAGCCCAGTTTGGACCAATTAATGGTGGAGGGAGCCTCTAAACAGCCAAGTTTTGGGAAATTCATGGTGGAGGGAGCCTCTAACCAGCCCAGTTTGGACCAATTCATGGTGGAGGGAGCCTCTAAACAGCCCAGTTTGGGCAAATTCATGGTGGAGGGAGCCTCTAATTAGCCCAGTTTGGACCAATTAATTGTGGAGGGAGCCTCTAACCAGCCCAGTTTGGACCAATTAATGGTGGAGGGAGCCTCTAACCACCCCAGTTTGGGCAAATTCATGGTGGAGGGAGCCTCTAACCAGCCCAGTTTGGACCAATTAATGGTGGAGGGAGCCTCTAACCAGCCCAGTTTGGACCAATTAATGGTGGAGGGAGCCTCTAATTAGCCCAGTTTGGACCAATTAATTGTGGAGGGAGCCTCTAACCAGCCCAGTTTGGACCAATTCATGGTGGAGGGAGCCTCTAATTAGCCCAGTTTGGACCAATTAATTGTGGAGGGAGCCTCTAACCAGCCCAGTTTGGACCAATTAATGGTGGAGGGAGCCTCTAAAAAACCCAGTTTGGACCAATTCATGGTGGAGGGAGCCTCTAATTAGCCCAGTTTGGACCAATTAATTGTGGAGGGAGCCTCTAACCAGCCCAGTTTGGACCAATTAATGGTGGAGGGAGCCTCTAAAAAACCCAGTTTGGACCAATTCATGGTGGAGGGAGCCTCTAATTAGCCCAGTTTGGACCAATTAATTGTGGAGGGAGCCTCTAACCAGCCCAGTTTGGACCAATTAATGGTGGAGGGAGCCTCTAACCACCCCAGTTTGGACCAATTCATGGTGGAGGGAGCCTCTAACCACCCCAGTTTGGACCAATTCATGGTGGAGGGAGCCTCTAAACAGCCCAGTTTGGGCAAATTCATGGTGGAGGGAGCCTCTAACCAGCAGAGTTGGGGGAAATCAGGGTGGAGGGAGCCTAGTATTAGCAGAATTGTGCAACGCTTATGGTGGATGAGTATGAGGATGCGGAGGAATTGGAGAGGTTGAGTACAGACATGGAGTTTCATGTTGGGGTGCTTTACACAGGTGGGCACAAAAATGACGGCTCTACCCAGTGGTGGTTCATTTTTATCAAAGTGAGCCGGTCGGCACTCTCAGCTGACAGACGGGTGCGCTTGTCAGTGATGATGCCACCGGCTGCACTGAACACCCTCTCAGATAGGACGCTGGCGGCAGGACAGGACAGCACCTCCAAGGCATATAGGGCAAGTTCAAGCCACAGGTCCAACTTCGACACCCAATACGTGTAGGGCGCAGAGGGGTCGGAGAGGACAGGGCTGTGGTCGGAAAGGTATTCCCGCAACATGCGCCTATACTTCTCACGCCTGGTGACACTAGGACCCTCCGTGGCGGCACTTTGGCGAGGGGGTGCCATCAAGGTGTCCCAGACCTTAGACAGTGTGCCCCTCGTTTGTGTGGACCGGTGAGAACTTGGTTGCCTACTGGAGGAACTGCCCTCCCTGCCGCCAACGTCACATGCTGGAAACATCTCCATCATATTCTGCACCAATTGCCTGTGGCAAGCATTGATGCGATTGGCCCTCCCCTCTACCGGAATAAAAGACGAGATGTTGTTTTTATACCGGGGGTCAAGGATAGCAAAGATCCAGTACTGGTTGTCCTCCATGATTTTGACAATACGCTTGTCGGTTGTAAAGCACCCCAACATGAACTCAGCCATGTCTGCCACAGTGTTAGTTGGCATGACTCCTCTGGCCCCACCGGAAAGTTCAATCTCCATTTCCTCCTCATCCTCCATGTCTACCCATCCGCGCTGCAACAATGGGACGATTCGAAGTTGCCCGGAAGCCTCCTGTATCACCATCACATCATCGGACAACTCTTCTTCCTCCTCCTCCTCCTCCTCCTCCTCCATTAAACGCAGTGAAGCGGACAGATGTGTGGACCTACTCTCCAGCTGTGACGGATCGGATGCTATCCCTAACTCCTCTGTGTGATCTGAGTTATCCCTGATGTCAATCAGGGATTCTCTCAGAACACACAAGAGCGGGATTGTAAGGCTCACCATCGCATCCTCAGAGCTCACCCTCCTTGTGGACTCCTCAAAGACCCGTAGGATGTCACAAAGGTCTCTCATCCATGGCCACTCATGGATGTGAAACTGAGGCAGCTGACTTTGTGGCACCCTAGGGTTTTGTAGCTGGTATTCCATCAAAGGTCTCTGCTGCTCAACCACTCTATTCAACATCTGAAACGTTGAGTTCCAGCGTGTGGGGACGTCGCACAAAAGCCGGTGTTGTGGCACATGCAGGCGTTGCTGGAGAGATTTTAAGCTAGCAGCGGCTACTGTCGACTTGCGAAAGTGGGCGCACATGCGCCGCACTTTCACCAGTAGCTCTGGAACATTGGGGTAGCTCTTTAGGAAACGTTGCACCACTAGGTTGAAGACGTGGGCCAGGCATGGAACATGTTGGAGTCCGGCAAGCTCCAGAGCTGCTACCAGGTTCCGGCCGTTATCACAAACGACCATGCCTGGGCCCAGGTGCAGCGGCTCAAACCATATTGCCGTCTCATCGAGGAGGGCATCCCTCACCTCGGAGGCAGTGTGCTGTCTGTCCCCCAAGCTGATCAGCTTCAGCACAGCCTGCTGACGTCTACCAACGCCAGTGCTGCAACGTTTCCAACTCGTAGCTGGGGTCAATCTAACAGCGGAGGAGGAGGCGGTGGCGGAGGAGGAGGCGGAGGAGGAGGCGGTAGAGGAGGAGGAGGAGGAGGGGGGTGTTCTTCTCGTGTCCCTGCCAGGAATGTTAGGCGGGGAGACGAGGTACACCGGGCCAGTTTGGGAAGCAGTCCCAGCCTCAACTACATTCACCCAGTGTGCCGTCAGTGAAATGTAGCGTCCCTGTCCGCATGCACTTGTCCACGCGTCGGTGGTCAAGTGGACCTTTGTGCAAAGCGCGGAACTAAGGGCCCGCCTGATGTTGAGTGACACGTGCTGGTGCAAGGCGGGGACGGCACACCGGGAGAAGTAGTGACGGCTAGGGACGGCATAGCGAGGTGCCGCAGTTGCCATCAGGTCCAGGAAGGCGGGAGTTTCAACAAGCCGGAACGCCAACATCTCCTGGGCCAGCAGTTTAGCGATGTTGGCGTTCAAGGCTTGCGCGTGTGGGTGGTTAGCAGTGTATTTCTGCCGCCGCTCCAATGTCTGAGAGATGGTGGGTTGTTGTAAAGAAACGCCTGATGGTGCCTTTGATGGTGCAGGAGAAGGAGATAAGACAGGACCAGGGGAGGATGAGGTAGAAGTCAACAAAGTGGCGGAGGCAGATGAAGTGGTGTCCTGGCTCGTCCTCTGGAGTGCATCGCCAGCACAGTCAGCAGTGGCAGTGGCAGAGGCAGAGGCAGAGGCAGTGGCAGTGGCGTGAACGGCAGTCGGCCTTTGTCCTGCCGTTGCTGCCTGCCACTGATTCCAGTGCTTGGATTCCAAATGACGGCGCATTGAAGTGGTGGACAGGTTGCTCTTCTCAGAGCCCCTAATCAATTTCGAGAGGCAAATTGTGCAGACAACACTATATCTGTCCTCGGCGCATTCCTTGAAAAAACTCCACACCTTCGAGAAACGTGCCCTCGAGGTGGGAGTTTTTCGGGGCTGGGTACGAACTGGAACATCTTGGGAGATTCCGGGTGTGGCCTGGCTTCGCCTAAGCTGCTGACCTCTGCCTCTGCCTCTAGCTACCCTTTTTGGTGCTGCACCTGCCTCAACATCCACACTACTTTCCCCGCTTGACATCCCCCCTGTCCAGGTCGGGTCAGTGTCCTCATCATCCACCACTTCCTCTTCCAACTCCTGTCTCATCTCCTCCTCCCGCACAATGCGCCGGTCAACTGGATGCCCTGACGGCAACTGCGTCACATCATCGTCGATGAGGGTGGGTTGCTGGTCATCCACCACCAAATCGAACGGAGATGGAGGAGACTCTAGTGTTTGAGCATCTGGATACAGATGCTCCTCTGTTAGGTTCGTGGAATCGTGACGTGGAGAGGCAGGTTGAGGGACAATGAAAGGAGCGGAGAACAGCTCTGGGGAGCAGGGACAGTTTGGGTTATTGTTCTGTAAAGCTTCGGAATTTTGGGAGGAAGGAAGACAAGACTGTTGGGTAATAGGAGGAGAGGAGGCAGAGTCTGACTGGCTGCTGGACAATGTGCTGTAAGCGTTCTCTGACAGCCATTGCAAGACCTGTTCCTGGTTCTCGGGCCTACTAAGGTTTGTACCCTGCAGTTTAGTTAATGTGGCAAGCAACCCTGGCACTGTGGAGTGGCGCAATGCTTGCTGCCCCACAGGAGTAGGCACGGGACGCCCTGTGGCTTCACTGCTACCTTGCTCCCCAGAACCATTCCCCCGACCTCGCCCACGGCCTCGTCCACGTCCCTTTCCGGGAGCCTTGCGCATTTTGAATTCCTAGTTAGAAATTGGCACTGTATACCAGTAGTAAAAATTGTGGGTGCACGTAACCCCAATATATTCTTTGAATTCCCAGTCAGAAACTGGCACTATATGGCAGTAGCAAGAAATGAGGGTATTTGTATTCCCAATATACTCTTTGAATTCCCAGTCAGACAATGGCACTGTATACCAGTAGTAAAAATTGTGGGTGCACGTAACCCCAATATATTCTTTGAATTCCCAGTCAGACACTGGCACTATATGGCAGTAGCAAGAAATGAGGGTATTTGTATTCCCAATATATTCTTTGAATTCCCAGTCAGACAATGGCACTGTATACCAGTAGTAAAAATTGTGGGTGCACGTAACCCCAATATATTCTTTGAATTACCAGTCAGAAACTGGCACTATATGGCAGTAGCAAGAAATGAGGGTATTTATAACCCCAATATATTCTTTGAATTCCCAGTCAGACAATGGCACTGTATACCAGTAGTAAAAATTGTGGGTGCACGTAACCCCAATATATTCTTTGAATTCCCAGTCAGAAACTGGCACTATATGGCAGTAGCAAGAAATGAGGGTATTTGTATTCCCAATATACTCTTTGAATTCCCAGTCAGACAATGGCACTGTATACCAGTAGTAAAAATTGTGGGTGCACGTAACCCCAATATATTCTTTGAATTCCCAGTCAGACACTGGCACTATATGGCAGTAGCAAGAAATGAGGGTATTTGTATTCCCAATATACTCTTTGAATTCCCAGTCAGACAATGGCACTGTATACCAGTAGTAAAAATTGTGGGTGCACGTAACCCCAATATATTCTTTGAATTCCCAGTCAGACACTGGCACTATATGGCAGTAGCAAGAAATGAGGGTATTTGTATTCCCAATATACTCTTTGAATTCCCAGTCAGACAATGGCACTGTATACCAGTAGTAAAAATTGTGGGTGCACGTAACCCCAATATATTCTTTGAATTACCAGTCAGAAACTGGCACTATATGGCAGTAGCAAGAAATGAGGGTATTTATAACCCCAATATATTCTTTGAATTCCCAGTCAGACAATGGCACTGTATACCAGTAGTAAAAATTGTGGGTGCACGTAACCCCAATATATTCTTTGAATTCCCAGTCAGAAACTGGCACTATATGGCAGTAGCAAGAAATGAGGGTATTTGTATTCCCAATATACTCTTTGAATTCCCAGTCAGACAATGGCACTGTATACCAGTAGTAAAAATTGTGGGTGCACGTAACCCCAATATATTCTTTGAATTCCCAGTCAGACACTGGCACTATATGGCAGTAGCAAGAAATGAGGGTATTTGTATTCCCAATATATTCTTTGAATTCCCAGTCAGACAATGGCACTGTATACCAGTAGTAAAAATTGTGGGTGCACGTAACCCCAATATATTCTTTGAATTACCAGTCAGAAACTGGCACTATATGGCAGTAGCAAGAAATGAGGGTATTTATAACCCCAATATATTCTTTGAATTCCCAGTCAGACAATGGCACTGTATACCAGTAGTAAAAATTGTGGGTGCACGTAACCCCAATATATTCTTTGAATTCCCAGTCAGAAACTGGCACTATATGGCAGTAGCAAGAAATGAGGGTATTTATAACCCCAATATATTCTTTGAATTCCCAGTCAGACAATGGCACTGTATACCAGTAGTAAAAATTGTGGGTGCACGTAACCCCAATATATTCTTTGAATTCCCAGTCAGAAACTGGCACTATATGGCAGTAGCAAGAAATGAGGGTATTTGTATTCCCAATATACTCTTTGAATTCCCAGTCAGACAATGGCACTGTATACCAGTAGTAAAAATTGTGGGTGCACGTAACCCCAATATATTCTTTGAATTCCCAGTCAGACACTGGCACTATATGGCAGTAGCAAGAAATGAGGGTATTTGTATTCCCAATATACTCTTTGAATTCCCAGTCAGACAATGGCACTGTATACCAGTAGTAAAAATTGTGGGTGCACGTAACCCCAATATATTCTTTGAATTACCAGTCAGAAACTGGCACTATATGGCAGTAGCAAGAAATGAGGGTATTTATAACCCCAATATATTCTTTGAATTCCCAGTCAGACAATGGCACTGTATACCAGTAGTAAAAATTGTGGGTGCACGTAACCCCAATATATTCTTTGAATTCCCAGTCAGACACTGGCACTATATGGCAGTAGCAAGAAATGAGGGTATTTGTATTCCCAATATACTCTTTGAATTCCCAGTCAGACAATGGCACTGTATACCAGTAGTAAAAATTGTGGGTGCACGTAACCCCAATATATTCTTTGAATTCCCAGTCAGACACTGGCACTATATGGCAGTAGCAAGAAATGAGGGTATTTGTATTCCCAATATACTCTTTGAATTCCCAGTCAGACAATGGCACTGTATACCAGTAGTAAAAATTGTGGGTGCACGTAACCCCAATATATTCTTTGAATTACCAGTCAGAAACTGGCACTATATGGCAGTAGCAAGAAATGAGGGTATTTATAACCCCAATATATTCTTTGAATTCCCAGTCAGACAATGGCACTGTATACCAGTAGTAAAAATTGTGGGTGCACGTAACCCCAATATATTCTTTGAATTCCCAGTCAGAAACTGGCACTATATGGCAGTAGCAAGAAATGAGGGTATTTGTATTCCCAATATACTCTTTGAATTCCCAGTCAGACAATGGCACTGTATACCAGTAGTAAAAATTGTGGGTGCACGTAACCCCAATATATTCTTTGAATTCCCAGTCAGAAACTGGCACTATATGGCAGTAGCAAGAAATGAGGGTATTTGTATTCCCAATATACTCTTTGAATTCCCAGTCAGACAATGGCACTGTATACCAGTAGTAAAAATTGTGGGTGCACGTAACCCCAATATATTCTTTGAATTCCCAGTCAGACACTGGCACTATATGGCAGTAGCAAGAAATGAGGGTATTTGTATTCCCAATATACTCTTTGAATTCCCAGTCAGACAATGGCACTGTATACCAGTAGTAAAAATTGTGGGTGCACGTAACCCCAATATATTCTTTGAATTACCAGTCAGAAACTGGCACTATATGGCAGTAGCAAGAAATGAGGGTATTTATAACCCCAATATATTCTTTGAATTCCCAGTCAGACAATGGCACTGTATACCAGTAGTAAAAATTGTGGGTGCACGTAACCCCAATATATTCTTTGAATTCCCAGTCAGAAACTGGCACTATATGGCAGTAGCAAGAAATGAGGGTATTTGTATTCCCAATATACTCTTTGAATTCCCAGTCAGACAATGGCACTGTATACCAGTAGTAAAAATTGTGGGTGCACGTAACCCCAATATATTCTTTGAATTCCCAGTCAGACACTGGCACTATATGGCAGTAGCAAGAAATGAGGGTATTTGTATTCCCAATATACTCTTTGAATTCCCAGTCAGACAATGGCACTGTATACCAGTAGTAAAAATTGTGGGTGCACGTAACCCCAATATATTCTTTGAATTACCAGTCAGAAACTGGCACTATATGGCAGTAGCAAGAAATGAGGGTATTTATAACCCCAATATATTCTTTGAATTCCCAGTCAGACAATGGCACTGTATACCAGTAGTAAAAATTGTGGGTGCACGTAACCCCAATATATTCTTTGAATTCCCAGTCAGAAACTGGCACTATATGGCAGTAGCAAGAAATGAGGGTATTTGTATTCCCAATATACTCTTTGAATTCCCAGTCAGACAATGGCACTGTATACCAGTAGTAAAAATTGTGGGTGCACGTAACCCCAATATATTCTTTGAATTCCCAGTCAGACACTGGCACTATATGGCAGTAGCAAGAAATGAGGGTATTTGTATTCCCAATATATTCTTTGAATTCCCAGTCAGACAATGGCACTGTATACCAGTAGTAAAAATTGTGGGTGCACGTAACCCCAATATATTCTTTGAATTACCAGTCAGAAACTGGCACTATATGGCAGTAGCAAGAAATGAGGGTATTTGTATTCCCAATATATTCTTTGAATTCCCAGTCAGACAATGGCACTGTATACCAGTAGTAAAAATTGTGGGTGTATATAGCCCCAATTCTATTGCTAGGGGACTTGCAGGGTATTTCTGGGGTGAAGGTGGGGGGGCACACCGTTGGAACGGGTATCGGGGTATATATCGGGTATACGGGAATACACTGACAGTGTATTCCATTCAGGATCCTGGGAAAGCTGGGTTGCGGCGATTGAGCCCGTCAGTGCCACGTTACACTGACAAGCTTCTCCCTGGAATTTAGCTCTTACAAGAGCTGTTGGTTGTCTTCTCCTTCCTATCCTAGCCTGTCCCTGCCTACCCAGAATCTAAGCCCTAGCTAGCTGGACGGAAACCTCCGTCCTCGGTGAATTGCAAGCTCAGAATGACGCGAAGCTGGGCGTCGCTGTTCTTTTAAATTAGAGGTCACATGTTTTCGGCAGCCAATGGGTTTTGCCTACTTTTTTCAACGTCACCGGTGTCGTAGTTCCTGTCCCACCTACCCAGCGCTGTTATTGGAGCAAAAAAGGCGCCAGGGAAGGTGGGAGGGGAATCGAGTAATGGCGCACTTTACCACGCGGTGTTCGATTCGATTCGAACATGCCGAACAGCCTAATATCCGATCGAACATGAGTTCGATAGAACACTGTTCGCTCATCTCTAGTCGCAGCCACTTATGTCCTAATGATTTGGTCACTTTGGGGTTTTTGTCTTCACATTGTACAAGCTAGATTTTTATTTTTATTTTCTGGCAATGTGGCCATATGAGGGCTTGGTGTTTGCGGTATTAGATGTCCCTTTCAATGCCACCATTTTGGGGCCTGTAACTTTTTGACTACATTCTATTAACTCTTTTGGGTGGGATGTAAAAGGAAACATCAATTCTGGCATTGCTTTTTAGCATTTTTTCCCCATGCAGCGTACAGCATAAGTAACATGTTACCTTTATTCTGCGGGTTGATACGATTACAGCGATACCTCATTTATATTATTTTTAATGCGTTGCTATTTGTGCAGAATAAAATTCAATTTAGGGAAAAAAAAACAATTATTTTTGCATTGCCATCTTCTGAAAGGCATAACTTATTTTTCGGTAGACAGAGCTGGTTGAGGGCTTATTTTTTGCGGGATGACCTCTGCTTTTTATTAGTACCATTTTGGTTTTCATCTGATAATTTGATTACTTTTTATTGAACATTTTCTAAGGGAAAGGTGGTGAATAATTTTATGTGGTTTTCTACGTTTTTTTTTATTTTTTTATGACGTTCGCTGTTCAGATTAAATGTTTTAATTTTATTGTTCAGGTTATTATGGACGCGGTGATACCAAATATGTAATTTTTTCTTCTATTTTTCTTTATTTTACATAAAACATTTTATGTGGGGGAAAAAGGGATTTTTGGGGCTTTATTTCTAATTTATTTTAAACTTAACTTTTTTTTTTTTCACACTTTTTTTCTGTTCCCAAAGGGGATTAAAGCAGTGACTTGCTGATCACTGCTTCACTACATGTATCTGCAATACACGTGTTACAATTGTATTTCAGAGCACAGGAAGCACTCATCCTGTGCAGACGCACAGGATGACTGCTTCCATTCCTGGCAGGATCAACCAGGTAGGTGCAGGGGACAGAATGGGGCAGACCCAGGGTCACTGATCAGACCCCAGGCTGCCCATTACCAACACCATTATATTGCGATCCCTGGAGATCGGAATTCTCTCGCAGCACTGGGGGTGGGCTCCAGCGCTCAAACAGCACTGGGGGCGTCCCCAATGCTGTGAAAGAACTCTCCAGCGACGCCTCCATCTTCTTCAGGAACATACTCTTCCTGTGTCTTCTTCCTGCGCAGTCGGTGAAACTTGCAAGCCTCAGGCCTTGGGCTGAGCTGACTGCGCATGCCCACAGGTCACAAGAACATAGCCACTTACTGTAGTAGAGAGGGAACCTATATTTTAAACATCTTCTACCATTGCACAAATTGGGAATACCTGTTCTCTAGGTAAGGATAAGTTCCATATGATGTATTATCTGTAATGATAATTTCTTGCAATATGAGTGCAATGAAAAACTGGAAGATATGAGGATTTATGAGACAAGCATTGGCCCTTTGTACTAGAATTAGTGCAGAACTCAGACACCACCAGTGACATATGCTGAATTGGTGTACTGTGAAAAGATGTCAGATTCAGTTCTGGTTCACATCTGCATTCGGTATTCCACATAGCGAGCCTGCTTAGGGACCCCCCCCGAACGGAATACTGAACGTCTTGACAAGGAGTGAGCAAAGAAAGCACATGGACCTCGTAGACTAATAGGATCTATGCGTTTTCCGCACGGTGTCTGCATGAGTCATGCAGAGAGGAAAGTAGTTCATGAGGTACATTCTCTGCGCATGTTCCATGCAGTCTCTTCTAAACTATACATCTAATATGGCATTGAGAGTGGATAAAACTTCAAACTTTATAGAGATACTTTTAAAAACACACATACATAGATTTAGTGATAGGTATACTGGCGGTGCTTACCTTTTGGGGTGTTAATTAGCTATTAGGGTATGTTACAATGTTTGTAACCACGCCTGATATATCCTGCAGAGTCCCTATAAAACGCAGCTTCATCCTGAATGTGAATATAGCTATACCTTTAGATCTGGCTGTTTGGTAACTTTGCTTATGTGGTCGCCACATTGCAAGCTCATTGGCAACCACAATATTTAGGTAGTTTTTCAGTGTCATTGGGCAGTAGTTACGGGGTGTTTTGAAACATTTTATCAGAGTGCCTCTATCATTAACCCATAGTTCCTAATATTAGTAATATAGGGTTAAAATAAGTTCCCTGGATTCATCCGTGAGCTATTTGAATGGATAGGATGGAGGTAAAGCGACTATTATAGGGAACATACATTCCTTCATAATTTGTCATCACTATATGTATGTATGTTTTTAATAGTGTCTCAAAGTTTGAAGTTTTATTCACTTATCAATGCCATATTAGATACATGTTCCATGCAGACACCGTGTGGAAAAAACTCAGACTCCATTATAGTCTATGGGTTCTGTATGCTTTCATTGCTCACTGCTTGTCAAGGCGTTTTGTATTCCGTTTGGGGAGTCCACAAGCGGACTCCCTGACCGGAATATAGAACGCAGATGCAAACCAGGTCTAACACGATTGCACCCGGGAGTTATCTAACTACTTCCTGGTGGCTTTTGGGCCTTACTGGAAAATGGCAATAATTTGGATTATTGACCTTCCCTTTTTGATCTATTTCTCTCTTTGTCAGCAGCACCAAAGTTCCCAAAGACAATTACATTCTCTTCTCTGCACTGTAGATGGTATTCAGCAGATGTCTTGTATCATCTTGTTCAGCACCTCAAAAATGTTCTATGTTTGTCCATATCTGCCTTTTTCAATCATCCTACATCCAAAGTCTGTTTCCTCCTCCCCACTTACATGTTCTTCTTTAAAGGCTTGCGTGCAAAGTCTCGATCATGAATGCTCATGCCTTGAAACTTTTATGCACCTCAGCATTTGAGATCCCACGCTGTAACATTACATGGTTTTTTTTTTTTTTTTATATAAATATAGATTGTGAGCCCCACAGAGCTCACAATGTACATTTTTTCCCTATCAGTATGTCTTTTTTTGGAATATGGTATGGAAATCCATGCAAACACGGGGAGAAGATAGAAACTCCTTGCAGATGTTTTTTTAACCTTGGTGGGATTTGAACACCAGGACTCCAGCGCCCGAAGGCTGCAGTGATAACCACTGAGCCAACGTGTGGCCCCCATGGTTTGCTACTTTGTAACTGAGTCGTTGTGTTCTTAACTACTACTCATAGTTGACTGGAATATCTAGGAGGGAAGAAATTTCATAAACATTGTCATCCTATTACACCTAGAACTACGCTGGAATTCAGAGAGCTCTTTAGAACGACTTAGAATTCCTACACAATTGTTTGTGAGGACAAGACTGCACGCTTGGTGCAATGGCAATGGGACCGAATAAAATGCTGGAATTAAGTAATATGTCCCAATACTTTTCTCCATATTGAGTAACTTACACATAACGTTTGAGAGTCTTATTACTAAGACCCTAGATACCTCTTACTTTAAAGGAGTTGATGTCTTTGTTCAAAATATAAGAATATGCCTCTACAAGTAAGTCTGAATTGTTCATGGTACTTCAACTGAGATAATCACGCTACTGACTGAATAGTAAAAGATGTATTTGCTATGATAGAAAACAGTCAGGTCATCAGATCTTATCATTGTCTTTGACACCTTTAGTTATAACTGACTTTCTACTTTGTGCAAATTATTTGTTCTAAAATTCCAGACATAAAGATCAGATCAGTGTGTGTGGTCTATGACTAATAAGGAAGGTGATATGGCTGACTTTCCCCTGCAGTGTGGTTCCATGACGAAAATTATAGGTTGTCAGGTGGAGGTATTTGTACAGTATTTAATGTGTTTTCCAAACATTATCCAACATTACACATATTGCAAAAACCACTTGAGATGTGCTAAAAATTATGCATCATACTAGGTGCAGTAAAACACTTGACATATTACAGTATTATGAAGTAAAGGGGGGGGGGGTTAACTTTTGTGAGTTTTTTTTTTTAGAATGGAGCATAGCTTATGAATATATGTACTATTGTTCTATGTTCTGTATGTACAAAAGTGGGCACAGAGTGGATAAGGAAATTGCAAGACATCATTCACACTACACAACCACATGACCTCCCTACACAGATGTGTCCTTATTCATCTTTCTTTTTGGCTGTGTAATGTCTGACAGGAACACTACCTATGGTCAAATTCTAATGGTTATAAGTGTATGTACTTCTTTATTATGTGTAATGTAAGATAAACTGTTCCTTCTTTATTTCTAGCCTTAAGGTTGGTCTTACACAACAGTAAGTTTAGTCCGCAAATGGTCCGCAATTGTGGACACATTGTATTCAGTGCGGCCTCTTACACCACCAGATATTTTACCTGTGGCGTGTTGTGCTGTGACCGGGGTCCGCACTGAATACTGCAAGTCCGCAAAGTCATGGACTGACCCATACAACTCTACGGACGTGTGCCGACCACTATGGCCGTGTAAGACCAGCCTTAGGTCTGTTTATAATGGTCTGCGCTGTGTCTTCAAGAGAGTTTTGCAGTGTAGACTGCCTCAATATCTATAGAAAGGTGGTATGTCGTAATCACTCTTTCTAAAAGGGGATATAATTAAAGTATGTGATGAATAGCCTTTCCTTCAGCCAGAGTAAGGTAGTTCAGTTAAGTATGGTTAATGGTACAGTTAGTTGTTAGCTCTAACAATTATTTCAGACAGAGAGGCTGCCACATATCACCAGGCCCCCACAAGTGTGCAAAGAAAAGCCTCTTCTGAAAAAAAGACCTTCACTACTACATAGTGAAGACTCATGCCCATTGTGAAGTTGTCCTGACAACCCATAAGACATGCCTGGACACTTATTTTCGTCACTGCATTGTGTCAACAGGGAAGTTTGGTGGAGGAGAAATAATGGTATAGGGTTGTTGTTCATTGGTTGGCCTGGGCCATTCAGTTTTAGTAAAGGGAGATCTTCGTGCTTCAGCATGCCAACATTTTGGATTTTTGTATACTTTCAACTTTGTGGGAACAGTTTGGGGGACGACTGCACTGTTACAGTATGACTGTCTAAGTGCACAAAGCAAGGTCCATAGAGGCATGTTTGGGTGAGTTTAGTGTGAAAGAAAGTGACATGTCTGCACAGAGTCCTTACCTCTACCATATTAAACACCTTTGGGTTCAATTAGACTACAGGTAACAAGCCAAAATCTCTCCTCCAACACCAGTGTCAGACCTCAGAAATGCTCTTCTGGAAAGACTTATTAGAGGACAGACCCTAAATTAGAACACCAAACAATTGTCACAATTTTGTACAGCTTGAAATAACAAAATATTAGCATCATGGCCATTAAACAAAGCCTATAAAATGAATGACACTATTATGTTTCTATCATCTTATTGATAGGGTTCCTGTTCAGGACTAAATCAAAGAATAAATCTAGTCATTTCAATGTAGTCCTGCCAAAATTCAGCTCATAATTACATTGTAAATACCAGACACAACTTGGCAGGATTACTTTGATTCTGCAGAAAGGTTTGTAAGAGGAAGTTTCAAAGCTTTTCTTTATGCCAATCTGAAAACAATCTAGAAAGGAATGAGATTATTTCCATATGCCTATCAGTCTTAATATGAAACCCTACTGCCCACATGTATTCTATGGAACTACTGAAGCTGTCATGTGGCGTTTGAAACCAAAATGTGGGCAGCAGACCCCTTGAGCTCCTTAGGTTGAAAAGTAGGACCTTTGAGGATCAGCGCATCCCATAGAGGCACCATTGTATTGTTATCTGGGGAATTTAGAGGCCAAATCTGTACTTTGCTTTTTTTTGGGCCCTTTTCTCAGCCATTCTTGAACAGCCTTTCCATCTGTGCTTTTTTTTATACATGAAATAGGCAAACTAAAGTACATGATGTAGATTTTAACTAAAGTACAGATTATTATATGTGTAACTATCAGCCACTGATCTGCAGTTCTCCTCTCATATAGGTGTGACAGAAGAACCTAAGTAATTTAAGTGCCCCATTAATATTTATAATATAAGCTTGCGGAAGCAGCATTCTTTTATTTTTAGCAGCTATGATGCGAGTACTGTTCCATTTGTGTCCCATATATCCTAGTATTCTATTTCTGTCCCAATATCGCCATCTACTGATAAAACAAAGAAAAAACATGGTTTAAGAAGATGCAATACATTTCCTGGCCATTTGAGTGTAATTTTGTATGCTTTGAATTGTACTCCAGCAACATAGGTGCTATTTATGTACTGTTTTATGGAAATTTATTTTTACTAGTGATGTACCATACTGTAAATTGATATTACTCAACCATATTGTAACTGAGCGGTATCTGGGGAGGGCAATGTTTAGCTGTTATTTTATTGTAAAAAGTTGTCATATGGAAACACAAGTAATCCTTAGCTAGAACATATGTATCGCTAATAATTTACCATATGTAAATGCAAACACAAATATATCACAAACATGGTGGGTAACACGAAGATAAGATTATGACTTCGGCTAAGTTCACATCTACGTCAGAAACTGTTGAAAACTTTGCCATAGAAACTGCCAGAAATTATTGGAGAGAAAAGTCCTGCACAGAGGATTCTTATCTCCACCACTTTCAGTATGAACATGGCAAACCCCAGTATAGTCAATGGGGTCTGTCAGTGCCTGTGGGTAACTGCTGTTTTGTGTTCCAGATCTCAGTCGTTCTGGTCCCATGGCAGACCTGAATGTTAGAGCCCAGCAGAAACGTGAATCTAACTTTGGCTGTATTTTTTTTTTTTTTTTTTTTTAAATATATCCAACAGATTGGATTCAGCAAGTGACAGCTCTGAGTCGGACTGAAGACACTCCCTCCTCCCGACTAGGCCCATAAAAAGTGCACCAATCAGTTCCCCAAACTCTGTCCAGAAGCCCACTAAAAGGGGCATTCCCAGAAGAAGTGTACCCAAGGCGGAATAAGATCTCCAGCATTTGGAGGGTATTATAGAGTTCATGGAATGTAAGTTTCTCTATATGTGATGCAGGTGACTTAGAGACCCTACTCCAGGTCATGAAAAATAGGACTACCAACAGCTACCCCCATTTAACCATATTTCTATGAGAGGGTAGATCTGAGTCCTCAGTTGAGAAAACCACCAGCCAGGACCCATTCACATCTAGGTATCTGAGCACCTGGGACTCTGTAGAACTCAGCTCCCATAGCAATAATAGGAGAAGCAGAGACCTTATATAGATATTATTTGGAGTAGAGAAAAGGCACCATTTATTACTATCTTATTCTGGGCTTCCCTCATGACAAGTTTTGGAATAGTTTCCACTGGAATGGCTACTACTCCCATCAGGAAGCTGCATGAGTTATAGTTATAGCATACCTCCCAACCGTCCTGGATTCAGCAGGACAGTCCCAGATTCCGGTTCCTGTCCCACCGTTCCGGTTGTGCAAGGTATGTCCCGGTTACAACTCTTCTGTGTCCGGAGGACCTTGATGAGTTGAATACAATGGTGAAGCCAAAGCTGTCCACAATTGCTCCTGTCTCACCACTGTGCTCTGTATGCTTCGAGCCCAGGAACTGTAGGTGCAATGCGATGACATCACTTACATCGTTCTTGCATCTCCTTGAGCCCTCAGGGAGAAGAGACCTCTGCAAAGCAGCATGGGAGTGTATAGAGGTGGGCATCAGTGTCTTTATTATGTTAAACTGGGGGCAAAAGCTGGGAAAATATTAAGCTGTTAGCAGATGGGGGGGGGGGCGGCATTAAACTGGTGGCAGATGAAGTGGGGACATTACACTTGAGACAACTGAAAGGAGAACATTGGGTTGTGGGTGTGGCTGAAGGGGGATACAAACATGGGAAGAAGATACAAACTCCTTGCATATGTTTTTTTGCCCTTGGCGGGATTTGAACACCAGGACTCTGGCGCTGCAAGGCTGCAGTGCTAACCACTGAACCACCATGTGACCCCCATGGTTTGCTACTTTGTAACTGAGTTGATGTGCTCTTAACTACTACTCATAGTTGACTGTGGAATATCTAGGAGGGAAGAAATTTCAAAAACATTGTCATCCTATTACACCTAGAACTACACTGGAATTCAGAGAGCTCTTTAGAACGACCTAGAATTCCTACACAATTGTTTGTGAGGACAAGACTGCACGCCTGGTGCAAAGGCAATGGGACTGAATAAAATACTGGAATTAAGTGGCGTGTCCCAATACTTTTCTCCATATTGAGTAACTTACACATAACGTTTGAGACTGTCTTATTACTAAGACTCTAGATACCTCTTCCTTTAAAGGAGTTGATGTCTTTGTTCAAAATCTAAGAATATGCCTCTACAAGTAAGTCTAAATTGTTCATGGTACTTCAACTGAGATAATCATGCTATTGACCGAATAGTAAAAGATGTATTTGCTATGATAGAAAACAGTCAGGTCATCAGATCTTATCATTGTCTTTGACACCTTTAGTTATAACTGACTTTCTATTTTGAGATACACGTGTATCACATTGAAAGCAATAGGTAAAAAAGCCTCTCATTGAGTTCAATGGGTAGCGCACGTAAGACCGAACTCATTGAGGTCAATGGGATTCTGTTTTACTGTGCTCACTGACACGTGTCAGAATGAGCGGAGCGTTACCCCGTGTGAAAGCAGCCTAAGGGTCCATTCATATGGAGTAATGCGAGGCGTTTTTTGTGCTTATTTTTATGGCCGTAAAAAGACGTTTCCATTGAGTTCTATAGTAAAATACGCCTGTATTTTTAAGTCCGTAAAATAACGGACGTAAAAATACAGGCGTATTTTACTATAGAGCTCGATGGAAACGCCTTTTTTACGGCCGGAAAAATAAGCACAAAAAAACGCCTCACGTTACTCCATGTGAATGGACCCTAACACACAGCTAACATCTTGCTCCTTAACTCCTGATCGAAGCTGAGCTTCAGTCTGGAGTTTTTCCTTGTGCAAGCATATATCAGGGTATATTCCAGATTCACAGTTTACTAGGAAAAAGACATGAAAAGTGACACCCCCCTCCCCAAATCTTAGGAGCTACTGGGGAATTTAGTGTTCCCAATGCACTCTGCACAGCTTACAGATTCACAATTCCCCATCTGCTGTGCATGCCTAGGATACTAACGCTCACTACACCCCCTGATAAATTTTTTGAGGGGTGCAGTTTACAAAATGAGGTCACTCCTTTGGGAGTTCCACTGTACTGGTACTTTAGAGGCTCTACAGACAGGACATGGCATCCAGACCAAACATATAAATGTACACTTTAAAAGTCACATAGCGCGCCTTCCCTTCTGCACCCTGCTGTGTGCACAAACTGCAGTTTATGCCCTCAGGTATGACACTGGTGTACCCAGGATAACATACTTAATGTTGTATATGGTATAAACTGTTGTGTGGGCACAGCCAGGCACAGAAGAAAAGGAGTTTGTTTTTTGGAGCACAGATTTAGATGGTTTGGTTTTTGGACATCAATACACATTACATTACATATTACAGAACCCTGAAAGGGAACATGGGAAGAATATGCAAATCTGTCTCCCAAGATGTAAACAGGCTGTATAAGTCTCCACACACCTGAGAAGGTGGTCTCTCCCTAAGGATGGACATTATCCCCATAATCTGGTCTCTCACTTAAACCAAATCAATTCTCTCTAGGCTGCGCTGATGAAGTCCAAAGAGACAGAAATGGTGCCGTCCGTAGCTGAGAAATTGATTTGGTTATAACCTCGCATTATGCAGTGAAGACTTCTGGGAAGTCGGGCATGATGTTCAGGATGCTTGCTATAGAGGGCAGCATAACAGAGGCACTGTCTCCCCGTTTACATCTTGGGAGAAAGATTTGCATATTCTTCCCAAGAACCCTGAAATGCATTCTTGGTCTCAAAATGATGATATCCCTTGATAAATTCCTTGAGGGGTGTAGTTTCTAAAATGGGATCACTTTTGGGGGGTTTCCATTGTATTAGTACTTTAGGGGCTCTGCAAATGCAACATGGCAAAACTATTCCAGTAAAATCTGCCCTCCAAAAGCAAAGTGGCGCTCTTTCCATTACCGAGCCCCATCATGTACCCAATAAAGCAGTTTACAACCACATATGGGGTATTGCCATGTTTAGGAGAAATTGTGTAAAACTTTAAGGAGCATTTTCTCCTTTATCCTCTTGTGAAAATAAAACATTTGGATGTAAATTGACAGTTTATTGAAGAAAAAAAAAAAAAAAAAAAAAGTATTTTTTCATTTTCATGTACCAATATTAATAAATAGAGATGAGCAATGATCGAATAGGTATTTGATGGAATATCAAGCCGTTTGAGGTATTCAATTCCAATCGAATACCATGCGGAAAAACGCAGTAAAAATTTGGATCCCCTCCCACCTTCCGTGACGCATTTTTTGCACCAATAACTGTGTAGGGGAGGTGGGACAGGAACTATGACAACGTAGGCATTGAAGAAAAAAAAATAAAAAATTAAAAATCCATTGGCTGCCGAAAACATGTGACCTCGGATTTATAAGAATAGCGGCTGTCATCTTCGTCACATTTGTAGTGACAGATAGGGAGAGAGATCTGCTGAGGGCTAGATGGGTATTAGCTTCTAGTAGGCAGGGAAAAACTGAAGAAAAACAACAGCTCTTTTCAGAGCGATACTGCAGGGAGAGGATTCGTGCTTTCCATGGGGTGTCTCCTCAAAAAACTAAGGGCTACAGAGCAATTAGGTCCGGCTGTATATGCTCAACCCAGCTTTCATCGGTGTATAGACAAAAAAAAAAAAAAATCTCATTACTATACATCTAAAAATGCGTAAGGCTAGTGCAAAGGGACAGGGATGAGGACGGGGACGTGGAAATGCAGACGGGGAGTGAGGTTGCGGTCAACCAACAGCATCTCCCATGCCTACTGCAGCAAGCATTGTGCTTCCCCACAGTCCCTGGCTTGATGGCCACGTTAAGTAGGGTGCAGGGCACAAACCTAAGACCGAGCACCAGGAACAGGTGTTACAATGGCTAGTGGACAATGCTTCCAGCACATTCTCCACCAGCCAGTCAGCCTCTACCTCAACTCCTCCTGCCCAATCTTCCCAGCAAAGTAATCCTACTTTTCCCACATCCCAGGAGCCGTTTTCGGGTCCATTCACTGTCCCACCATGTCCTGAATCACAGGAGGTACCAGATGAGTTTCAATAGGACACAAGTGAAGCTGTGGGTTTAAGAAAATACTAACTAAACCGTGACCACTAGATGTCAGTATTGAATGCCTTTCCAGCTGTGTGCAGCACAACTGTCTATATTCACAGTCTGCTCTTCTTGGAGGTATCACAGTAGGTAATGGTGCTTGGATAATTGCTAATGATGATTGTATTCCTAAAAATATTAGTAATGAACCTACATTTTTAACACTTTAAATAATCCATTGCTGCTAATGAAATATTTTCAAAGTAACATTTTTGTGCTGAGTGTGTTGCCGTTGTGACTGCAACATGTTATATCATAACATGAAATTTGCATGTATTAGTGTGTGTAATTGGAATTTGCAGTTAAGAATATGATGATAGGTTTGATATACTCATATTGACAAAAAAAGCTACGCATTTCAGATCAGATCACATAAACAGGATATTAAGTAAAGCCAAAAGTACAAGTCTATATTAGAAAAAACCTGTTTGCATGGTTCAAAGATTTTAATTTTCCCAATACAAAATTAGGCTCCGTTCCCACGGAGTAACGCGCCACACATTCAGACATGTATACACGTGTGAGAGTGAGCGCTCAAAACAGATCCCATTCCCTTCAATGTGTACCGGCTCACATGTGCTACACATTGAAATAAATGGGTTAAAAAGCCTCCCATTGATTTCATTTATACCTATAGCGAAACCGACAGCATTTCCGTAGGTATAATTGACATTTTGCGATTTCCAAAAATTGCAGCGGTTTTGGAAATCATAGCATTTCTACTGTGTGTATTTTTCTGCAATATGTGGATGGGATTGAAGTGACTGTAAAACGCAGTGACATTTACGCCACGTGGGTCCCTCGGCCTATATGCGTTTGTAGATTATGCTACATTTAGACAGTTAGGGGGCATTTACACAATGTAACGCGACACTGATTCTTGCACGATAACTCGCGTAAGGATCAACGCTGCAAAACAGAATCCCATTGACCTCAATGGGTTCTGTTTAATGCACGAAACACATTGAAATCAATGGGTTAAAAAGCCTCCCATTGATTTCATGTTGCAGAAATGCAGTGTTTTTGTGCTGCAGAAATATACCAGCAAAGTGAGATTCTGGCTAATGCCACACACACACACTGCAGGAAAACGAACACCGCTCATGTTTTTTCCTATAGGTTTAAGAAGGGAAGAAAATTTGCTGAAAAATGTAACAAAACAGTTATATAGTAGATGAGGTTTTTTTTTTTTTTTTTTTTTTTTTTTTAGAATCACTTGGTACATCAAGTCCAACCTATAACCTTATAGTGTTGATCCAGAGGATCCACTTTTTTTCCCAAAGCATTTTTTAGCTGTGTTCTGCAATGTGGGGCTTTAGCTTTAAAGGGTTTACCACATCTACTGCATCCTCATAGGATTACCCATGTCAATGTGAAGAATATAAAGATATAAGAAGGTTAGACCATCCTAGAATATTATGTTCTGCATTTTATATGATACAAAGGCATCAGTTCTGGTTTCCTTTGTGAATAAGTGTAGAACTCTATTATGAAATGCAGACTATTACATCCTAAACATTAAGTAGGGGGTCATCATTCATATCCAGAACATAAAGAGTGATGGCTATATTTTCTGACAGGTGCTGTAAAGCTTATCTAGAGATTACAAGATCTTGGTCTTAGAAGGGTACATAGTTCTGCAAACACTACAATAAGACCGGACGTGTAGGAGCAAATCTTTCAATAAGCCCCCCCCAGTGATCAGCTGTTATCTCTGCGACTAGCACAACTTATATGTATCATGTAAAGCTGCAGGGATTACTAGTATTACAGTGAATTGAATATGTCCTATATAAAATACATCAAAATGCCCTCTTTGAGCATTGAATTTTTTCCAAAGTATATAGAATTGCACAATAAAATGACTTTCAGGTGACTGATAGGTTTTATAAAATTTCCCTTTTAATGTCTCTATTACACCCACAACACCACATTCTCCAATGGTTCTGCTGAATTGGACGTCAGATTCTATAGTTACATGGATTTAGACTCTTAATGTATGGATCAATGAAGACAATTAGAATTATGTGTATTCACAAATACTTTGCGTACTACTGGGGGTTTTAGAGCAGCTGATGACTGTGAAGGCTTTAAGGATCTCAGCTGGAGTAGAGGAACGTGACCACATTAAAAGCTTTGTTATTACATGGGGGATGGGTGTAATTAGCAAAGATAAGATGGGCCAAAAACAGTAAAGATATCTACAGAGACATAGAATATAGTATGGTATAGATGGATGAAAGCAAAAAGCAGCCTAGGTGTTAATTAGAAATCTAATCTACAATTACAGTATATTATGAGTTTTCATATTCAAGTGTATCATAGCTATGGATGGTAAAGGGTTATTGACTTTTCAGTTAGGTTCACACAGAGGGATTTGCAGCAGAAAGTAATTAACCAGAAATAAGGGAAATTACTGAAGGGAGCATGACTGAAATGTTTAAGGCTGGGTCACATTGTGAAATTTCCATGATTTAGGTTGAGGCCCCACGTTGCGGAAACAACTTTTTTTGTTGCAGATTTTGCTGCGTTTTTTGAGCTGAAGCCACAAATGGCTACAAAAGGAGTAATAAATATAAGTAGTATAAGAGATTCCTATATGTCTACTTTCTGCACAATCCACTCCAGCATTGGCTCAAAAAAAAAAAAAAAAAAAAAAAAAAGCAGCTGTGTTTCCACAATGTGGGGCTTTAGCCTTATGGCCATGTAGCAGCCTGCAGCAAAAAACGCTGTGGGAAAAAAACGTGGCTGCAACGCATTGTAGTATTACCAAAGAGCTTTTCACAGAGTTCGCAGATGTTTCCTCTTGTGGACGTTCTGCTTCAATTATACCTATAGGAAAACCGTCCACATTTCCAAAGGTATAATTGACATGCTGCGATTTACAACATTTCTGCTGCGTGTATTTTACCACAGTTTGTGGATGGGATTCGCTAGATAGTGATTGAGAACCCCATTTTTTTGGCTAAGGTCCCATGTTGTGGAAGCACAGCTTTTTTTGGTTGCAGATTTTCCTGCATTTTCTTCATGTGTGAATTGAGCAGAAGGTGGAAATATCCACACATTGTAGAAAGATATCCTCTGTGGATATACTGTGATTCGAAAAACTGTTGCATTTTTGTAAATTGCAGCATGTCAGTTATACTTATGGAAATGCAGCTGTTATCGTGAGATTATATATATATATATATATATATATATATACACATACATATACAGTAATATATATATATATATATATATATATATATATGGACAGAAACTCTCTGAAAAGCATCGCTGCCATCTTTTGGGCAGTGGTTTTTGGCAGCGGCTCATTATGTGGGGCCATAGCCTTAATATGTTAGAGGTATAAATAAGGTTCAAGAAAAAAAACAAAACATGATATTTAAAAAAAGGGGGCAAAATTGGAAATAATTTTTTTTTTTTTTGGGGGGGGGGAATATCAGGGAATGTCAAGAAATATTGCACTGAAAGAGCAGTTTAGGCTTTGAACAAATTTTCAACATGGTTGGGGTAACATACAGTACAGACCAAAAGTTGACACCTTCTCATTCACAGAGTTTTCTGTATTTTCAGGTCTATGAAAATTGTAGATTCACACTGAAGGCATCAAAACTATGAATTAACGCGTGGAATTTCTTAAACAATGGCCACTCGGTTTTCTTTACTTAGCTGCTTTTTTCTTGCCATGATACAAATTCTAACAGTTTATTCAGTAGGACTATCAGCTGTGTATCCACCTGTCTTCTGTGCAACACAACTGATGGTCCCAACCCCCATTTATAAGCCAAGAAACCCCACTTATTAAACCTGACAGGGCACACCTGTGAAGTGAAGTGAAAACCATTTCCGGTGACTACCTCTTGAAGCTCATCAGGAGAATGCCAAGAGTGTGCAAACGAGTAATCAAAGCAAAAGGTGGCTACTTTGAAGAACCTAGAATATAAGACATATTTTTAGTTGTCACACTTTTTTGTTAAGTATATAATTCCGTATGTGTTAATTCATAGTTTTGATGCCTTCAGTGTGAATCTACAATTTTCATAGTCATGAAAAATACAGAAAACTTGAATGAGAAGGTGTGTCCAAACTTTTGGTCTGTACTCAAAGGTAAGATTCCTACCTAAATAAAGCTAATTCCTAGCTAACCCTGCCAGTACATCTATCCCTGTCTAGTTCACAGTCTCATATGAACCGAATCTGAAAGACACTATTTGTAAAAAGTGGAGGTCACCTGATTTAGCCAGCCAATTAGTTTTTCCGATGCCTATGATTTCCTAATTCCTATCCCACCTCCCCTGCATAGTTGTTGGTGCAAAAAAAGCGCCAGGGAAGGTGGGAGGGGATACGAATTTTTAGTGCTTTTACCGTGTGGTATTCGGTTGGAATCGAATACCTCGAACAGCCTGATATTCCATCGAATGCCGTTCGCTCATCTCTAATCCTTATTGTAATTAATGAGAAAATATTTAACAAGCACATATATATGTGATGTTTATGTGTCTTGTTATCCTAGGCTATGTGGGTTATTACAAGAATAAAGTATATGGCTTTTTTATAGTGATCTGTGTTCTCTACATCTGGACAAAGACCAAAAATAATGTTTTATGCGTAATGTGGCAGTATAAAAGTAGAGATATTGTAGTTGGTGAATAAGCTACAGAAAGTCAGACAAAGAGGCATACACAGTACAGGGCACAATAACCTCACTCAGCACTCGCTGCAAGTTTACATACCATGTCTATGAAGTATATGTTTATCTATATACCCTTAGTAACGGTTGAACACTTCAGTGACACTTTTTCACTTACTGTACAAACTTCAAGACTTCACTAAGAAACTGCAGAACATAATTTGTGCTTTTTAAGTAAATACAGTTTTAGAGCCTTGATTTGTCATCTTCAACTCAATTGCTTAATATTGGGTTCTCCTGTTATGACAGGGATGCAGCAGATATACCTGCAGACTGGTGTGGTTTTAACAATAAAGCTGGGGTCACTGGGGTTTTTTGGACTGGATTTTGACGCAGAGGCCGCCTCAGAATCCGGTCCAAAACATGGCTAGCCATTGCAGTGCAACAGCATCCAATTAGATGGTTTGTATGCAATTACTAGCATTGATTCAAAGCAAAAGCTTGCAGAATTGTGGCATGGTATAGCCCTCCCTAGTTTGTTCACATTCAGCATACTGTACTGCTGACTGTGCCCTCCATCACTCACTCCTTATTGGCAGCTGTCTTTACAAGAGTCAAGAGCTTAGCATGCTTGCAAAAGCCTGTGCTATCTGGAATGAAAATCAATCTTTGCTTGTATGAAACCTCTCATAATTCCTGACAAAGCAGCCGCTTCAAACTCAACCTGCCATCTAGTCCTGTTTCTTTTTATGTGCAGCTTATGGTACTATGCACTATATAGAAAACAAAACTGGAAGTCATATGGGAGCCAGGAGGGGAAAAAAAAAAGCAAGGTTTTAGCAAACACCTGGAGCATATATCAAAGATACATAGGTGAAGTATTTACATAGGATCTTGCTGGCGGAACCTGAAATATTAGTTTGAGTTCATTCAGTTCAGTCCATGCAAGCAGCTGCATTCTTGAAACTGAACAAAGTAAGAGAAACTTAGCTGTTCTCCAAGTAATCCTATGTTCATTCTGTCTTTCTTGCTTTCTATGCAGTGCATGATGTATTTATAATTCTCAATATAGCAACACATTGAATTATGAATCTGAAAGCAGGTTCCATGTATGTCTTGTAAGCCAGAGAGACACGCTCCAAATGAACACTGAAATTTAGCTCAATTTATACTATAACCAGTGAGATTTTTGAGAGCTGCCGAGACACCGCAGCAGGTAAACCATCAACAGCATCAACTGATTTGCTGAATATAGGCAGATCAACGATGTCAACAACATGCAGACGAATTCACGGTGCAATAAAAATTATGTTTTAATAGATTAGAGATTACATTTGGTCAGCCAGTCATAGAATCAATTTGGAATCTAGTTCAGTTTCCATTCAAGGACCGAGATGGGGCATTTTAACCTAACAATGACTGTTCAGTGCTTGTCATTGTCTTGTGCATCTAGGCTCTCACCTCCTTCTGTACTCAGAACTCTCTCCCAGTATTTTACCTTGTTTCAGTGTTCTCATAGTTTACCGATTTGTGCTTATCTTCCTGGCTTCCACCCCTTAGTCTCTGTTTTGGCTATTGTCATGCTTGGTTTTCCATCCTTGGTCATTGTACTACTCTGTCTACTACTGGTTTTCTGTTTGGGTCTGTAGCCTGTAAATGCAACTGTTTTCTCCCATATTATTCCGCAATTTGGGTTTCTAGCAACTAAGTCCATTCTGCCTTGAGGTGGCTCTGGGGAAGATTTGGTTGCATTATAGATAGTTCATTTTGCTTGCATTCTTTAGTTTCTATCAGTTACCTGAGGCATACTAGGGAATTGGTTAAATAACTATTCCCTAACAAAGCATATACAGTTGATGCTTTGTGCATGATCTCTTGCTTAGTCATAGCAAATAAATAAATAAATAAAATAAAATGTGGGGATATTTTCTAACTCTAACATGCATTTCCAAAGCCCATCCTTAACACATTCTAACTATTACATATTTTCTACCTAAAATGATGCCATGTTAGCTGTCACATATCAGTTTGAACAGTCTGTCAATAACATTTTCATCTGTCAAAGCTCACTACAGTTTAATCTGCTGCAAAGAATAAAAGACGATGAGATGATGCAATTGTCAGATTGCATAATAGGTTAACCAATGCATACAGAAAGCCATTAAACTCTGCCTAGTCATTAATGGGTTTTTCCATTTAGACATATTATTCCATTGTGATTAATCATGTGGTTGGCAATGGTCCAAGAGTTGGGATATACATATATGCACCCAGCTTTTTAAGATATTACATTGTCCTATTAAATACTTATAGATTTTTTTTTTTAATCTGCAATATGTTTTTTTTAGTCTATCCCAATGTTAGCCTTACAAGTTTTCAGGGAATTTCCTTGTATATGGTATGGTCATATTCATGGTTCATCAATCTAGCTGTGATTTTGGATAACCTTGAGTATCAGGTATTACAAAGTCACAGAATACTTTGAAGCAGTGGGTGCAATACTACATTCCTCCTGCAAATGCCACTATAAGGGACCCTTCACACGGGATATACGCTCGCTGATTCTGAACATGTAACACGTTCCAAATCAGCAATTCCAAGGCAGCAAGACATGCAGGACAGTGGTTGAGTAGGAATGTCTGAGGGTAAAACAGACTCTCACACAGATCAAAGCTCTTATCACTTCCAATTCAGCTCCAGAAACCATACAACACCAATTAAACTCTCCTTCTAGACTGGGCCAAGAATCCTAGCTGGTAATATGAAAACCGGCGAGGACTGAAGCCAGCAGTCAGCCTTTTACAGACCTGATAGGTTGACGATACCTGAAGCTCGCATCCGCCGAGACACAAAGCAAGCTCAAGTAGACACTGAGACCATGACCCAAACACTATCCCAACAGCTCAGTTGCAAAGAGAATTGACCAGAGAACCACAGGAAGCCTGCTCAAATCCCCAGACGAACACCACCAAAATCATGCAACCATATTATAAATTACTCAGATCTTGACATATCCTCAGGAAATTTGATGGTGAATTTGGGGCAACGGTAACGAAGGAGAACAGCTGTGATAAGTCAGGGGGGGTTAGGATTTCCATTGAGAAAGAGGAATTCACTCTTCAACAGATTCATCCTATAGCCCAACGCCGCTCCAAATCATTGGAGGAAATTCGTCAATTGCAGTGAGTCTTTGGTTGACTGAAACATGAACAGAAGTATGTCGTCAGCAAACAAAGCTGACTTCACTGCTAGGTCTCTCACCCTGGTACCCTCAAGGAAGACTTTCTATCCCTATTATACCTGTACAGAATAACAGAACGCCAGCATAGGTAGGTATGATTGACATTTACAAAAATGTAACAGTTTTTGAAATCGCAGCATTTCCACTGTGGATATTTTTCTGCAATGTGTGATTGGGATTATCCAAAATCCCAACCACTTTGCAGGTAATATAAAACACTGCAGTTTTCACTGTGTGGGTTCCCAGCCTTAATATGGTAAATACAGACAATTTCTCTCTTGGATGGATATTTCATGTTCATTGTCTCATCTTCACTATAAAAATGTTGCTTACTTATTTGTCTCCAGACAGGAAAACCAGACAAAGTCATTTATCAATACTGCTCCAATCTGTCTGATTTTATTAGATATAGCATTTTAGCAGCACAGTCTAAAATATGAGATTTTTTTCAGCACACAATCTACAGATAAGTATTAAAAATAAAACCATAACAAATATGAACTAAAGATTACATTAGGAGAACTGTGACTTTTCAGTTTTAGCCTGGAGTGGACACCAATGATAATAAACAAAACATATTGTAGTTGATTAATTATACAGAAATATTGAATATAGATTTTTTCCAGTGTAACAGAACTTGACTCATTGTCTTAAAACACATTTTGATAATTAAAACAACTCTCTAAGTCCTACAGTCTTGTTGTAATGGTCTGGGTCAGAGTCTAAAGTTGTTACTAGTTGGAAAGTGACTTACTTGCAGGCTGGTAACGTAGTCAGGAGGAAGCCAGTGGCCAATGCACAAGATGAGCGTCAGTGTTGGAGGAGACTTCAAATAGCATAGTCAGGAGCAAGCCAGTGGTCAATCCAGCAAATAAGCATCAGTGTTTGCAGCAGATCTGGAGAGGCTCACTAGATTAGAGGCTGGGGGCGCAATAATCTCACAAGGCAGGAAGTGCAAGGCTGGGTTTATATAGGAAGTTCAATTAAAGAACAGGGTGAAGCAAACCAGAGAGGCGGGAAATGAAACTTGAATTACTGAGAACTAGGGTCAGATCAGCACAGGACCTGTCCAAGAGGCTGAATAGCTCAGTTGGAAGAGCTGCAGCCTCGGACACTGAAGTCCATGGGTTCAAGTCCTGACACTTGTTTCCATTTCTTTCATTGATGTAACATATATAATATGTATTTGCACTTGGGGGTACATATATGCTACAGAATACTACAAACAATTTCGATATAGTTTAGAGGAAACTAAAATAAAAAGGGACATTATGTACTGTGCTGTAAGTGTTAAATTTATAGGCTTAGAGCTTTAAAATGGGACATTTTCTGGAAGCATAGATCGCCTAAAGGACTAAGGAAAGCCCCATTATCTCCTGCTGGAAATATTTTTAATCAAAAGAATTTGTTAAGTTATAATAATGTTGCAAAAATTGTATGCATCTATTGTGTTACACAAACTAGACTGTGGATAGGATAATGAAAATAAAAGATAGAGCTCTCTATTCATAATTTTTCTCAGCATGCTCCACTAATAGCTGATCTGCCCTTCACTAGGCTTTATTTCTGCCACAACATCTTTCATATCCACTTATTATTGAGGTTGACAATGATAGTACTTCCACGTCTCAGGTAGTGACATCATATCTGTAAGTCGCATGGCCATGTTACGTGATGTCACTTCCTGAAAGAAAGAAGCCATGTTTTGTAATCCTGGCTAAAAACTTTTAATTGGAGGAACAGCTATCTCTAGGATTATGTTTATTATGACCCTTTCCCTTCCATAGGTTTTTTTTGAGCCAAGACAATTTTACACTTTTGGCACATACAAATAAAGCATAAATTGCAAAGTGAAAAATCATACTAACCCACATATTTTCTGAAAATAGACACTGCACTTGCCCCATTCTTGGAGTGCCTCTCAACACTTTTATACACAGATACCTTCATGAAATTGCACTCCAAAACATCATTTTTATCGTAAAAATGCAATAAAATTGATGAGTAGTGTGGGAAATGTAGCTTGGCAGCAGCAATGGTGCAGTCCCAACCAGTCAGAGACAGAGACACAACATCTGTACCAAACAGGTTTATTTAGAAAAACCAGCAAAATAAAAAAACAACTTCATGTCAGGTACAAAATAAATAAAACTAAATATAGCCTTAACTTCAGGCAAACCCTGCTTGTCTGAGCACTAACTAAACACTAAAGTACTAACTGTACATGTGGCTTACTACCAACCACATGAGTAAACAAAAATAGCGCAATACAGTCTCAGCAGACTCTCAATGTGTCAGGACAGGCCCAGATACCTCCTCTTGCTCCAGGGTTCTGCTTCAAAGTGCAGGCTCTGCAACCTTTTATGGCCCAGTAACAAGCCCAGGATCCACACCTGGGCTAAGGCCTACTCAAGACCTGCCATGGACCACACATAGATCAGAAACCTGGAGATGATATATTGGGACTTCATCACTCTGCCTGTCACCTTCTCATAGTAGCTAAAACTGTGACCTGAGCAGAAATTTCTCATAGCACCTTCTAAAAATAAAAGTTTTAGCCTGTCCATAGTTTATATAAATTACCTAGGCTTGTTTGCACATCGACACATTGTAATAAAATCACCACAACTGGAAAGACCAAAAATCTGCTCTTGAACACAAAATGTGCAAAGAGTGACTGTAACTTTTTTATCATACACACAATAACATGTGTCTCTCAAAATTGGTCTGAAAGTGACCAACCCCTTTAAGAAAGCATGGTGCGGAAATAATTGTGAGTGTTTGTGTACAATATGTGACAAGTGGCACCTATGGAATCAAATGTACTAGTATAGTTGATCACAAACCATTTCTTCCTCTTCACATTTTATCTGATTTTCTAGCTTGTTCAGCTTTATAAATATATTTTCTGTTAATAAGGAAAAAGGTTTTTTTTTTTATCATTTCAGGATGAAACATTATTAAGAATTGTCATATTTGTCTATACTCAGGCTAACTACAAGGCACGTTTTTCAGAACTGAACCTGTGTAAATCTAACTTCACATGATGTGATGTCTTCTTTGTGCTGTCATTTTGATTATTCTGCCGGGTGTAAATTGATAAACAAAACTGATAAGATTTTACCAGCCAAGCCAAGACAAAAGTGATGAATGGCTTCTAATAAAGAGTGTTGCTGGTTCTTATCTAGCGTGACAACGGCTAGACGTGCCTCCATCACAAACTGACTTGGAACTCAGTTTTACTTGTGTATATATAGTATTTTGTTTAAAGCAAGCATGTCATTTTTGGTGCCCTATTCAAGAGCAGGTTAGATATAGATTTCTGAGTAGAGAGTCAATTCTGACAAGACTTCTAGGAGTAACAGTCTGAGTCCTCTCCACACTGGCTTATTGACAGCTTTCTGTGTATACAGTATAAACCTATATACTGTATCACAGAGCTCAGTTTCACTCTATTTATCATGTCCTGCTCTCACACACACAACTACAGAAATTATCCGACACGTTCACTTTAAAGTAGATGTATGAAGAAAAAATATATTTGTGTGTATATATGTGTGTGTTTATAGTGATCATAACTCTGTTTTCATGAAACAGAAATTTTAATTCCCTGCAACCCCTATTACAGTCTATTCACACGAGCATGAAACATAGTCTGTGTTGGCCATATTTATTGGTCATTCGAATGGAAGCCTCTGCATCACATTGTTTCTTTTTTTAACAGCCATTACACGGCCGCATTAATTAATGGGGACTATTGACATAAACAATATTTTGACGTTCCTTTGCTATGGACAGTCAAAATATAGGTCATGCTCTATTTTTGCCTGTTTTCATGTAGCCTTACATACACCGCAGTGTTTGAGGAATCTGTGAAAACAATCATTCTCATGTACAGAACAGCAGTTTTCACTACCATTTTGCACCATGGTTGTGTAAATGTAGGCTAACTATGTTTATGGAAAATAATACACAGAAAAATGGATTGACAATGCTGAAATTATATAGAAAACATATAAAAATTTATTAAATACATACAAGAATAACGACACAATTAAAAGGTGATAGACAAAATGATACCATCAGACGAATGCAACAACACTATACGTGGGGTAAGTATGAGTTAGTGAGAATGGTATTTATAAGCAGAGTATCCTACACTAGTTCAATATACTTAAATAGTGGAAGCCGCAAGTTCCTGTAATCAAAATCATCCTTCACAGAAAGTGCATCATACAGCAGCAATCATAGCATACAATACCCTTCAGTGTCATAAACAGGACATTTGTGAGGGATATATTGTTTTGCTGCTAAAAGGAAATTTTTAGCCTAATTGAAGTAAGTATACAGCTATAGTAGCTAGTGTAGATCCACTCCCTGTATATAAAACATCTCAAGGGGGCAGGGTCATTAATAGGCCAAAAAGATGCATGCAAACATTTAAAGAGGCAGCAGGCAGTGGCATAACTACCACCATAGCAGCAGAGGCGGCTGCCACAGGGCCCAATACGTCAGGGGGCCCGGGGACCCCGACGTGTCAATTTTAATTTTTTTTTTACCTCTAGAAGCTCGCCCAACCCACCCTCCTCTCCGGTGGGTGGAGGGGGGGGGTCCAGTCTTATTGGCGGTAAGTGACCTGTTTTGTTAACCTTTATGGGGTGTTCGCTAACACCCCGCGCAGGCCTGACAGGACCTTCCGCAGTGTCTCCTCCCTCAGCGTGCGTCCTGACGCTGGGGGGCGGAGACTAGCTTCTCAAGAAGAAGCGGGGCCCGGGGGAGTCCATGTTTAGTGGCGCCGCGCAGAGCACAGCAAGCACACACAGCCAGGTAAGCGCTGGCAGGCACTCGGTCCCCGAACTCTCTCCTCGGTGCTGGTAGTTCTAGACATTCTTGACAGGGCATAGCAGAGCTGAATGTGTCATGTGATTGTTCTTTAAGGGCATTGAGTGGTGTGTGGACTCCTTGTAATATTATCTGGTAGGGCTTGTGATGGAACAAAGTGTTGAGTTGAGACCCTCTAATCAGGACCCTTCCCTTCCCCTATATAACCTGTGGATCCCTACCCTGCCCCTATATAACCTGTGGTCCACATGACACATTCGGCTCTGCTACTTCCATAACTTACTATTCCCCCCACATGTATGTAGTACTGTACTGACGTGGTGCCAGGGACACACAGATGAGCAGAAGGCGCAGACACATTTTCAATATTTCACCTTATTTTCATTCTCAAAACTTCGCCGTGGGGCCCCACCATTCCTAGTTACGCCACTGGCAGCAGGAAAACAGAAGCTAAGGTCATAAGCTATGTAAGTATATGGAAGGAGCATAATATAACATACCCATAATACAAGTAAGGGAAGAACCCCAGCCGTGTAGTGTTGTCACCCGTCCCCGACGCGTGTTTCGGCGTTTTGCACCTTCTTCCGGGGGAACTATGAAATTATGTTTATGGAATAATAACTACTGATAGGAAGTATGTTCCCACAGACAAGGTTCACCAGCTAACAATATGAAAATGAAAAAATAGCATTCTGGCACCGAACCAGGCGGCAGGCACTTGGTACTAGACGGTGGCCTTCTGCTGTTCTGCAACCATTAACCCTAACAATTATAGACTATCTCCCATTAGCCCCTGATGAGCCAAGTGCAGTATGGCAAAACACGTAGGGAGGGATAGATAGAAGGGAATTATTTGTTAGGTGTCGGCTAGCGGGGATAGAATATCCTTATATCTGTCTTATAGCGGCAGAGCACATTGCACAATCATGGGATGCATATGGAGATGTAGAGTACTCGGTGTGACTGTATGAGTGTAGATATTCTTTTTCCTTGTTATCAGCACATTAGAAGATTCTGTGTACGCCTCCTTGTGGATCTAGGAATGCATAGTGCACATAGTGCTAATGCCTGTTAAACAGATACATCCCCGTTTCTTGCAATTTGTGTTTGTCACATTGTTTTTTAATATTATGGCAATGTGAGCACCATACTGGTTATTCTTTTTGCATATGGCATATCTTACCGAGCTGGGTGATTATCTTCCTTAGCAATTACCTGTGTGTCCTCCTCTATCAATGTAGGATTTGATGCAATAGCAGGGGAATCATTCATGCCTGCAGTGCGTGGCAAGCACACGGACCCCATTATAGTCTATGGGGTCCGTGTGCTTTACAGCACAGCGCTTGCAATTGAACCAGGGGTTATTTAGTGGATACAAAATTAAATATGCACGGATCACATTGATGTGGATCTAAGGCAACTCTGACCACATGGTGAATCACATGTAGTCCACTATTTTCCCTAAGCACCATCGAGCCATGTCTTTGGGCTTTTAATCATTTATTATTTACGATAGGTTGCGTACCTTGAATAAAAGTTAAACGCATATTTTCATTCCCTGTTTTTTTGTTTTCATAACTATGTTTATGCGGAGATTGTGATCTCTATACGAAATAACTGAAGATCTAACTTCTATAAAAGTATATTAGCGCATGATTTGTGTGGGCAGTGCGCGGCAAGCACACGGACCCCATTATAGTCTATGTGGTCCGTGTGGTATTACAGCACAGCGCTTGCAATTGCGTTTGTATTTCAGTCGGGGGTCTCCATGACTCTCACTGGACGGAATACAAAAGCAGATGTGAACAGGGCATTATTCTTCTTGTATTGTTCATCAAGCTGATGGGCAGAATTTGACTGTTTGATGGACAAGACACTATGAATTACCTCATTAGATAAAGACATTGCCTTTACTATGAGAGATTATTATGATGATGAAGATTACTATAACTCTAGACTTTATTGTGTAAAGATGGTAACGTCTGTCACACTCTCTAATATTCACTGAAAAATACAAGTATAGACCTAAAAAAATAACTTTTATTTTAAAATAGCCAATAAAACTAGCTAAACTGATAATAATATAGTGCTCAGCTAAAACAGTGTGCAAAACAAAAAAGATAAAGAAATCTGATAAGAGATAAAGGGACTGATCCAAGTGATTTTCTTATGGGATCAACCTCATATGCATCACACTATAGTGCAAACACTGCTTTAAACTTTAATGAACACCAGAATGTATCCTAAAGTGAACACAGCAGGGAGAATATACTTCTTAGCACTCCATGTGATCCCTACTGACACATATAGATCCAGCTGGGTTAGCAGTTCTGGCCCTTTAAACAAATAGACCTGGATTATTGATTAGGAAGGCAAAAAAGTCAGTTTTGCCATACTTTATGTTCTAGATGTATCACAGTGCACTGTGTATCATAAAGTACATGTTACTTTTATTCTGCCAGCTGCTATGATTATAGTGATGCCAAGTATTTTGTTGTACTATATATGCAGAATAAAACTACTTAATGGCACAATATTTTCAAAGCCAAAGCCATAACTTTTTAGAGCCATAACTATTTTTTCATCGAGTCTTCAGTAGTTGATACTTTTATTAATGGCTAACTAAAAAATGATGACATATTGCGAGCTTTCGGGATAACTAAAACAATCCCTTCATCAGGCAGGTATAACACAATATCTGAAGGCAAGCATATTTATACAGGAATAGAGTGTTAGATGCAAAATTGATGGAAAGCAGAAAATGCAAATAAACAGTTAAAAAACATACCGTATTTTTCGGACTATAAGACGCACCTAGGTTTTAGAGGAGGAAAATAGAAAAAAAAATTTGAAGCAAAAAATGGTAAAATATTTAATATATGGGAGTTGTAGTTTTGCAACAGCTGCAAGGCCACATTGACAGGTGACCCTGCAGCTGTACGGGGATGCATAGAGTGTTTTTTTTTGTGGGGCCAGCTGTACTTTTTAGTTATACCATTTTGGGGAATATCTATTGCTTAGATCACCTTGTATTGAAAAAAAACCCGGTGGTTTATGATATATAAACCACCACAATATATATATATATATTTTTTATTTTTTATTTTTTTTTTTCTAGGGACAGGAGGTGATTTAGAACTTTTATTTATATTTTTAAAGCTTTTTTTTTTTTTTTTTTTTTTTTTTTTACTATTTTATTCCCCCCAGGGGGCTTGAGCTTGCGGTCACTTGATTGCAAGTCCCATAGACGGCAATACAACTGTATTGCCGTCTATGGGACATTCTGTCTATTAGTATTACGGCTGGTCATAGAGACCAAGCGCAATACTAATACAGCAGTGACAGGCCTGGGAGCCTCATTAGGCTCCCGGCTGTCACCCGAACAGGTCGGCTCCTGCGATATCGCCGCGCAGGAGCCGGCCTGCAACTCTACAGGTACGGGGCCGGTGGGGACCGGCCCCGGGGGAGAAGGGGCCGCTGATACTGACCCGGCATCCGCTGTACTAGAGAGGCGGATGCCGGGGAGGGATAGACGCTGGCACAGGTGCCGGGGCCTGAGACATCGCTGCGCTCCTCTGCCCTGCATGAAGCCAGCGGCGGGGGGACGGAGGAGCGGAATAGCATCACTCCTCCCGCTGCTGGCTTCATGCAGGGCAGAGGAGCGCAGCGATGTCTCAGGCCTGGCACCTGTGCCAGCGTCTATCCCTCCCCGGCATCCGCCTCTCTAGTACAGCGGGTACCAGGCGCCACATTCGGACTATAAGACGCACCCTTCTTTTCCCCCCAAATTTGGGGGAAAAAAAGAGCGTCTTATAGTCCGAAAAATACGGTATATATCAGTTCACAGGAAGGTTCTCTGGGTTTATGGTTCCTTTGATCAGTTACGTGGTGTCTACTGTAGTTGTTGTAGAACAGCATAAAACCCTGTGACTGGTTTAACCCCATTTGGACTGTGTCAAAGGTCATTATGAGTTTATATTCCCATATCCTCCTGTGTTTTCTGCTTTTGAAATTTCCTCTTAAAACCAGGATCTTCATGTCATTGATGATCCCCTCCCACCTTAGGGTTTAGCTTCAGATAGGCAGGGAAAAACCAAAGAACAACAACAGCTCTTCTCAGAGCTACACACTGCAGGGACAGGAGTCCAGCTTTCCACGGACGGTGGAAAACAGGGATACAGAACAATTACTTGTTGCTATATATGTGCACACCAGCTTTTGTTAGGGGTCCGCCCCCACAAAATAGCAGGAATCCACAGCAGTTACTTCTTTCTATATGTATGACAAACAGCTTTTCTCTGAGGTGTCCCCTACAAAATAGCAGGAATCCACAGCAGTTACTTCTTGCTATATATGTGAAAAACAGCTTTTATTAGGGGTGTCCACCCCCCAAAAAAGCAGGAATCCACAGCAGTAACTTCTTGCTATATATGTGAAAAACAGCTTTTCTCTGGGGTGTATAGACCATAGAAAGGGCATTAGTATACATCAAAAAATGCGTAAGGCTAGCACAAGGGGACGAGGACGAGGACAGGGGCGTGGAAATGCAGATATGGAGACAGGTTGCGCTCAACCAACAGCGTCTACTGTGCCTACTGCTCTGCTGCAGCAAGCATTGCGCTTCCCCACTTCACTCACGCATCGGAGGGATGTACAGATCTTACTGAGCATGCGCAGTACGCTCTGTTCGGTGAAGACATCGAGGAACGTACTACGCATGTGCGCAATTGCGGTGTCGGAACTATGGCCGCGGGCATGCACAGTTGGCTCTACTAGTGTCACACTTGCAGAGCCAACTGCGCAGGTGTCGGAGCCTAAGAAAGACGAAGAAAGAAGGGGAGGATCCAGCAGAAGATAGAGGAGTCGTTGGAGCCTGTTTTCGAGCAGCAGTGGGGATGCCCCCATCGCATTTCCAGCTGTGGGACCCGCCCCCATCGCTGCGAGAGAACTAATTTGCATACCAGTAAAAACCGGTATTTCTAAGGAACAGCGTGGCGGAGAATCCCTTTAAATATGGACTAAGAAATTTATTAAGTCGAGCCTTAATAATGGATCTATAAAGAGTTTGCTTCAGATCTACAGCTCAGCTTTCTTAGCCCAACCCTATTTATTAAATTGAAATAAATAAATAAAGAAATCTCTATACATTGATGTACCGTATTTTTCGGCATATAAGATGACTTTTTAACCCCTGAAAATTTTCTCCAAAGTCAGGGGTCGTCTTATACGCCGGGCCTAGTCAGAGCGCATCCCTCTGGCCCTTGTATCCTATTACTGAAGGTGTCCTGAAAGCCTGGGGGATGGCAAAAGGAGAGCAGCACTGTCCCGAGAAAAACACACCTCCTTCAACTGTCTGGCCTGCCCCTTCTTCCCTCCTGTGTCACTTCATTGCAAGATCTGAGAGGCAGGGAAGGAGGGGTGGGCGAGACGGGTGAAGGAGGCGTGGTTTCAAGTTTGCCGAGAAAACCACGCCTCCTTCACCTGTCTGGCCCGCCCCTTTTTCTCACTGCAGGAGTGAGATCTGAAATTAGATTTGATCCTATTTTTTTCTATTGTATTTCTTCTGACATCCATTACATTAGTTTAGACCCTGAATGCCTCCTAACATCAGAATGAAAAATACATCATGTTGTGGGTGTCTCTTTCCATCCATGGATGCCAAACCTGTGCACAAAGTGCATGAAACAATTTTAATTAAAACAACAGGGCATGAGAAGTCCAGTTTTACAGTGGTATTAGCATGTACAGCTGATGGCACCAAACTGAGACCAATGATTATTTTCTTATACGGTAAGTATATCCCAAAGTCTATATTTTAACTGGAAAAGTCGGTGGTCGTCTTATACGCCCAGTCGTCTTATACGCCGGAAAATACAATATATTGTCATCATTCGATTTTCACCTTTCTGCTTTAATAGTGTATTTTGGTTAGACATGCAGTAATTCTAATTTCTAGGTATGTACACATAATTTCCTATTCTTATTCCCTTAGTCATGGATATATTCTATGACTTTCTGAGAACAAATCAATTCTGCAAAATACATCATTGAGATGTCACCTGATCCCAAGGAAGATATCCAAGTATTTCTTGAGTCATAATTATCCTACAATCCAATAGTTACTGTTAAGTACTAAATATTGTAGGTATATTAATACAGTAATGATGTAGGACTGGTTACAATGCCTCTGTTTTCCTGCCAGTAAGATATAACACCCAACAGTAAAACATAAGTCACGGGTAAATTCTTATTTCCTATTATTTGTTTTAATAAGCAGAAAAGTGAGCCATAGTAAAGTGTTGGTTTCATTCTTCTTCCTGCAGATCACTAAAACAAATTGACTCTCTGGTTTGTTTCCAACAATTTTCCAAGAAAGCACTCAAAGACTTCTTAGTATAGTTGTCAAGAAAATGCATTGTATAACAAGCAGTTCCTTTAAAGTAGTCCATTTATTGCTCCTCTAATTTTATAGTGACAGCTAAAGAGTCTCTGCATAATTTATTACACATCTTTCTTGCTGTGTCAAGCTTGCAAAGTAATTGTATTTTTTTTAAATAGCAGCATATGTGCTCTCTTTTTATCTCATGAGTCTCCGAGACCACCTGCTCTTTTCTCCAGTCGAGGAATGAAATAGGCTTTGTTAGGTGCAGCAATATAGAGCCTGCGTTCTCAAGGAAATCTTTTATTAATGATGACGTTTTGGTCAGATGTTGACTGTCCTCTGGACTTAATAGATCCCCTGCCATATCGATGGACTTCCAAACTAAAAAAAATAAAAAATCTTCTATCGCAATCTTCTTTTCTAATGTATTTCTCACAAATAGGGATCCTGCCTTTCGCCTGTAACATATACATTTTAGAAATTGACATAATCGACTTTTACATTAGTTCAATTGTTATATAAAAATCAAGGTTTTACATAAGTGCTAATATTTTAATGTATATGCTGCACAGTAATAGCAATAATGGATAGAGTTGTTTATGCAAGGTTTATTCTATGCCTGTAGTGAACTTCATATATGAAAGGTTTAGTCTATACTAGAGATGAGCGAACACTGTTCGGATCAGCTGATCCGAACAGCACGCACCCATAGAAATGAATGGAAGCACCTGTGACGCCGGCCAGCCGCCGGCAAAGTCAGCGTCACAGGTACTTCCATTCATTTGTATGGGTGCGTGCTGTTCGGATCGGCTGATCCGAACAGTGTTCGCTCATCTCTAGTCTATACCTGTAGTGAACTTTTCTAGGACAATCTAGTGTGCTCCGCTCTGGACCCCCTCCAGTTTGCCTATCGGCCGGGCATTGGGGTAGATGACACCATCATCCACCTTCTTCATAGAGCTCTCTCTCACCTGGAGAAACCCGGGAATACTGTGAGAATAATGTTCTTTGATTTCTCCAGTGCTTTCAACACCATTCAGCCAGGGCTACTGAGGGAGAAGCTGAACCTTGGTGGAGTGGACCATCACCTGTCCAACTGGAACCCAGGACTGTGTGTCTGACACTGTGATCTGTAGTTCGGGGGCACCACAAGGTACAGTTCTTGCCCCATTCCTCTTCACACTGTACACTGCTGACTTTAGGCACAACTCATCCAGCTGTTACTTACAGAAGTACTCTGATGACTCTGCTATAGTAGGCCTTATCACTGATGGCGATGATAGGGAATACAGAGACTTAAACCGGGATTTTGTTGAATGGTGCCAGCAGAACCATCTCAGGATTAATGCTGGGAAGACCAAGGAGATGGTGGTGGACTTTGGGAAACGGAGGAGTGTTCCGACCCCGGTGGAGATCCAGGGGACATGCATTGAGATAGTCAGGACCTATAAGTATCTGGGTGTGCTCCTCAATAATAAACTAGACTGGGCTGATCACCTGGAGGCGCTGCACAGAAAGGGCCACAGCAGACTCTACCTGCTCAGGAGGACACTTCTTAGGGCCTTTTTCAACTCGGTGGTTGCTTCAGCTATCTTTTTCGGAGTGGCCTGCTGGGGGAGCAGTATATCAACCGGGGACAAAAATAGACTTGACAGGCTGATCAGGAGGACCAGCTCTGTCCTGGGGAGCCCCTTGGACCCAGTACAGGTGGTGGGTGACAGAAGGATACTGTCTTTGGTGACCTCCATGCGGGAGAACAAATCCCACCCCATGTATGAGACCTTGATGGGACTTGGCAGCAATGTAAGTGACCGTCTGCTTCACCCCAAGTGTGAGAAGGAGCGCTATCGCAAGTCCTTCCTTCCAACCGCGATCAGGCTGTATAATCTACATCAGACCAAGCAAAGATCACTCCGCACAGAGAACTAAATGACTATGAATGTCCTCCTTCTTTTTTCTCTGTTCCCTAGCTGCTATGGATCTTTCTCAGCATATGTGTGTCTACTACTTCTGTAATATATTACTGTGTATTATCATGTATCTGTATTACTATGCAGCTGTAACATACTGAAATTTCCCCACTGTGGGACTATTAAAGGATTATCTTATCTTATCTTATAATGTACATGCTCATACACTTCAAGAGTCAAACCCATGCCCAAAAGTTTTCTGTTGGGATTAAATCATGTTATAATTGTCTACGCTTTTTATTTACCGTATGTACTCGAGTATAAGCCGACTTTTTCAGCACAGTTTTCATGCTGAAAAAGCTCTCCGGCTTATACACGAGTCAGGGTCCACAGAGCACAGAATACTGGAAGGACTGGAAGGGGGAGGTCCTTTAGTGCTACTGCTCTGTGATTGGCTTGTCATGAGGTCACATGACTGTGATGCCATCAAAGGTCCTGTAGCCACTGGTATGTAACATCTGCAGATAAGGTTGAGTCTAAATCCTAGTAGCTCTGCCCACACCAGGTCCGCCCATGGTCATGACGTCATCAGAGGTCCTTTAGCACACTAGGATTTAGCATCTACCCTGCAGATGAGTGGCCAGGATTCATTGTGTCTTATGGAAGATGTCTGTTTTATGGAGGAGAGGAAGCTACAGTAAAGTGACACACACAGGGACCTTCCTTTAGTTACTCTGCCTATTAATGTCAGGCATTTGGGGTTATTAATTTAGTTTCAGTAACTCCATGTGCCTCACATTAATAACAGTTAACCCCATCATGTCCCTCATATTAACCCCTGTGTACCCCATATAAGGGTTACTAATATGTGAGACACATTCGGGTAATAATGAGGGACCTTAATTATGAAGATACCTAATTATTACCTCCATATGTCCCACATATCAGTAACTCTTATGTGAGGCACACAGGGGGTTAATGTGAGGGACATGATGGGGTTAACTGCTATTACTATGATCACCATGGAGTTACTAAGCTGCAATGCACGTGACCAGACTTTTTATCTGCAATGGTGCATTCCCCCCCTCGGCTTATACTCGAGTCAATAAGTTTTCCCAGTTTTTGTAGTAAAATTAGGGGCCTCGGCTTATATTCGGGTCGGCTTATACTTGATTATTTGCCATCAATGGAAGTTGATGGCAAATGTATGCAAATGTATAGGGGCTGCTGTTTAGTGTCATGTTTCTGCTAAGCATTATCCACATATATAGTATGAACCTAGCCTTATCGCCTTTAATTCAGGCCTTTTAGCTAAATTGCAGTGAAAGCCTCTTACTTGCAAATTGCATTATAACGACAAACTGTATGTAGTTCTTGGAAAGCTTTCACATCCTAAAGAAGCTGCTTTCTAAAAGCCCAATGTCAGATCTTAATTTGGATTCAAAGATTATGCAGAGATTATGTAGTGTGCAAACCATGACATTCTTTTTTTCTAAAATACAAATCTTATTTAAACAGAAAAAAAATATTTCCAGAAAACCATTGTATACAAATGGTCCTTTAGGGTTCTTAAAGAGGATAATTTATGAATTATTTAGTATTTCAAAATATAAAGCAAACTTACATGTTTTTTTTTTCAATAAGGACATAAATTTACGTTCTTTTCATCATTTTCATTATATAGATGGAAGACAGCGTTCTGAACAGATCCTCATTAGAGATGAGCGAACAGTAAAATATTCGATATTTGTTATTTGTTTTGAATAGCAGCTCAATATTCGACTATTCGATCGAATATCGAACCCCATTATAGTCTATGGGGAAAAATGCTTTGTTTCAGGGGATCCACTATTTGACTCAGGAGGGTCACCAAGTCCACTATGACACCTTAGCAAATGATGACAACACCTCTGGAATGCAAGTGGGACAGCAGGGGAAGCATGCCTGGGGATATCTAACAAGCCCAAGTGACAGTTTTACCCCACCATCACAGCCTATCAACTACACACTTTCCACACTCAAAAAAACCTCTATCAAAATGGGAAAATACCTGTAAACCTTCTTTCTTCCCCAAATAGATGGACAGAAACCCAAATTTAAGCTAAAGAAACGATGTGGTAAGACCTTCCAAAATTCACTTTTATGGCCCTTAACTCGAGCCCTTCCAAATTAAGTTAGAGGCCCTTAAGCTGAGCTACCAGAAGAGATTGAGGCCCTTTAGGCGACTTCAGCCTCTTACCAGCAGAGCTTTAGGCACTTTAACTTAGTTCAGCCTTGCACCAGCAGTGTTTTCGGCCCTTTGGGTGAGTTGAGCCTTGCACCAGCAGAGTGTTACTTCGTTTAAAATTCTTAGCCCCTAAAACGGTGATTCTAGAACCATCACTCTCATTGTGTTGGATTGATGCAGTGGATTGGAATGAGGAACCAGACATTGACCTTGATTTTGATTGGTAAATTGATAACATTTTGGCATCAAGTTCTGGGGGTAACTTTTATTTAGAGGACCGCAAAAGTGGAGAATTGACTGGAACTACTACTACCGGTAATGGTCCTCTAATATCAGACTCTACATTACCTCTACAGGGTTCTGATCAGGGGTTAATAGTCCAAACAACATGCTCCAGTACTTTAGATGTAGATCAGAAACCACTTTCTCTTCCGACACCAGATTTAACCAAGCTTCACCATCATCATCCTGCTGAGATGGAGTCACTAAAGGAAACCTTACCTTCAAAGGAATGATCTGGAGCTGCGACTGAGCCAAATCTAAACACAGAGTCCTTTGGAATGTAACAAAATTCACCAGCAGTGTTTTTGGCCTTTAGGGTGAGTTGAACCTTGCACCAGCACATGTCCCGTAACATCAGGCGGGCCCTAAGTTCTGCGCTAAGTTGCACAAAGTTCCACTTGACCACCGACGTGTGGACAAGTGCATGCAGCTAGGGACGCGGCATCTCAATCGTGGCACACTGGCTGAATGTAGTTGAGGCTGGGACCGGGGCGCAAACTGTGGCGGCCTTCCTTGTCTCCCTGCCCAATATTCCTGGCAGGAGTGCTGAAACACCACCCTCCTCCTCCTACTCCTCCTCTGCCATTGCATGTTAGGGAAGTCCCTGGCCGACCCCAGTCCTGTCCTCTCCGATCCCTCTGCACCCTACATTTAGTGGGTCTCCAAGTTGGATTTGTGGCTGGAACTTGCGCTCTATGCATTGGAGGTCCTTTCCTGCCTTGACGCCAGTGTGCTATCAGAAAATGTCATCAGCGCAGCATCATCACAGGTAAGTACAGCCAGCCGTCAGCTGTCAGTGCTGACCGGCTGACGCTGATCAAAATGAACAGCCACTGGATAGACCCATCATTTTCATGTCCAGCAGTGTCAAGCACCGTGACATGAAGTTTGATGTGTGTGCTCACCCTCTACAATTCTTCCTCCTCCTTATACTCCTCCACCATTAGCGTTGCACAATTCTGCTCCTACTAGGTTCATTTCACACTAATACCCCCAAACTCTTCCGGTTAGAGGCTCAATCCACCGTGATTCCCCCAACTGTGCTGATTAGAAGCTCATTATAAGTCATGCCAAGTAACACACTGGAAGACATGGCTGACTTCATGTTAGGTTGCTTTTCAAGAGACAAAGGCATCATGGAGAGCAAATTATAATGGATTTATGCAATCCTCGACCCCTGGTATAAGTTAAACATCTCATCCTTTGTTCTGGTACAGGAGAGCAAAAAAATCGCACAAATGATATGTAAATATAGAGGCAGGCTAAGCAGCAAAAGGTGGCTACAGGCAGAAGCATGGACAGGGGTGATGTATAGCGGGGAAAGCAGTGTAGATGTGGAGGCGAGCTCAGCAGGAAAAAAGGTGGCTACAGGCAGAGGCATGTCCAGAGGCAGCAAGGCCAAAGATTTTCCATGTACTAGCCACTCATGCAAAACTCGCCCATGTTGCCAGACTTATGCGAGATTTCTCTGTCTTTGAGGAGTCCACCAAGAGGGTCAGCTTTGACGACGCATTACTGATTTTAACAATCCTGCTCCTGTATGTGATGCAAGAATCCCTCATCACCATCAGGGATAACGCATTGTACGGTGAGGAGTCGGGCATAGGAGCAGAACCATTCCAGCAGGATAGTCAGTGCACACTTCTGTCCACTTCACAGTGTATATTTATGGAGGAAGAGGAGGATGACGAAGTGGCAGATTAATTGTCACACAGGAGGCTAGCGGCACCCCCTGGCCAAACTACCGCCACTGAGGTGCCTAGTGTAAAAAGTTACATGACAAATTTAATGCGGTTTGCACACTTTGCAAGTATAAACTGAGTAGGGGCTCTGAATGAGCAACCTTACCACCTTTTGCGCACACTGTCATTTGGAAGGCAAGCCCTGGGCTCAGTGGGAGAGAGCAAACGCAGGACAATCGTCGCCCGGCGTTGTGGACACTGCCTCTTTCACTGTTTACACCAGCGTGGACACCTACACATCTGTCTATGATACATTGGGGAGTTCACCCTCATCCGCCCTTTTGGCCTGCACCATCATGCGCCTCTTCCCAGCCACTCCCCATCTCCCAGGTGTTTCATTGCAGGCAGAAGTACAGCGCAAGCCACCCACATGCCCAAGCCTTTAACGGCCTCATCTAAAAACTGCTGGCGCTGGAGATGTTGGTGTTTATGCTTCTGGATACCCAGGCCTTCCGTCACCAGATGGCAGCTGGGGCACCTCCCTATGCTGGGCCTAGCCGTTACTACTTCTCTTGGTGTGCTGTTCCCGCCTTGCACCTGCACGTGTCCCATAACATCAGTTGGGCCCAGAGTTCCGCACTTTGCTGCAAGGTCCACTTGACCACCGACAAGCACCTGCGGTCAGGGATGCTGCTTATCTTTAATGAAAGGCCGGGTGAATGTAGTGGAGTTTGGGCCCGGGGTGCAAACTGGGGCGGCCTATCTCCTCTCCCAGCCCAAAATTCATGGCAGGGTTTCTCTGAAAGCCTACTCCTGCGCTACAACTTCGACCCCAAGTACGAGCTGGAAACGCTGTACCACTGGCGTGGGGAGATGTCAGCAGGCCGTGCTGAAGCTCATCAGCTTGGGGGACAGACAGCACACTGCCTCCGAGGTCAGGGATGCCATCCAGGATGATATAGCAATATGGTTTTCCCTGCTGCACTTGGGCCCAGGCATGTTTACGTATGTGATAATGGCCGAAACCTGGTAGCAGATCTGGAGCTTGCTAGACTCAAACACGGTCCACACATGGCCCACATTTTCAACTTGTTGGTGCAAAGGTTCTTTGAAACCTACACCATTGTGCCTGATATACTGGTCAAAGTGTGGCCATTTTCGTAAGTGAGAAGAAGCCTCTGCTAGGCTGAAAACATTCAGAGCACACTCCTGTCATCTTCACACCGTTGGCTGGCGGAGGAAGACGAGGGGGATGAAGTGGCATTTCATGTCACTGTCTCACACGAGGCTTGAGGGTGAAGTTCAGTGCATCCCATTTCTTCAGTACGGATGGTGTGAAGGGGAGTGGAAAATGGAAGAAATGGAGAGCGACCCTTACAGTTGGGGGCAGCGAAGTCATGCCAAGTAACACACTGGCACACATGGCTGACTTCATGTTGGGTTGCTTTTCAAGAGACAAAGGCATAGTTCACATCATGGAGAGCATACAATACTGGATTGAACAAAAAATTGGATTGAGCTGATATAGCGTGACTGAATTGCGGTGTATCACACTTAGCTTTTGGGGGGTAGACCCTTAAAAATTGGATTGACCATACATGGCCTGACTGAATGAACAGCTGTCTCCCACTTAGCTTCGGGGGGTAGATCCTTAAAAATTGGATTGAGCTGATATAGCCTGATTGAATTGCTGTGTCTCCCACTTAGCTTTGGGGAGTAGACCCTTGAAAATTGGATTCAGCGTACATAGTCTGACTGAATTTCTGTGTCTCCCGGGTAGGTTTTGGGGTTACACACCGTGAAAAACTGGATTGAGCGTACATAGCCTGACTGAATTTCACTGTCTCCCACCTGGTTTTGGGGGTACACACCCTGGATATCTGAATTGAGCATACATAGCCGGACTGAATTTCGGTGTCTCCCACCTAGGTTTTGGGGGTACACACCCTGGATATCTGGATTGAGCGTACATAGCCGAACCTAAGGTGGGAGGGGATACAAATTTTTACCGCGTATGCCACGTGGAAGTCGATTGGGAACGAATACCTCGAACGGCCTGATATTCGATCGAACAGTGTTGGCTCATCTCTAATCCTCATCTCTCACATTGGGTTAACCATCTGGAAGAGTTCTATAAAAAACATATAGAGAGGGCATATTGTAGAGTCTCTAATCTGTTGTAGTTGTATGTAGAAGCAGATAATTTACTTAGTGGGATTGTCCTGATATTTTGGAAACCTATTGACACTAATCTTTCTTTTGACGTAGGAATGGCTAGTGTAAGAGTCAAATATTTCCCCTGAAAAGTGCAAATGTAGAAAATTGTTTAAAAATCTAATACTCTCACCCATACAATTCTCTTACAGTCTCCTGTCTCCGCTTTATATTCCCTGCCAGTCTTCAACTACATTGTATACCATGTGTCAAAAGGTCACAGGGTTATTTTATCCAATAACCGCAGGCTATAGTGATGATTCTGCTAGGTTTTACTCATAGTGCGGTAACATCTTATGGAAAGAATTACATCGCACAACCAATGATGCTACATCATTATAGACACAACATTATTGAGAACTAGTGCCAATACAGGGATAATGTGGAACATCATACCACATCATAAAATTTATTTTACTTACACTGTTATGTTCATTCTCCAAGAAGAATAAATCTTACTTTATGATGCAGATGGAATGAGAATATCTTCCTTTATAGGTCTTTTTTAACAATTCTTTTGCCAATGAAATGCATATGAAATTATATGAGTAAAAATATGTCACTAAACAATAGTAGCAGAAAAGCCAATTGTAAAGTGATCAGCATTTGTTAAATCTATTGCAAGCATTTCTACATTGTATGAACATACACCAGCATAGATCTCATAGGACTCAAAGAGTAGGACAGCTAATATTTTATAGAAGTGGTTATACTCCTCACAGGAATTTTAGGAAATAAATTGAGTTATCGATTCCTTAAGAAAAATTGCAGTGATAAGTAACCTATTGTAATCTGTTGTTGGATTTGAAGCTGTGTCTATTGATCTGAAGAAGTGTGCCTATTGATCCCGTGTTATTGATGAATGTGCAGCAATACTTCTTCCTTCCATCTGTCTTTAACTCTAGTGATTATATGCTCAGCATGCTTTCATTAGCTAACAGATGGACATCATGCCCCTTACATTAGTGACTTCTCCTCCTGCACCAGTCTAGCATTTCACTTTTATTTACAATTATCTTGTCACAGTATTAAGGGATGGGTATCAACAATTGTGACATGAAAACTCAATGTTAATAAAGTATACACACCTAGGAAATACAAAGATGCAACATCAACCCTGTTACACAGAATACTTGTGGATCTGTTACAGACCTATAGACACTTCAACAACAGCACGTAAATAGATATGAATAGAAAATCAGAAAACTTAATCATTAAAATATGGCCGCACTCAATTTGAGCCTTATTCACATCTTATGGATGTTTGCTGTCTGTGTTCACCATGGACAGCACATAGTCCTATTGTTTTTCAATATATTCATTAAGAGGTCTGTTTTCTCCAATGAGTGAATTGGATTAAAATCCTAAGTGTTGGTGCTTTGGATGTTCAGGAGCTCTCTGCTTTACACTATACAACACACTATAATACGGTATATTGCAATCGCATATATACCCATGAACACAGGAAACACAGACATATTTACCCATGATCACAGGGATACAGAAAAGTTTATAGCAATCAGTATATCTGAACTTCACAGAGGGAGACAATTACAAAAAAGAAAACTTGCTCCCGCAGCCACCTCTCCCAAGTTGACACCCTAGTTCCTAGTGACAAATAGGGCCCTTACAGTACCACATGTTCTATATTCCTTCCTACCTGTGCCGGGATGAGCTCCTCTTTTGGATCTCTGCAGTAGGTGACTCCATGTTATTTTATGTGTACTGTACAGAGACATGAAAATGCTCTTCCATATAAAAAGTGATTTAGATCTTAATCTAGAAGCTCTTTCTGAAAAACCTAACCTAAAACCTAACTTATACCTACAGAAACGCTAAGGCTGAGTTCACACAGGGTATTTTGGTCAGGATTTGAGGCCGTATCCGCCTCAAAATCCTGACCAAAAAGAAAGCTCCCATTGAAATCAATGAAAGCTGGTCAGGTCTTTTTTCCGGGAGCCATTTGTTCTGGCTCCCAGAAAAAAGAACGGACATGCTCATTTTTCAGACCGATTCGCCTCACGAATCTGCCTGAAAACACTCCCTACTTCCGACTAGGCCAATTTATTTGGGCCTAATCCAGAGTGGAGTGCGCGACTGGACGCCGGTGCACTGCACTGGCATCCAGTCGCGGCTACCTGTTTTTTGGTCTGGAAACTGAGGTGGCCTCTGCCTCACTTTCCGGACCAAAAAACCCTGTGTGCATTTAGCCTAAGGGTGCATTCAGACTACGTAACGCCGGGCGTGTATGAGAGCCGTACACGCCGGCATTACGGCAGACTGCCGAACACTTCCCATTCACTTCAATGGGAGCGCTCGTAAACGCCGCTGTTACGAGCGCTCCCATTGAAGTGAATGGGAAGTGTTCGGCAGTCTGCCGTAATGCCGGCGTGTACGGCTCTCATACACGCCCGGCGTTACGTAGTCTGAATGCACCCTAATACCACAAACTTTCTGTGAAAAGTACTGCAGGAAAACTGCATTGCCACTGTGTTTTTTCCTGCAGTGCTTTTTTGCTGTGGTCTGCTAAGTAGGGCCTTAGGGTGAATTCACACTGAGTAAACGCTAGCTTATTCTGAACGTAAAACACGTTCAGAATAAGCGGCGTCTAAAGCAGCTCCATTCATTTCTATGGGAGCGGGGATACGAGCGCTCCCCATAGAAATGAATGGGCTGCTTCTTTCACTCCGTGCAGTCCCATTGAAGTGAATGGGGAGTGCCGGCGTATACGGCAAGCTCTGCTCATGCCGGAGCGTACACGCCGGCACTCCCCATTCACTTCAATGGGACTGCACGGAGTGAAAGAAGCAGCCCATTCATTTCTATGGGGAGCGCTCGTATCCCCGCTCCCATAGAAATGAATGGAGCTGCTTTAGACGCCGCTTATTCTGAACGTGTTTTACATTCAGAATAAGCTAGCGTTTACTCAGTGTGAATGCACCCTTCATCTGTGCAGAATTTAGGCCAGGGCCTCATGTTGCGAAGATGTAGTGTTTTGGCCATAGCGGAAACGCCGCGGAAAGCAACGTTGTGTTTTTACATTATCTGCATTGTGGCTGGGATTCTGGCTAATCCCATCGATACAAAGCATACAAAAATCAACAGCGGAAATCTTGCGAGTGTTAGGGAGCCTTCACATGGAGTAAACGCTCACTCATTTTGGCAAAATACACATGTAAAAAATACACGTGTAAAAATAAGACTCCCATTGACTTCAATGAGATTTTACATGTGTATTTTACACGTGTAAAATGTCATTGAAGTCAATAGGAGTCTTATTTTTACACGTGTATTTTTTCAAAATGAGCGAGCTTTTACTCCAAGTGAATGCTCCTTTATTTTTTTTATTTTTATTTATTTATTTTTTCATTTAAGTATGTTTTTTGGGAGGAAATCCACGCAAACACAGGAAGAACATACAAACTCCTTGCAGATGTCGTTCCTGGCGGGATTCGAACATCCACGACTCCAGCGCTGCAAGGCTAGCCACTGAGCCACTATGTTGCCCCTTGAAGGCTCCTTTATTATAGTAAATAGCACCATGTCAATTATACCTATAGAAAAGCTGGCGTTTTCTGTATAATAGGGACAGAAAGTCCACAGAGGAAAACTGTGAAAAACACTGCGGAAAGTAACGCAAGGCATTTCCCGCCATGGTCTTTTCTGCAGCATTTTTAAGCTTTGATTCACTTTGTGGGGCCTTACGCTAGGTTCACACCTGTGTTCGGCACTCCGTTCTGTGGTTTCTGTCTTCTGCAGGCAAGAAGACGGAAACCACAGACTGTGAGTGGTGGTGAGCGTTTTATGCTCTCCGCCGTGAAATCGTTTTTTTAAATCCGGACACAGAGTACTGCATGTCCGACTCTGTGTCCGGATTAAAAAAAAAAAAACAGTTTTGCGGTGGAGAGCATAAAACGCTCACCGCTGCTCATGGCCGGACTGCTTTCTCACCCATTGAAATGATGGGTGAGAAAGAGTCCTGCAGGTTTCCGTCTCCTGCCTCTGTTTTGTGCAGGAAACGGAAACCTGCAGAACAGAGACCGGGCGCAAATGTGAACGAGCCCTTAGCCTTAATGTATTAGTTTTATGTCTTTTTATCTTTACTCTTCACTTTGTCTTTTTTGCAATGAATTTTTGGGGCTAATTACTATATACCTTACAGCCACGGTTTTAATTTACAGTAGTCTCAGCCTACAGTGGTCAGTCGGCTAATGAATGTTCTTTCACTTGCACTAGATTTTATAAAAATTCCCTATTTCTTTTTTCTTCTTATCACTTTATGGTAACTATATGCTTTACTAAGCAATATAAAAATAAAATAAAATTCACCTAACGCAAAATAACACACAATGAATTATGCCTTATCATATATATCAGGCAGCAGGGATTTGGCTAGCAGCATATATGCAAATGATCATCAACATAGATTGAAGCTAATGATAGGAGACATCTGGAGTTCTAGTCAAAGCTGGGTATAAATCTTGCTTTGAGTAAAGCTTGAAATCTATCAGGCTTTAAATAAGCATATGATAATGGTATACAGCAGTGTTCAAGGCAAATGCAAACAACTAATTATAAACAAATGAGTAAGCCATCAACCATAATATATATATATATATATATATATATATATATATATATATATATATATATATATATATGCATTATGTGTAGCTCTGGAAGGTTTTGTATCATGACATCACTACTACTTTTTTTTTTAACTCATTTTAATACTTTTCAATATGATTAGTTTACTATAAAGATAAGCAGCTCCTTGTCCCCACTGCAAAATTTGCAATAGGTTCTTCCATCTGCTTTGTGCCATTTGTGATATTGGTGTCTTTTTATGTGGCAAACAGTATAGGCTGTTGGGCCTGCTAAGAAATCAAGGCCAGGGTGTAAAGTTAGGATCACATTACCATTACCTATGTCTGTTGTTCTCATCCATCATCAGATGAGAGCAACAGATATTAACGGTAGTAAGGACTTATGCAGGCGGAGCACACTAGATGGAAACTTTCTTCTTTCTGCAAAAAATTATAATAGTTTCCTCCATTATATAAATTAACATAAATGCTATATTATCCTATTTTTAAAGGGGTTGTCCCGTCACAAGGATCCTATCTATAATGCTTATTAATGTGGATGTAAGACTTTTCCTAAATACAATGCTTCAGCAAAACTGCTTTGTTTGGCCACTATCTCACTTTATTCATTTTTTTGTGGCCACAGCCCTGACCTGAGTCAAGTGATGTATCTGCCTGCTCTCAGGGGGGAGGGAGGAGGGGCTAAGTACACGGGAGCGAGCCTGGAGGGGGGGTGTAGTTTACCCTTTGGGGGACAGGTGAAGCCAGCAACATTGCTATGCTTCTGCCCTGCATGAAGACAGCAGCGGCAGAAGCGATGCTGCTATTCCGGGGCGGGGGCGGAGGAGCGGAATAACAGCATCGCTTCTGCCGCTGCTGGCTTCATACAGGGCAGAAGCATAGCGATGTTGCTGGCTTCACCTGTGCCGGCATCTAACTCCCCGGCATCCGCTGTAATAGGCGGATGCTGGGGACTGTTAGACGCCGGCACAGGCACATCGCTATGCTTCTGCCCTGCATGAGGACAGCAGCGGCAGAAGCGATGCTGTTCCCTGCAGGTCTGTATTAGCATTGTGAAGGCTAGACTGGTGTATGAGCTTGCACGCAGGGCCGGCGGCATCTCGCCGCTTGGCTTTGCATATGTGACCCCGCCCACCAATGACAAAACAAAGCCGGAAGACAGAAGATTTTAGAGGAACGAAGACGGGTGAGTATGCGACGTGGGAGTACCCCTTTAAGTTTTCATTTTCATAGTTTTTTGCTATCCAGAAAGTACATACATTAATATAGTTTTACCTTTATTCTTGATCATATCACCATAAGAATCATCATCAGAAAGTCTGTGCAGATTGGATGTATAAAGTAGTACCATTCTTCCGTTCATAATGGTCAAGTCCATAAGGGCCCGTTCACACGGAGTAAACGCGCGTGTATTTTGGCAAAATACATGTGTAAAAAATACATCTGTAAAAATAAGACTCCCATTGATTTCAATGTCATTTTACATGTGTATTTTGATGTGTATTTTGACGTGTATTTTGACATGTTTTTTTACACGTGTAAAAAAAATGTCATTGAAGTCAATGGGAGTCTTATTTTTACATGTGTATTTTTTACACGTGTATTTTGCCAAAATACACGCGTGTTTACTCCGTGTGAACGGGCCCTAACTGACCTTATTAAAAGTCAATGAAATCTGTTGGGCACCATTGAAATCCCAACCACAGAACTCAGCAGTGACCTGGAAGATGGCCAGGATAAAGATGGTAACACTTGAGGATTCCATGTTGGAGCCCAGGAAAGGTGAGTTTTTTTTGTTTTTACCCCCCCCCCACTCTGGTTCTGACTATCATACTTTGGGGCCTGAAGAGAACCCACAGCTTAATAATCAACTTTGCCTACACATTTTGTTCAAGCCAAAACAAATTTTTCCAGCAGACTTCATGAATATTTGCAAAATAAATCTTGCGAGGTTTGCTCCAGACAAAATAATCTTTTTCTTGATTTATATCTTGATGGAACACATAAACATAATAGATGAAACAGAACATCACAATAATCACATAAAACAAGAAATAAAAGTAGATTCTAAAACGTGAACACCAAGTGAGTTAGCAGCAATTGAACTCCTTTCCCAGTAGCTTCTGGGTTCAGTAATATTTGACTATGATTATTATTCTGGATTATAGCAATGTGAAATTGTACTATAAATATTAAGCAAAATTAATGTCTCCAGCAATATCTGTGCATTAGAATGATTTTTCTATGTACTGTTGCTTAATAAATAAACATGTATACTGCACTGTATATGTGGCTGCTGGATGTCCTGCACATATCGCTGTTAGTTTCCTTCATATCACTACTAGCTATGACTGGCATATGCGATGATTTCCCAGATCATGACATCAGTAATTGTGGCAGTATGTCATTCCATAGCAACGGCAATATTGAAACAGTCACCAAAAGGTCTCCATACTCAAACCCTACTATCACTGAATCTCAAACAAAACCCATATTTGTTGCTAAAGATGATAAAGTTGTAATTCTTAGCAGTCCAGGTTTCCTTTTTATGACAACACTGAAAATGAAGGTGATGAGGACTTGCTATCAATGGCAGGACATATAATGGACGCCATGACACCAAATTTTCTTCTACTAAGTGCCTGGAAATGGTTTGGTCAGTGACAGTGTTGTCTAGATGGTGGAGAAGGAACTGTGGCTGCCGGTGGTACTTGTCAGTGGAGCAAATCATTTCCTTTGGTGGTGGGCTGTCTGGAGCAGGGGTAGGGAACCTTCGGCTCTCCAGCTGCTGTGAAACTACAACTCCCAGCATGCTCTATTCATTTCCATGGGAGTTCCAAGAACAGCAGAGCCAGTATGCATGCTGGGAATTGTAGTTTTGCAACAGCTGGAGAGCCGTACGTTCCCTACCCCTGGTCTGGAGCCTGCATGCTGTGTATGTGCCCTCAAGTAACTACTTCTCACAACAGAACTGCCTGAATATCAGGCAAATTTTGTGTATTTCTGAGTGTGTCATGGAGACTTGTTTATGATGTGAATGATCTCTACCGAAGAGGTAACTACCCAAAAGTAGCCTATGAGATCCTTTTCATAGGACAAGCAATTTGATGCCTTCTTGTAGCAAGAGCCAGTGTCTAATCAAACCTCACCAATATGCCTGAGATATAACTGCATGCCGATATAACTGCATGTTTGTGGTAATATGATATTTCTATCTGGATCTCAAAAACAAAAGGGAATAGTGGACACCGAGCAAACCGTAGTGTAGTATTTTTCTAAAAAATGTGAATATTTGACAGAGGAATGACGCTCACCTTGAGGGGTTGTGAATCTATGTCACAACTCTGTAATCGCAATAGGAGATAACCGGAGGGCTTCTCTTCGACTAGGGCAGCAATGTTCCTAACACCACACAGGCGTGTAATTATGAAGTAAAAAGGACCAGCGAACCAGATTCAGTGGTGAATCTGGCATTAAGGAACTGCGCTCTTCTTAATAATTGGAAAACACGGTTTTATTGGCATCAAACTCACACAACGCGTTTCGGGCGTCAGACTACGCCCTTCTTCAGGTACAATAGTTTCTTTACCGCTGGGAAGATAAACTCGATCAGACTACGCCCTTCTTCAGAAGCGGAAAATAAACTATTGCACCTGAAGAAGGGCGTAGTCTGACCCCCGAAACGCATTTTGTGAGTTTGATGCCAATAAAACCATGTTTTCCAATTATTAAGAAGAGCGCAGTTCCTTAATGCCAGATTCACCACTGAATCTGGTTCGCTGGTCCTTTTTATTTCATTTCTATCTGGATGGGTTATTTTTTGTCAATGAGTGTACTTGGGAGCCATATCCTTCAGTGCTTTGATGTGGTCTGTACAGGACAGTTCTACATGCTATACACTGCTTAGCTTGTCACTGAGCAAGTCTTGTCCAATAAACAATGTGCTACTCCTTTACTTTGTATTCAAAGACACAGCAGATGTTTCTAATAAGACATTTCTTTCAGCACTAATGAAATGTTTGATAAAGGAAATGCTTTCAAGGTAAAATATAGTGGAGACCAATTTCTATTCCAGCACCTGCGCGCTCTTATTACCCATGATGTGCTGCTTATTCGTCACATTGCTTAAGTGAAATTATTTTTGATCATCTCTGCAAAACATGAGATTAATGATATCTAATTTTAGGCCCATGTATGATTATTTAGCAGGGCAATCTGATTACTTCCCTGCAGAAATGAACATGTCAAAACTCATTTCAGCTCCCAGGTGTTTAGCTTCAATACAGGCTTCTCTGTTGGAGTTTCCTGCCACATTCAGTTCATAGTAAATACAGTTCTTTGAAAACAAAAGGTTTGATCATTTTTTTAGTCTAATTTGAAGCACAACCTATTTATGTATCCTTAGAAATGTGAAATATGTCAAAATAAAATGTTAACACAAATGACTTTTAACATTCTGTTTCCATCTCCCATTGGAAAAATGGAAACAGAATCTGGCAATGTCGCTTCTGAGCCAATGATCTAATGTGTAGATCATGACTTGTACGATGATTATACAGACCCTATAACTCAACTTGATGGGCAACTGTCACACAACAGCTTTGTTCCATAGCAATAAAATACATTGAAAAATGCACTTGCAACTGTTCATGGTGCAAGAAAAAAATCTAATACAAAGTAACAAATTGTATAATATGTATATGAAAGTAATGTAGATAATGAAGGAGTTGCTGTGTACGGTCTCAATCTTATTGTATGGCAGCATACAGAACCTATGATGACACAATATTATGGAGGCATTCTTCACAATGTCACAATTTATTGTACTTGTCTTTGTGTAGTTTGGGTTTTGTATGTAAACCCCTCCTCAAATGAAAAGCACCATGGAATCAATAGCGCTCTAAAAACTACTATTGCTAATGTGTATACGTTTGACATGTATAAGTGCATGATTCAAGGGATCACATCTGCTTTCTGTAAAAGCTCAGGTACTAAATGATTTGGCACATCCTCTTAGTTTTTTTTTTGTACCTTTTGAACAAAAGATACATATTTTTAACTGCTAGCCACATCATATAATGGAATTGTGATGATCATATAGGTAATAGCATATAACTTTATTAGACTGGAATATGTAGTTGTGCACACCCTCAGTTAAGGTATTATATATACTTGACTAATGTATAATAAAGAAAGGAATCACAATGGACACCGCACCACTGCTGGCTCTGTTTGATTCTCCGACTGTATACTTAGGGAAACACAGGGTTGGGTGGATTTTCACCCATACAATGTTATAGCCATGACCATTACTAGTAGTCATTCAGCATTTGGTCATGTAAGAGAAAAACAACAACAAAATGTACAGGAGGACAGATATTTCACAAACTTACATCTTGCTGACTGCCATACCAGCCGCTTCCAGCTATAATTGGAATACTGCTGTTCTTATAATTACTGGAGTGTTGCTGTTAGTAATATTCCCTCCTTATACCTCTTCTTTTATGTAATCTATAATAAGACCTTGTCCCTGATGTAGCATCATTCAACCGTATGTAATTTCTGCAGCATCTAAAGAAAAATGACAGCTTTTTGACAGTGACTGAAATGTTTTGAAATTAGAAGACCATTGATTGTTGTGAGTTTACCGCAGCCTGACCACTCAGTCTGGAGGGCACATAACAAGTGATGAGATGCTGGATGACATAGACAAAGCTACAGTTTTTTCTGCTGTTTGAAGTCTCCATACTCCATAGAAAATTGAAGGAATACTGTTAACTGTTAACTACTAAAGAGGCCAAGTGAGTTAGATTTTACAGCTTCATACAGTTTGGCTTTATACAACCTCATAACTGATATATGGGACCCCAGTCTAACCACTTATATCTCAGATGTTATATTGAGGTACAAAGAGGTTTCGAATGAATGTAATGGACAAAAAGATTGACCCTTGGTTCACATCTGCGTTTGGTAATCCATTCAGGGAGTCCACATGGGGAGCCCCCAAATGGACTACCGAACGCATTTGCAAGCGGTGTGCAGTGAAAGCACACAGAACCCATAGACTATAATGGGGTCTGTGTGCTTGCCACGCGCTGCCCGCATGAATCATGCTGACAGAAAAGTAGATTGTGAAGTACTTTCCTGTCCGCATGTTCCCTGTGGAGATCTCACGACAAGCACATGGTGTGCTTTCACTGCACACCGCTTGCAAATGCGTTCGGTAGTCCATTTGGGGGGTCCTCATGTGGACTTCCCCAAACGGATTACTGATGCAGATGTGAACCAGGCCTAAGGTTAAGGCTCCAAATAGTGGGGCACAGTTAAAAAACGCTGCAGGAAAAACTGCAGTGGCAATGCATTGCGCTTTTCACAGAAAGTCCGCAGGGGAAACCTTCCAAAAATCTTCTATTATTCCTATAGGGAAATCACTGGCGTTTTCGTAAGTATTCATTAGAATCCCATCCACCTTGCTTTGACTGTAAGGAACAAACCGCCGTGTCCAAACCACAGTGTTAACGCCATGTTGGACCCCATCCTTTAATGTTTTCTATTGCATACTGAATGAAGGAACTATTCTCCTCCAGAAGCATTGTCGCCACAGGAGAATATGGGGGCACATTGGGGCACAGTGGCTCCATGGATTCACAGGTCTCAGGCCCAGTTCACGTTTTACATTTTAATATTGTTCTTGTATATAATTTTTTTTCAGGACTTGGAATGACTAATGCAATAACCACTTTTTCCATGTGAAGACTGTCCCAGATTTTCTATCGTGGATATGACTAGACAATGACATAAATGTAGTGCATCTCTGGTGCACATTTGGTATGGTGTGGTGCATCTCTGGAGCAATGTGGCACATCTTAGCTTGTCTAGTGTGGCCTAGAATTTTTTTTTTATATGCTAGATATGTGGGTGTGGATTGTTAAAAAAAAATAGGGTATGGCTTAGATGCACCATCATGCTACAAAATAGTGTGGAGAAATTCTGGCACTAAGTAAGCCAACTAAAAGGTGGTATAAATGCAGACTAGATCGTCTGAAGATACATCAGATGTATCATCCAGCATCAGTCACCAGCATCAGTGATAAATCTGGCGTATTTCTAGACTGGCTAGGTTTACACTGTCCAACTATTAGTAAATCTGGGCCTATGTATGACATTAGTAAGAGGTACATCCTGCATCCAGAGGTGTAAGTCCTGGTGATCACTTTGTTTCCACCTTATCACCAGTGGGAGGGGACTTGTAATTGACTAATCAACTCTTTAAAGGGATTGTCCAGTATAATTGACACGCTGCAATTTCCAAAAAAGCAACAAATTTGAAAATGACACCATTTCTGCTAAATGTATTTTTCTGCAATGTGTGAATGGGATTCGCTGAGGGCCCTGGCTGCAGAAAATCTGAATTTTGCTGCAGTTTTTGGAACTAAAAACCAGGAGTGGATTTGGCAGAGGAGAGAAGTATAAGAACTTCCTTTCAATTTCAAGATAGTCTTGAATTTGGCTAAAAAAAACACAACAAAATCTGCAACAAAAAAGCAGATTTCTGCCTTGTGGGGCCCTTCCGCCTTAAGAGTTCATTGTGGATTTACTATGTAATTATAGCCTTGTAATTTACCAGTTTCTGCAATAAAGTTATATGTTAAAGTATATCTGTTATGTAAAATGCAGAAAATGCCCTCCGAATTATATAAAAAAATATCACATTTTGCATTTTTATTGGCAATAATCACTAGGTGGTGCTATTGAGATACAGCTCTGCATTACTTAAGGTAATCTGCAAAGTAATACAGACTTGCATTTGACAAGGCCAAACATGAAATATAGCCCAAAGAATGAATTAAATGTTTACAATCCATACTTTTGATGCTACTGTTATGTTTTCAACCAGACATATAATTTATTAAAAGATTTTAATACCTAAAATAGAGCACAAATGTTTACGTGTGTGTGTGACAACTTGCAGTTTAACTGAAACCATCTTTTGGCCTAGTACATTTTATAAAAAAGGAAGATTATTTTGAAAATTGAAATATGGACTTAAAATTTCATTGTACACAGAAAGGCTTTTTAAAATTAAAAACATTTTCAAGAAAATGCTCATGTCCTTGGAATATTCAAATTACCCCAAATAATACTGTACATTGTTGTCACAATTAATCATTTTTCAGTCTGAGTGCTATCCATGAAAAAACGTACAGATCCATTATAGTAAAGGGAGCCATTCACACATCTGTTTTTTTTTTTCATGGACCAAGAGACCATGAAAGAAATATCGTGGTATGTATACTTTTTTTTTTCTATTTATCTAAGCAGGGATACTCAACTGATGGACCGTGGCATTATATGGTGGATGGGGGCACTAAGGAGCAATATACAGTGGGTGGGGGTTTACCAATGGCCACTTATACTCTGAGGGGGTACTAAGGAGTATACCATGAGGAGACACTATAATGGGCCTTATACTTTGTGGAGGCACTAATGTCTCATTACTACCACTCACCATATAATGCTCCTTAATACCTCCACCCAGTGTATAATGCTTCTTTGTGTCCCTAACCACAGTATAATGCTTCTTTGTGTCCCCACCCAACGAATAATGTGCCTTAGTACCCTCATCCACCATAACATGCTCTTTAGTGAACCCACACCTACCATATAATGCTCCTAAGTGAACCCACACCCACCGTATAATGCTTCTTAGTGCCCCCACGCATGGGTAATAAATAATGTTTCTTAGTGCCCCCACTGTTACGTTCGTATCTATGCCCAGACCCAGAATCTGGACTGCAGACTGCACCGCTAAGGGAACAGGGGAAGGAGACTATCCCTGACGCTACGGCGGCTAGCTAGGCCCTGCCTGCGGATGGTGGTCAGCTGTTCCCAAGCTAGCCTTGGCCCCGATAACTCCTGGCTCTCTAACACGAAGGCCTAGCCGACAGATAGGGCGAGAATTACAAGATAGTTAGGGACTGGGGATACTAAGGTGGTCACCCCTACAGAAACCAAGGTGCAGCTGCAGACAAGACAAACAGGATGGGATGTGCTGGACAACAGACACGCAGCACAACACAATATGCAACAAGAGAATGAGGAGAGGGATAGTGGAAGGGTGAGGAAAGGGTTAACACAGGACTGGGGCAGAACAAACTGGAACCCAAACCTCACAAATAACCAGATAGTGCCAGGCAAACAGAACTGAAGGACAGGGTAGAGTAGAAGTGTGGAGGGAAAAACCAGACTCACACACAAGGCAACACTCACACCACTTCCTAGTCAGTTGTAATTCCACAGAACAATACTCCTCCCAGAGCCACGAATTCCAGTTGTTAACAACGAAAATCGGAAACTAGTGAAGCCAGCCCTCCTCCTAAGTAAATTCTGAAGGCCGATACTCAATGCCCAAACAGATGGCCCAATGGCAAGGAAACCACCAGAAGACCCCAGACCAACGGATCCAAACCCCACCAGAAAAACACACAATTTTTATACAAGTCTTTAGGTTGTGACACCGTCCCACAGTATATTGCTCCTTAGTGCCCCCATAAACAGTATAGTGCTCCTTAGTGCTCCCTGCACAGTATAATGCTACAGCAGTTCACCAAGGCTATCTTAATAACTGTGTTGAAGTTTCTTGGACTTTTTCCACTGCCGGTTTCAGTTTTAAAACAATGGACATCTGAAAAACTTGATTATAGTCAATAGGGTCCACTGGACTCCGCGTGTAACCTTCTCATAGGCCAGAGCAACATTTAGGCAACGCCAGTGTGAACCTAGTATTAGCTATACTACTGTTTACTTTCATATAGAGGTATATAGAGTTTTTGCAATCAGATTCTATAAAATTTGCATCCTATTTCATTACATGTGTAAACACTTCTAGAGAATGGAATCAATGTAAAAATATTTTTCTACAAAAAACAGATGCCCTGGGTGAGTGCCCCCTGGTTTACCTTTTCTCTTTTTGCACTTGTGTATATATTGTCAGGGTCTGGGGTTGCTAGGTGGGGTGGCATAGACACACAAGTCCAGTTTCTGTAGTCCAAACAAAGGTAGAGTTTATTTTCACTCAAAACAAAACTGCAGCAACAAAAGGAAACAATACAAAAAATAAATACCTGCCCGGCTAAGCTCTAACTAAACATAGAATAGGTTACCTCACCTAGAACAACAGAAATCCAAAACCAGTTGAATAATTCAGGACACAGCCCCAAAAAAACAACCTCTCTGTTTGGCACTCCAGCCAAGCTCTGCCAAAGTGTTGCTGCTGAGTCAATACCGGAACATCCCCAAAGTGTGGACTGGAGGGGGGTGTAATGATAGGTCCCACTACCAATCCTACCTGCCATTCCTAAAAATCCAGCCCGGTAACTGGAACTTTGAAATAGCCCTCAGCAGACAATAGTTATCTGCTGAGAAATGTTCTTTCTGGAGTTTTCTCATCTCACCCACCTTAGTAGTCTGGGTGAAATGTACATCCCCTCCATTACCTGACCAGCCATCGGCTTACAATATATACATATAGCGAGGGAAAAAGACACCCAAAAAGTGGTCTAGGGAAGTTGGCTTCTCACAGAATTTACTTAAAGGGAGTCATCAGTAAATTTATTATAAACCTAATCACTATAACTTATAGAAATGTTTCTACAGGTTCCAAATATGCCCCTGTTATGCAAATCAGAGGAACCTAGACCAATGGCTGCTTAAGCTGAGTTACGTCTCTCAAAACACTTATTGCCACATTTGCATATGAATAATATGGCTATTTAAATTAAAATGAGGCTCCAAAGCTGAATAACAAAGGCATATATGGAAAATGTAGAATCCCCTTTGCAAGGCATCGTGATGATCAGTATTAGCTTGCTACCTAGACCTCACCTTGGACAATTTCAGTCCTGAGGCCCTCCCCGTACTCTGCAGACTCACTATTGCATTCAACTAGGGCCTCCACAGCTCTATTGGATAAATGACTAGTGATGGGGTACTCAATCAACAGTAAGGAGACCAGGCAGGAGGATAGTGGTCTACCTGCCTCAGTCACTCAATACATTTATATAAAGTAAATGGACCTAAACTAGACATAAAGTAATGCATGTGATAATGTTCACAATGTAAGCGCACTTTGTGCTTGTAGCTGCATCTGGCGCAGCATTACTAACAAGATAAATGCAAATCCTCTTAGTTGACACTTTAAAAATGAGGATTTGATTAACCACTTCCAAATGTCAACCTGACTACAGTGATTTAGCATTGGCTAAAGCTTGTAAATGAAATAAATAGTACACCTATAAATAACTAGGCATAGTTTTATTCTTTCTAATATAAAGTAACAATATATCAGTGCTGAAATAAGCCTTAATAAGCCTTTAATAGAAACACCTATTTTTATTTTCACAGTCCCTTGTATGAGGCTATGAGCCGTGAGCAAATCTCAGAACAGTTTCTATCCCTGTGTGTTTTGCGGTCCATGCTCACTGACTTCATTAAAGGGGGCAGTAAACCATGTGCCGTCCATGGCCCAGGATCACGCACATGGTCATGTGCATGTCGCCTAGTGCCTCCGCACAGAATAATGCTCCTTAGTGCCCATCACATAGTATAAATCTCCTTATCAAACCTACACATTATAAAGTTCCTTAAAGTGGCTCTATCAGCAAAATCATGCTGATAGAGCCCCACATATGCGTGAATAGCCTTTAAAAAGGCTATTCAGGCACCGTAAAAGTTATATTACACTACCCCCCCAGTTTTAAAATAATACCCTAAAAAAGAATGTGATCTACTTACGCATCGTGCACGCTGGGTGGGCATTCAGGGTGTGTCTTCTTCTTCATCCACGACTCCTCTTCCTCCGATGTCCTCGGGTCCCGTCCTTTGTATGCTGTAGTCAGGGCCAGTATCGATTAGTAGCTAGCACTGCACACCCTATAGCTACATTCTTTACATTGACCCCTCCATTTGACCACAAGTGAAGATTAAATGTATATGAAATGTTTTTTCCTAATTTTTTCTTGTCTGAACCTGGGGTAAGTATTAGGGTCCATTCACACACACTTTTTTGGTAAGGAAAAAATCTGCTTCAGGAATTAGGAAATCATTTTTTCCTCCAGCACAGTGTATGGACCTTGAAAACACCACCAGCAATTTTTGCCAATTCCACATGGATTTTCTGCCTCACTCTGTTGGTTTTTGCAAGCATAATCTGCCTGGAGGAAGCTTTTTTTCTGCTAGCGGAAAAAAAAAAAACTAGCAGAACCCATAGAACTCTATGGAGAGGCATTTTTTCCATATGGATTCTGACACGGATTCAGCGCCAAAATCCTCGCCAAAAAACTCAGTGTGAATGGACCCTTATAGTCAGACACATCTTATTGTCTGAAAAATATGGTAAATACTGGACATGTTCAACTACTATAATCATTTGTCTGTATAGTGGGAGGTACACTTTAAATAACACAGAAACAACACTTGGCTCATGATAACTGGATTTCTACAAGTAAACATGATAGTAGCATTTGTGCATTTCAATTTTTTTTACATATTACATGTATGGCCACACTTTTATATTCGCATATACCTTTGCACAGCCACATTATGCATTGCACAGTAATATGACATCCCAAGGAACAAGCCACAGTCTGGATGTAAGTCAAGGAAGTAGCTACATTTAATAAAGAATGTGATACTAGGATTGCACTATTTATATGGAAAGCTGGTATAAGAGTAGAGGGGACATGGAATCCAGGCCCAGAAAGCTAGGCAGATGGTGTGCAAAGTCCACCAGTTCAGAGAAGCCAAGTAAGAAAGGAGAAATGGCAGTTTTAAAAAAGTGCTAAAACCAAATGGACTATTCCCAAACATCTGCTTAATAATTTTCAGTTAAACATGGATACTAAACAATATCTATCTATCTATCTATCTATCTATCTATCTATCTATCTATCTATCTATCTATCTATCTATCTATCGTAACAACTATTCCATATCTGTTTAGCAATATGTTTATCTACTAGCCAGCTATATCAATCTATTAAGTTCAGATAAGCTGTTTTGGCAGAACCCAATGCTCATTATCTAAGCAAGTAAGAAATAAAGTAATGAGGCATAGGAACAAATACATAGTACTATATAAGTCCACAGGATATCCCTCTCAGTCTGTGGCATGCATCAATCTATAGTAATGGTGTAAACACTGTGCTTTCTTCTTTACACAGCTGGTTGTATAGCTTCTCTTCTGGATGAAGCAGAAGTCCTGAAAGAGATCAGAGAGTGTCCAGACGTTAGTGTCCCTTGATGACCTGTGTTTGGAGAATTATAGCAGAAAGTAGTCCTTACTTTCCAAGATCCTTGGTCATACAATCTCCACTTCTGGGCTTCTAGGTCTGTGTTACTTCCGATTTTGATAACCAGACTGTCACAAGATCTGTAAGTCATGTGTCTGTGATGGTTTCAGGTCATTCCTCGACTCAAAGTTATTATCCTCTAAGATGTGGTTTATTGTTTTCTTGATTCTGACTTTGGTGGGACTGTGTTGATTTATGTTTTGTTTAGGTTAGGCTTTGCCTGAATTGCCAAGGACTCCTTGTTGTAGCAAGGCCTTATAATAACTTGGTCTGCTACTATGTAGGTGAAACCAGAATAAGGCTAAGGCCCCATGTTGTGGGCCGCTGCGGCCGCAGCAAAAAGGCACTGCAAGGAAAACTGCGACGGCAATGCATCAGGGTTTTTCCCCATAGTACTTTTCACAGTTTCTGCTTCAATTATAACTATAAGGAGACAGCCAGCAGTTCTGTAGGCATAATTGACATGCTGCGATTTCCAATATTGCAACGGCTTTGGAACTCACAGCGTGTCCACTGCGTATATTTTCCCACAATGTGTGGATTGGATTTGCTAGAATTGCACCCACTTTGCAGGAACTGTAAAACGTCATGATTTTTCCACTGTGGCAAAATCACAGCTTTAACGCCATATGGGACCCCGGCCTAATAATGGCTTCTTCTGAATTGTAGATGCAATATGCCCAACTCAGCCTGGCATGTACTGTATGAAGTAGTCTGATGAACCTGGAGAAGCTGCTCCTACAATTCCAGATGGCATTTCTGTTTGGCTGAAGTCCCATTCTGATCAGTAGGGTATTTGTGTGGACCCCAGACTTCACTGCCAACTCAGATGATTGTGGCAAACATGCATTCAAAAAATTTAAGCCATACTGTCAATGATGTAACTTGTATATCTTTATCCCTAAAACACTGTATACACTGTCAACAGGAAACACAGTATAATATCAGCCACATAAAGATATGATGGTGCTCATGGTAATGTCCCCTAAATGCACTATGGCTGGCATAATTTTGAGTTTCCTGACAGACTCCCTTTAATATTCTTTGAATTAATCACTGACATCTTATATAATTACAAATGCTAATATTTGAAATTAAAATGGAATATTTGAGCAGAACTACATAACTATTTCTCAAAATGCCATAGGATGTATAAGGTGCTGAACATTACATTACAAACTAATCCTTAATCCTACTTGGGGGATAACAGATGGCAGATGTCCTCGGAGTAAATCAATGGCTCATAGACTGAAGACTTGTAAGTGAAGATTATGCATATATTAAATGATACAAAGAATTTGGTTGCTTTACGTAAGAAATGTAATTGTCTTCATTTTGCTTTTTGTTACATGCTCCTCCTTAATATAAAATATGTTTGGTTTGTCAGTTGTTATAGAATTTATGTGTCCTGCGTGTGTATTTTTTGGCATTTACGATGTACACATAGGTAACGAAACTTTCGCACAGCTTTTCATTTTCTGTCAGCATTTGCGTCATTAATACATTTTGTAATATACTTTATTAACAAATTTTGCCTTCTTTCTTTTGAAATCTAACATTTCTTTAGTCTTTCTTTTGTTTCTATGACAAAAGCTGTCCCCTGCTTCTCACTGTGTAGTGTATGGGCTTGTATGTACAGGAAGGAAAATAACGGTGGTGTCTAGAGATAAGAGAACAGTAAAATGTTCGAGGTTCCATATTCGTTTTGAGTAGCCCCTCAATATTCGACTACTCGAATCGAATATCGAACCCTATTATAGTCTATGGGGGGAAAATGCTTGTTTCAGGGGTAGGCAATGTTCGATCAAATTATACTTACCAAGTCCACGAGTGAGGGTCAGGCTGGATCCTCTGAGAAGTCTTCTCCGTGCAGCGTCCCCGCGGTATCTTCCAGCTCTGAATTCACTCTGCCAGGCATGGGGCCTGGGCAGAGCCGACTGCACATGCCCGCACTACAAGCGGACATGCGCAGTCGGCTCTGCCCAGGCCCAATGCCTGACAGAGTGAATTCAGAGCCGGAAGACGCAGCGGGGAAGCTGCACGGAGAAGACTTCTAAAGGTAGGAGAAGAACCAGCGTTGATTGGCCGACTGTATAGCATTCGGCCAATCAATGCTGGTTCTGCATCGAACTTTTCCATTCGAATAGCGAGTGGTACTCGATCGAGTACGAGTATTTCGAATACCGTAGTATTCGATCGAATACCTACTTGATCGAATACTACTCGCTCATCTCTAGTGGTGTCACGTCAAACAGTAATATCTCAGATATAATAAAACGTAGAAACCTGCTTCTGGTGTTGTATGACACTGTGTTTGCAGTTCTACATTATTTCCAGAGACTGCATGATTTGAAAACAGTCAGGATTGGGAGCAGATATAGCTGCATATATCCTAATATCTAATATCTCAATCCTGACTGTGTTTTTAACTGATTTGCAAATTTAATGTTGCATGAAAGCTGATAATCTCTTTCATATGACACCAGAAGCAGGTTTCTATGTTTTATAATGTCCAACATATAATTGTCTGAAGTGATTCTTGCCCACCCTTCTTGTCTCTTCATTACACACAAGCCCAAAAAATGTAGTGAGAAGTTACAGCTGTCAATAGAGAAACAAAGCAACAATAAAGAAATGCTGGATTTCACTGAAAGAAGCCAACGTTTGTGAACAAAAGTATATTAGAATATTTATTAATACTGATAGAAAATCAAAAGTTTAGTTATGATTTAAGGTTCTATGTATATAGCCATGTTTTGTTGGTTTCAAGCTTTTAAGGTAAACTCAAACAGAACAGAACTAGGAACAGAGTGGATATCGCTTTCTAGGTGGCATCATAACTAGAGATGAGCGAACACTGTTCAGAACAGCCGTTCCGAACAGCACGCTCACAACACGCTCCCATAGAAATGAATGGAAGCGGGGGGTTAAGCGGCCGGCCGCCGGCAAAGTCTGCGTGCCAGGTGCTTCCATTCATTTCTATGGGAGCGTGCTGTTCGGATCGACTGATCCGAACAGTGTTCGCTCATCTCTAATCATAACATCTCATCAATTGCCGAGGTAACTGGTGTGATGGAAAATAAACATTTGTTGACAAAAAAAAGGTGGCCATAGGGATCAGAAATCTGCTCAAAGAAAATGAATGAAAATGAACAAATATATTTTTAGGCTAAGACCCCACGTAGAAGGCCACAGCAAAAAAGCTCTGTGGGAAAAACCTTGGCAGAACGCTTTGCGGTTTTTCCTGCAGCTCATTTCACAGGAGGATGGCAGAGACTTCCTCTGCAGAATTTTTGCTTCCATTATACCTATTTGGGAAACCACCAACGATTTTGTAAGTATAATTGACCTGCTGCGATTTCCAAAACTGAAATGGTTTGGGAAATCAGAGTGTGTTTACTGTGTGTATTTTTCTGCAAGATATGTAAAATGCCACATTTTTTTTCCACTGTGTTTCCACCGCGCCGTTTACACCACATGGGGCCACAGCCTTAATTATTATTTTTTTTTTACTACATTTTTGCAATTTTAATTTTGGTTCCAATATTGCAACAGATGTTTATGCCTGTTGGATAATCATTTGCTATCAACTCCTTTGCCTTCATCCTTAAAAATTAAAATACAATTTTTTATTATGGCTACAACTTAACATATTAATTAATGCAACTAAATTATATATTGAATCATTTTTTCAAGAATATCCAAGGTAAAAAGGCACAAAAGCCATGGCCAAGATGCATAGCGCACCAGGAACATATGTCACAAACATACATGAGGATGAAATGTCTTCATTTTTTTTCATCGCCCTGGATTAACACCCGATATAGGCTTCTCTGTAGGGAATCTACAAGTTGGCTTTTCCAGCAAAGAAAAGGAGATTCAACTAATATATCTAGATATTACATTCACTAGACGCTGTCATTTTCTAAATAGAAAGCTATAGTCTAGTATATGACTGTAAATTGCAGGATCAAGTATTTTGCCTGCTTGTCAGCACAATCTGTGCACCAAAAATATAATCTTTAAATCACATTTTGCCCTCAGATTTTCCACAGTGTTGTTTTTCAATGAATTTCCTGCAAGTAAACTAATCCTCAAAGCTTCTGACAATGAAAGGTGCTGTTGTAAATTATGAAGAGAGCCGACTAAGAGTCTCTGGCAAGTCACTGCTGGGCTTGTGAAGAAGGAGAATTTCTTATTTTCTTTAGTTTACATTTGCATTAAACAGTGCAGCACAGTTCGGCACTTTGCCCAGGCAAAGGGGATCCCCACTCCTCTGGGATACCTTGTAGACACTACGTCTCCAATCAAACCTCATTATGACGCTAATTTGTTGAATAAAAAAATATCTTTGTGGCTGTACTAATAGCTCCTTCACAAATATATCCTTTCCAAATGTAACTTAATAGTCGGAGCTTCCAAGATTTCTAAATTCTTAATTTTTACCTAAAGTGAACCAATGTCTGCAATAAAAAAGGTCACTATGTTACGAGTTGCAATGAATGAATAATTCACATTACCCGCTTGTTCAGTTCATCAGTAATGCGATCTTATTTTTAGGGAAGGATTTATTTTTATGTGACCTTCTTTTTGGAGACCACTGCTGTGGAATGTCTTTGAATATTTCATGGTTTCAGATACATGTATACATACACAGACCATTGTGTTTTCATTAAAATAGTTTCAAATACCTATAGAATGTTTACTACTATATATATGAACTTGGTAAAAGCATATGAAAAACAATAATTAATCCACAAACAAGGATAGTATAGGCAGAAATGTATGAAATAAGGCTTGAGTTTTACGGCTTATGATTTTGAAGCCTGCTAGATAACTATTGATGCTAGAAATTAGATCCAAGCAGTTTCTTTTCATAGCTTCAAGACACTATGGACAGCAATAATAAAACAACATATACACCTATTCACTTTAGTTAAATTGAAGACCGCAGAACTTTTTGTTAAATATAAAGTTACACAATGACTTGTATATTCAATGAAGACAGTTAAAATATATAAGTCAGTACCTATAGATTCAGCACCTGTAGAACAAGATAGGTTTTTACTCATTCTAGTTGCTTGTAGTCTATCTTTTTCTACCTTCAGACTCATTGTAATTCTGTAGTTATACAGCACTTTTTGGTTTTACAACTAAGCTGGTAAAATTGAGGTTTATTGTGACATAGTCTTCTTTTTTTGTTAATGTAGATTGTGAGTCCCATATAGGGCTCAAAATCTACATTTTTCCCTATCAGTATGTCTTTGGAGTATGGGAGGAAATCCATGCAAACACGGAGAGAACATACAAACTCCTTGCAGATGTTGTTCCTGGCAGGATTCGAACCCAGGACTCCAGTGCTGCAAGGCTGCAGTTCTAGCCACTGAGCACAGTGTTATCCCATGACCTAGTCTTCCTGTGGTGATTATCATCACCAGCAACTTGTGACGATTGCAATACTAATTTTGATACAGTAGAAAGAGTTATATACAGTAGTAAGTGTATATGCTCACTAAATTATGAGCGGTAAACAAAGAAACAACTGAGGAGGTGGATTGGGAACCACACCAGTAGACATATAGCCCTGGCCAGGGATGTGTGGGGGAAACGTTAGGGGATGCTTCTTCATTACCAAACGAGTGGGACACCTTTTCATTCCATGTTTTTTTTTCTTGTTTATTTTCTACATTGTTGACTCATAATGAAGACACATATACAGAATAAAGTGGCAATTAAAGTGTTAAACAAATCAGAATATGTTTTACATTTTAGATTCCTCAAAGTAGATCCCTTTGGCTTTGATGCATACTCATGGCTTTCTCTCAATCAGCTTTGTGAGGTAATCACCTGAAATGGATTTCAATGAACGGATATCCCTTGTCAAGGATTACCTAGTTTTCTTACCTTTATAGTATGTGTGAGACCATTAGTTGTGTTGTGCACAGGCAGGATTAGTACAGATACAGGGTTTAGTCCTATTCAACTACTGCTATAATCCCATTATGGCAAGAACCACTCAACTAAGTAAAGAGAAGCCACAGTCCATCATTAATTCAATAAATGAATGTCAATCGATTTGCAAAGAACTTTAAAGATCTCCTCAGATGCAGACATGAAAACCTTCAAACGTTAAAATGAAACTAGCTCTCACAAGGGCAGTCCCATGGAGGGAAGACCAAGAGCTAGATCTGTTCAGACAATAAATTCATCAGTTACTAGCCGCAGAAATGACAAATTAACGGCATCTCAGATTAGAGACAACATACATGCTTCACAAAGATCAAGTACTAGGTATATCTCAACATCAACTGTTCAAAGGAGACTGTGTTAGGAGTATTTAGGTTCATTACTTTCTATTTTTCTTACCTGGGGAGTTTTTGGCTGCGCGGTGTCTGGGGTGGCATCCTGGCGCTGCGGGGTTGTCCTGTTGTGGGTATTGGTGCACACCTTCTGACTTGCACGCGCGCACTGTTGGTAGGCAGCTTTATTTCCTGGTTGATTAGTCTGTCCTCCCATTTGCACCTGGGAGGAGTGGTCTCTACTCTGTATTTAAACCCATGCCTCCCATGGTTCTGTGCTGAGTGTCGCTTTTACAGAGCTAGGCCTTAGCAGGAGGAGTAGGTGGTTATCTTGGATAGAGGAAGTTCCGTGGTTGGTTTTTGGGAGGTTTGGGTGAACGAGTTGGTTTGTGTGTTTTCCCTTCTGTGTTCACCAATCCTTCCTCTGTGTATAATTGACTGTGTGAGTGAATTGCCTTATCCTTTGATTTCTACTCAGTTTCCCTGTGTTTGTTTCCTAGTGTAAAGTTCCTTCCCATATTGGTTTGGGGAACCTTTCCCACATTTTTCCTGTGTGCTGCTTGTGTTGTTAGTCAGCGCACACCCTTGTCAGTCCCTGTCAGTAGCAGCTTCACTTGTTCGTTAGGGGTGACCCCCTTTTAGTCTCCAGTCCCTAGAGTTCTTATAGGGCATTCCTTCTCCCACTTCCCTCTAGGCCTACGGTATCAGTGAGAGAGGAGCTGTCGGGGTCAGGCTTAGCCTGAGTACAGCCGACCCACACCCGTGAGGCAGGGACCGGGATAGCTAGTGGGAGTAGTGCAGGGCGAGATTCCCTACTGCTATTCCTTAGCCCCGTTGCAGCTACCTGGACTGACATAACAGACTGCAAGAATCAGGACTTTATGGTCATATTGCCCCAAAGAAGTCACTACTGGGGAACAAGAAAGACAACATCAAGAAGAGAATTGCTTGTGCCAAGAAACACATGGAATAGAAATTAGACCAGTGGAAACTCTTAATTTGCTCTGATAAATCAAGATTTTAGATTTTTGGTTCCAACTGACATTTCTTTGTGAGACCCAAAAAAGGTGAGCGAATAGTTTCTATGTATGTGATTCCCTTCATATAACATGGAGGAGGAAATGTGATGGTTTGGAGGTATTTTGCTGGTGTCACTCGTGGTGATTTATTCACACACTTAGCAGGCATGTCTACTACAGGACTCTGCAACGACGTGCCATGCCATTTGGTTTCTACTTAGTGAGACCATCATTAGTATTTCAACAGGACAATGGCATTAAATGCACCTCCAGCTTTATGTGGGATATTTGACCAAGTAGGAGCGTGATGGAGTTCTTTGTCATATCTTATGGCTTACACAATCACAATTTAAGATGAATTGGACTGCAAAGTGAAGGAATAGCTGCCAACAAATACTCAGCGCCTCTGGGCACTACTTGAAAACTGTTGGAAAACAGTTCCAAGTGACTGCTTCATGAAGCTGACTGAGAGAATGCCAAGAGTCTGCAAACCTGCCATCAAAGCAAATGGAGGCTACTTTGAAGAATCTAAAATATAAAACATATTCTGGTTTAACACTTTTCTCTTTACGACATAATTCCGTATGTGTTCCTTCACATTTTCATTGTTTCAATATACCGTACTGTAAATCTACAATGTAGAGAATAAACAGAAAACATTGGAATTAAAAAGTGTGTCCAATCTTTCGACTGGTGCTGAACCTTTATAGTATTTAAGTAGTGGAAAGATGAAAAGATCCTTAAAGATGCTGAATTGATTTACTGGATAAAAAGGGAGACATTTTTAAATGATTTATTTAATTTTATGGTCCAAGATGGGTTTGCTTGAAGATTGATTTAAGAGATACTTAAAAGGGTTTTCCAGGCTGGTAAAGCACATAAGTATCAAATCAGTGGACGTCCTATACCTTGACCTTCACATCAGCTAAGGATAAGTCATTAAAATCAAAAACAGCCCCCCAGGCCGGAAAACCCCTCTAATTGTTCTATATATTTTCCTTATTAGTAGAAGGGAAAGTATCCTTTCATCCTTTATTGATTACTTCTGTAGCCCTTCCCCTCCTCCATTACGTACTATTAGATACAATGAGTATTTCCCCTTTAATGCTGTTTGTTTTGTTACTATGGTGAAATACTGTCACATGCATTTACAGTTTAAGCTCAGAACATGAACACGACACATAAGACTAACCCCCACAATCACAGGATTCAAGAAGGCCCTGAAGACTCACCTATTCAGGAAGGCCTACAACCTCCAATAACACTATCACCGCACTGCCATCTGTACAGTCTCCCCCTCTCATTCTGTCTCTACCCCCTTCCCTCATAGATTGTAAGCCCTCGCGGGCAGGGCCTTCTACCCCACTGTGCCAGCCGATCACTGTTAGTATTATATCTACCTGTATATTTTGTGAATTGTATGTAACCCCCAAATGTAAAGCACCATGGAATTAATGGTGCTATATAAATAAACAATAATAATAATAATAATGATGAACTTAAATAGAACGTTTGAATTTACTTATAATTCAGTGGGATGGACGCTGAAATTATATACTAGGTATCTGACTTCCTGGCATACGTGGTACAGCATTCCAAGCCTCAATATTGGGTTGTACATGTGCACCTTAGGGAAAAGGATGCCATGCCAATGTGGCGGATGTATTTCCAACTTTTAGCCAGAATAAGGTGATTGACAATTATGACAGCTAATAGCAACAATGAAAATAGGATGGAAGCAGAAGACAGAGTATAGAATATAGAGTATAGAAATGTTCCTTTTGTAACCTTTTGCTTGTCCTGCACCCCCACCTACTTGTAAGGGTAAGATTCATCAATTTTATTATCATTTACTCCCTCATTGACCTTGGCTTTCATCACATGCTGTATTGAATGAAAAGAGCTCCACAAAACGTGGGTACTTGGTTGCTGTTTGCATACACATATGGATCATGGCATTATGGTTTATTGATCCTAGTTCATTAAAATAAATTAATATTGATTTAGATTGAGGAATGTGTTTTAATCCATATTCTTGAAAGTAATACTTTATATAGGTTTTGTGATACAATGATTAGACTTTAGATGCCAATCCTACGAGCATTCTGGAGTTGTCAGCTGTAAAGTATCCCTGTTAGGACTACTATGGGATACCGGGGATCCCTGCAAATACACTCAACCAAAATTAGATCATCACAGGGCTGTGTACAACTGCTAGGGTCCCAAAATTGCAATTTTAATACAGACACCAAAATTTTACTTTATCGTGAGCATTTGAAACTTTTTTTAATGAAGGTATTACAAAAAGAAAAGCACAATATAGCATAATTCAGTGTTAGCAAATGTAACGGTAATTTTTTTTAATCAGCCCTCTCACTGCATAAAAGATAGGTTGGGATGTCTAGCCACCAGCATGAGGGTTTATAGTATAAGTATTTTATAAAGATTATACTATTGACCTGTTCTACTTTTTCTTTTCCACACATACTCAGCCTACTTGTCACCTGTATAATATCTAATAAGAAAACAGTTTTTGTAGCTTATTTTAAAACCTATTTTAATAACAGTTTACAGTAAAATAAACCAACATAAATATTAATGTTATGTTCTCCAAGGAATTGTGGTTAGATTTGGTTATGAGCCCAGTGTAAATACATTACGTTCCCTACTGCATATGATTTTTTTTTTTTTTTTAGAGATTTATATTTCTTTTCAGTCAAGAAAAATTTTCAAGGTATGGACCTGAGTTGAGAGGTCTTCTGTTGGAATAACGTGTTTGATTTTGGCAATGTTCCTCAGGTAGAAGAACAAAGATTTGATAATAGAGTATACCTAGTTCCTGTGAGACAGTTTCCCATCAATAACTACACCCAAGTTTCACACATAGTCTGAGCTTTGAAGGGTCATTTTTCCTAGGGATAGAGGAGGTGGATGTATTACTTGCCATTTTGCTGTTAGATTCTGACCTCCAACCATGAGAACTTCAGTTTTTTCTGGGGTCAGCTTTAGCATCCATTCTCGTAGTTTAGCTACGTATGAATTTATGGCTGGAGATGGGCCACTGATTAAGGTTTGAAGAATATATCTATATCTATCTATCTATCTATCTATCATTTGCATAGCAGTGGTAGGCCAGGTCATGACTCTGGATTAATTTTCTGACAGAAACTTGAAAACTGCAAACAGTCTCGGAGCTAACACTGAGCCCTGTGGAACTTCATATTTTGAGGGGATTGGTGATGACGATGATGAACCAAGAGATACATTGTCTACCAATAAGCATTTGGACACCTGTGGTCTGAGCAGCAGGACTGTTAGGGGGCATTCACACTACGTAACGCCAGTGTGTATCACAGCCGTACACGCCGGCGTTACAGCAGGGCTGCCGAACACTTTCCATTCATTTCTATGGAAGCCGGCATGCGAGCGCTCCCCATAGAAATGAATGGGCTGCTTCTTTCACTGCGAGCAGTCCCATTGAAGTGAATGGGAAGTGCCGGCGTATACGGCAAGCTCTGCTCATGCCGAGCCGTACACGCCGGCACATCCCATTCACTTCAATGGGACTGCTCGCAGTGAAAGAAGCAGCCCATTCATTTCTATGGGGAGCGCTCGCATGCCGGCTCCCATAGAAATGAATGGGAAGTGTTCGGCAGCCCTGCTGTAATGCCGGCGTGTACGGCTGTGATACACGCTGGCGTTACGTAGTGTGAATGCCCCATTTAAGGTCATTTGTGGTTTTTAGTGGGGCTTACTTCCTCAGTTTGGAAGAAATAGTTCTCTTACTCCCCAGTTAGGGAGAAGGATGAAGTGTAAAATGGGGTCCTTGTTAAACTGAGACCCCATCATCTATAAGTTAGCCCCAGTGTTGTCCTGCAGTCAGGAGATGGCTGATAACCCTGCTCAGTTTGTGGATTTGCGTGCATAAAACTGTGAGGGGAATTGTTGGATGGACTTCATAGCTATAGTCTGGTTTATGATCCTCAGGCCTGACTAGACACCCTTTCATGATCTGCACCCTGCAGCTAAGGTGTTGTAGACATTTTGCTGACTAGTGAGATTAAAGCAAAATGCTAGACAGAAGACTACCCCTGGACTACCTACATGCAGCCTTGGTTCCTGGAGTGGAAGTGACTAAGAATTGTGCTTCCATCATTTGGAAGAAGTTATTCTGTATGTTACCTATTTTGTAGAAGTAAAACTGTGAGGTTTTGCTATCTTCAACACTGTCTTCTGATTTTTCTTTCTGTACTTACCTTTGAGGCTCAAATCGACTTAATACAGGAATGTAAACTAGGTGATTCTACAATCAGCATCTTCCATATGGCAAGCCCTGTCTTCCTTGTACCAGCCCTTGAGGAATGCTGAAGGGTCTAGGAGAGGTTACTGGCATCATGAATTCAACTACTTCTATTTCCAACCTCCTGGCCTTTCTCTACTAGGCTACTTCACCTATATGAGCAGAGAGCTTAGTTAAGAGAACATGTTTCCGTATTCTACAACAACACTGATGGAAAATGTATCAATAATAGCTCTTTATGAAGCAAAAGAGCAAATCTAATAAAGGCATCCAGTTTCTTTTATATTATGGATGCACATTGGCGGTGCATGGTTTTAATAATGCATTAGAAGGTGATGGCATTTCTGCCTTACTAATTAGCTTCTAATACACTGTAAATATCTCAGAATTCCTAGAACAAGTCTCTGCGGCATACAAAGGAAACAATCTATGTGTTCCATAAATCATTCTTACAATGCAACCGGGATTTGCCTTGATGCATGGAGAATGATATTATGTTTTTAAACCCATCTGAGCAACTTAGCCCTTTTCTATATTTTAACGCTACCAAAGATTTTATCATCCTTGGTGAATATTTCATTTTTTTCCCACTTGTACCTTAAGAAATTGAATTTGCTGAGTCTATCAGATTGAATGTAATGGATTCTGGTGACTATGCCATGATTACTATATGTGTAGAGCTTTCTCTATATGTTTAACCTCTTCCCACTCAAGTCATTTTTTTCTTGTACTTTAGTTTCTCCCCCTTGCCATCCAAAAGCCATAGTTTTTTTAAATTAATTCAATTAGAATTGTATTTTTGTGGGACAAATTGTACTACAAATAGCAACAATTAATATTCTGTGTAATGTGCTGGTAAGCTGGAAAAAATCAAAATGCAGTGGAATTGTAAAAAAATTGTAATCATGCCATTTTCCTATGGGTTTTGTTTATATGTTATTGCTTTGTTATGTTGTTATGGGTGCAGTAGTGGTATCTCAGATACTTGAAAGGGAAACAACTATAGTACCCACAACTGTGGTTATCAAGAATATGGTGGGAGAGCAGCATAGCACCTGAAATGTAAACAGATCTGTGATTGGCTGTGAGCGGTAACATGGAGCATGTTGACGTCATGATGCTGACATGATCCACGTGACCATTAAGGCCCAATCACAGACCCCAGTGGTACCCCCAGAGTGTGTGATATTTTTTTACTCACTTTCTTCCTTCCTTGTACTGGAAAGGGTCCAGCAGCGTATGCATACATCACATGACGTCAGGCCCTTCACATGACATCAGGCCCTTTCCATTATGGACACTGTCCACAGGTAGCAGATATGAGTGGAAATCTCTGCTGCTGGAAACCAAAACCATATAATATGCTCCACAGTGACTGCACACAGTATAATAGACTCCCCCTCTCAGTATAATGCTCCACAGTGGCCCCATACAATATACTATATTCCCCAGGGCATCCCCCCAGTATAATGCTCCATAGTAGCCCCACACAATATAATATGCTCTCCAGAGGGCCCCCCTTCCCCAGTATAATGCTCCACTTGCTCATAATGATGACAGAATATAACGTTTCGAAGCTCTTGGCTTCTTCTTCAGATATATCTAAAAACACTTTCTAAGGGTCCATTCACACGGAGTAACGTGCCGTGTGATCTGGCACGTATACGGCGTGTGAGACTGCGCGCCGTAAAAGCTCCCATTGATTTCAATGGGAGCCTGGATTGTATATGCCACGTTATTTTGTGGCCGTGATAACGCGGCGTATACAATCCAGGCTCCCATTGAAATCAATGGGAGCTTTTACGGCGCGCAAAGTCTCACATGCCATATACGAGCCAGATCACGCGGCACGTTACTCCTTGTGAATGAACCCTAAAGGGTGCATATTTATGCAGTAGGTAGCACTGCATATTTATGCAGAAGGTAGCACTTTTTCAAGTTCAAAAAAGTTGTTGTTGAGCTTGAAAAAGTGCTACCTGCACGAAATGGCTGTTGCTCATTGTTGTCTGGCATGCCTCCTCCCATGTGTAGTTTAACATTAATTTTTTAAAATAAAGACTGGATTTTTACTGCATACTTTGCATGGTGAGTGTCCAGTTTCTTCTATTTTCTCTTGATGGACTATAATAATCAGAGGCCCAGAGAAGGTGAGGGAAAATAATAAACAGTTATACTCACCTTGCCTTACCTCTCCTGGCATCCTTATGTTGTGTCCTGCCAGCTTCTTCTTCAGGTCTGCGGCTGATGTCACGTGTCACGGCCAGAAATGGCCAGAAGATGATGCGAGTTAGCTGGACGACCAGGACAGGTGAGTAAAAATGTTTGTTATTTTCACAGACTTCCATTGAGCAGGTTTCTTTTGGAAAGTCACCCTGTGGCACACGATACTGGGCCCCTTTCCATTAACGTGGGCCACACACGGCAACACATCATTTGCAAAGGGTCGCCGTAAAGCTTGTACAGTGAACATTCTTGCTCAATGAATAATAATTATCTATTAGTCTCAGAAACATTGAAATCTTTGAATTAAGACATTTTTTAATACAAATGAATGAAATCTTTGAAATTAAGATTTAATGCATTACATAGTGAATGTATTTGGACTGAGCCATATTCCACTTTCACTAACAGATGTAACAAATGGAAAATCTTTTTAAATACATTAATGGATTCTTCACAGTCACTGCAGAAGCATAAAAGATGATTTATAACGCTCATCCCAAAGGACAGAATTGTTATTTTATGAAGCTGGCAGTGTATAATTGTTCAGTTTTTATGTCTATTTTATTTCCATGAATACTCTGTAATTCAACAAAAATATTCTTAGTTCTACAAATCATTAAACACATCATCAGCAACATGTTCTCTACTCGAGGTTAAATGCTCTTTTCTGAACAAACTATGGTATAGTTTAAATTTTAATGGCAGAAAACAGATATCGAAGACTAAGATCTTAAAAAAAGGAACTCAAGTCAAAAATCTGGATCTGTCTTTCATTCTATTTCATTCTTTGAGAACTGAGCCCTAGACCCAATAGTTTATCTAATTTTGTACTTTTTAGGTGTCTCTTCATGCCAGGTTAAGCAGTTGACATTTAATGGACAATTTACATTATCCTTATCTTAACACACCACTTTCCTATCCCTGTCAGATTTATCACCATTTATGCTCATTGCTACACATATGGTGAGCCAGAAAAGTTGATATGCAGGAGTCACAACTGTCGGACCTCACCATATGTAATATTGATGGCCTTTTGATTTATTTTCCCGCTATGGCGTTCACCATATGGGAAAAATATCTTTATATGTTTGTAGACCTGGGTGTTTTAGGACATGGGAATGTATAATTTATATTTGTTTTTATTTATTTATCTCTATTGCAAATCTAGGGAAAGTGATTTGAATTTTTTAAAAATATTTTATAAACTTTTTTAGCCCCCTTGCTATACCTGGTGTTTTTTTTTTAATTTTTATTGCAAGTCCCTTCGACTGCAATACAACTGCAGTCTATGGGACGTTTGCTACATTACTATTGAGCCTGATCATAGTTATATTCCTATGAAAGGCCTGAGAGCCTTGAGAAGGCTCCAGGCTGCCATAGGAAAAGGATGGCCCTCTCGATCTTATATTGCGGGATTCGTCCGGCAACGTAAAAGGTACGACGCTGGTGGGAAACTAGATCATTGGAGTTTTTCATTCAAGTTCAAGGTGGAACATCGAAATTGCAGGCATTAGCTTCGAGCCTCCGCTGTACATGACAGAGGAGACCCAGTAGCTATGGCAGCTGCCATCTTTAAAGTCCCGGGAAAGGGGTTAAATTATATGCCAGCCTCACATTTTTGCATATTACCATTAGATATCACACAGACATAACTTGTTCTTTAGATAAAATAATAAAATAGGCAATGGTGGAACTTTCCAAGAAAAAACATATTAATGATAGTGAAAGATATACATGTAACAGTAATGTGTAACTGCACTTCTAATAGATATTGGACAAGTTTACAAAAACTTAGATTGTCACAGCAGTTTTTGCTGTCTTAGAATATTATCAGATGCCAAATGGCAGATAAAATGATCACTTATATTTTACTCTAGGTTCACACTAGCATTCGGGTTTCCGTTTTTTGAAAAATCGAAACCCTATCTGCTTAAAAAATGGTTACCTGTGGAAACCTGTGTACCCCATAGACTACAATGGAGTCCACTGGGTGTTCACCTGGCTTCTGCCTTAAATCAGCAGAGAGAAAAGTCCTGCTACTTTAAGCGGAATGGGGGCGAGGGGAAGCTGAATCCCGAATGCTAGTGTGAAGCATTAGTTCTATTGAATTACATTTTTATTGTCCAAACACAGCAGCAATCCAGCACTAAGTACATCATTTCACTAGCAAGCTATTAAAATCTATGTATATGAGCAGTATAGCACATACATATGGAATTCATACAGTGCACCCCAGGGAGCACCGATTTATACCTTTCAGGCGTACAAGTTTTTAGTCATAATTATTACCTGTGCTGGAGGAAGATATGACATTGGCAAGTATAAACCACATTCGCTAAACTTGGACATTTCCACAGTTTTATGAAAATATATCTAAAATATATGGCACAATTAAAAACATGGAGACAAAGAGAAATTAAAGACAAGAGACAAAACCTCTCTCATACTTCATAATGTAAGATAAGGCCTGGATGGAAGTTCAGTTCTGTGGGTGAGTGGTATCACAGCATGAATTTCTAAAATGCCGCCTTGTTGAGGGGATCGTATCTCCCATGGCCAATTAACCTTCTCAATTTCACTGAGAGTAAATTCAGATCTTCATGTATAGAGATGTGCTTGGACACATTTGATGGATTAGCAGCCTTTAGATTTTATGTGTCTAGTACTGCTGCCAATGTATACCTTGTAGCAAGTACTGCAGTTCTCATAATAAATGACATAACTGCTGTCACAATTAATAAAGCTCCTAATATTATATGTTTTGCCATTCCAGTCATTACAATGTGTTGGGAAATATAGAAGTGTATTACAGACATGACTGGAATCCTTCAATAGGCTCCTGGCTGACTGGTCAATGGATCTATGCATCCAAGGAATGGACAGCAATCTCATCCAAAAAATGTGCTGCTGCTATTTAGATGTCTCAGTCAAGTCTGAAGGGTTAATGTCCAACGTGTAGGTGCGGCTGCCATATTTAAAGACCCACCATTCGCCATAATAGTACAACAGCATCACAAAACATCAACCGATACTACAACAGGATTATGTCCTGTATAACATATTGAGAGAAGGCAGTACACGCAAAGCCCCATCTCTGGGAAATATTTCATCACCCACTGTGGTCAAGTCTGAACATGCACCTAATTCATGTCTGTCTATGAAGCGCTTCTACAGGTGAGGTAATCATAAATGCACATTCTGTGGTTATGCCAAAAAACATAAAAAACATCAGTAATGCAAGGAATGGTAAAGCACTTATGTCTTTTATTATGTGTACTGTAGTATCTTCAACAATGAATGCAGGAAAGCTTAAAATTAGATTGTAGGAATTTATTAGAGACTCAGGTAATCCAGAGGCAGCTAATCCATTAAATGCGTCCAAACACTTTTCTACACATGGGGAGATCTGATTTACTTCCAGTGGTATTGAATGGGTTAATCAGCCATTGCAGGCGTGTTCTCCTCAATACTTGCCTCTGGTATATTTCCCTCCTGCCATGGTAATAACACATGACTAAAGACCAGTAAATGTGAACTGTGTAAACTGGTGCTCCCCCGGGATGCACTGCATGAATTCTAGGGGGAGATTTGAAGATTAGCATTTTCAATGTATAAAGTATATACATTTACATATATGTAGCTTCATCGTGGCAATTTGATTTTCATCTTTTTACTCTGCCTTCCCAGAGCCATAAGTTTTTTTTATTCTTTCTATAATTTCTGTGGGCTTTGTTTCTAGTTTTCTTTTTTAGTTTTATCCCCTTAAAAAAGCTTTGAAAAAATAAATAAAAATTAGTGAAGTCGCTATATTCTGACTCCCATATCTTTTTTTTTTTTTATAGTTCTCTATACAGTGATGCATAAAGCATCTATTTTTACAAGGCCAGATTTACTTTTTATTTAAACCAATTTGGGGAGAATCTATTGCTTTCATCGCTTTTCATTTAAATTTTTATGTTGGGCAAAATGGCAACAAAAATGGCCGTTCAGCTCTGTAGATTTTTTTTCCTGCTACAGCGTTTACCATAGTGATTTATATATTGTATATGCCCTGATAAGGATTCTGGGAAATTAATATGCAAAAAAGTCTACGGTGGAAAAAGGTTATCTTGGTCTATCTGCCTTCAAAAAGATGGCGCTATAGCAGATTCCTCTTTTTCCATTGGGGACAATTTATTTCCATATTATTTTTGATTGTTATACCTGTGCCTAATCAAGTTTATTAAATCATGGACAGCCCATTTTAAATAAAGGAATCCAATAAATTATACTTATGCAGATCAGATAATATGCAAATGCTTGTACAGAGTGTTATCTGAGACCAGATAACATAGACATGGCTTTATTAGCAAACTACTATTAGCTGAGATGATTGTCCTGCCTTATCTAAGTGACATCACTTGTCCTATCTCACAGGTCTGTGGTTATATCAATGCTTTGTAAACAGTGGAATGAATAAATTCACATACCAGGCAAACAAAGCAGTATTTATAAATCAATATATTTAGGAAAAGTCTTCAATTTACATATTATACCAGTATAGATAGGATCATTGAGATGGGACAACCACTTTAAGGCCATATGGCTGCTACTCCCATCACATGACCAACGATCGTGGTGTTGCTCTACGACTACTTCACTCATCTTAGTGAATGGAGTCACATAGGGAGAGGAATTTTAAACAAATGAAACAAGATGATAATAGTATAGAGGGACTTATGTAATGTATACAGTATGTCATATGTGGCTATGGAGGCTATAAGGAGGTCACAGTTTATATACACTAATGAGTAAAGTTCCATGGTAGGATCACCTCGAATGTCTGTGGGTGCCTGAAGGAAGAAAAGTAAGAAGAAAGGTACACATGGCTCCTCAGGAGTACATGGACTGTTGGAGAAAGCTGACACTGATATATCAAGGGGTGAGCGACACTTCAGGTTTGTGACTTTTAAAATACCTGTTGCAACAGTAATTACAGGTGTTTTTGCACCTCATATGCCACTTTCATGAAAGCAAAAGTGGTGTTGAAGTACACTACAATTAATATTATTTATGTCGGTTTATTAGCGCAAATGATCACTGAAATCCACACCAGCTATAAGATTGTGTAGATTATTAGTACAATCACATTGCCTGGTACCTGAGGCAGTTCTTTCACCAGTGCCAAGGGTATGTCTTTATTGAGACTGCCATTGCAGGACAGTTTTTCAGGTTGTACAGGCCATGCAGCTGATCGAAAAGTATTGGTGTCAATAATCAATATGGGTGTCAATAATTGGCACTTCATCGAAGCCTTACCTATATGTATTTGGAATATTAAGCACCTACACCCCTCAGGGATTGCAGACATGTGAGTGGATGTTCACCACTAGTTTGTAACTGCAGTGAACTAATGCCTCACCTTCTATCATGTTCTCGTTTCATGATGTATCTATTTTTGTTAGGAGTATTTAGGTTCTTTACTTTCTATTTTTCTTACCTGGGGAGTTTTTGGCTGCGCAGTGTCTGGGGTGGCATCCTGGCGCTGTGGGGTTGTCCTGTCGTGGGTATTGGTGCACACCTTCTGACTTGCACGTGCGCACTGCTGGTAGGCAGCTTTATCTCCTGGTTGATTAGTCTGTCCTCCCATTTGCACCTGGGAGGAGTGGTCTCTACTCTGTATTTAAACCCATGCCTCCCATGGTTCTGTGCTGAGTGTCGCTTTTACAGAGCTAGGCCTTAGCAGGAGGAGTAGGTGGTGTTCTGGGATAGAGGAAGTTCCGTGGTTGGTTTTTTGGGAGGTTTGGGTGAACGAGTTGGTTTGTGTGTTTTCCCTTCTGTGTTCACCAATCCTCCCTCTGTGTATAATTGACTGTGTGAGTGAATTGCCTTATCCTTTGATTTCTACTCAGTTTCCCTGTGTTTGTGTTGTTAGTCAGCGCACACCCTTGTCAGTCCCTGTCAGTAGCAGCTTCACTTGTTCGTTAGGGGTGACCCCCTTTAGTCTCCAGTCCCTAGAGGTCTTATAGGGCATTCCTTCTCCCACTTCCCTCTAGGCCTACGGAATCAGTGAGAGAGGAGCTGTCGGGGTCAGGCTTAGCCTGAGTACAGCCGACCCACACCCGTGAGGCAGGGACCGGGATAGCTAGTGGGAGTAGTGCAGGGCGAGATTCCCTACTGCTATCCCTTAGCCCCGTTGCAGCTACCTGGACTGACATAACAATTTTCATCTGAAAATCAAGTGTTCCTTCACCTCATTTGGATCATGTGATATCTCTTTCTCTCATGATGCTTCAGCACAGCAGGATAGAGGCAGCTAAAGGATTGTACTATCACTAAATAATCTAAGGCTGGGGCCCCACTTGACGTAAACATGGAAAAAAATGTGGTGTCTTACAGTTACTGCAGTGAATAGCGAATCCCATTCACACACTGCAGAATAATATACACCCAGTGGACATGCTGCATTTTCCAAAACTGTTGTAGTTTTGGAGATTGCAGATTGTAAATTATACCTACGGAAACACCAACAGTTTCCCTATAGGTATTATGGAAGCAGAAAATCCGCAAAGGACACTTTTGGGACTTTCTCTGAAAAGTACTTCTTCGCTGCGACCTGGTCACTTTTCCTAAGAAACCAAAAATATACAGTAAGTGAGGCTGCAATGTAATTTCCATCATAACTGTGTGACAGGCATGGTCTTAGATCAGCAGTAGCTAGTGATAGCAGTTTTTGGTCCCCTGTGGACAGCCTGTGCGGTACAATACATGCTGTTTGAAAGAACAGTGAGCCATGTTGTTCTCGTGAAGTCACCCTGAGATCATATGATCCAAATGGGGAGAAGCTTGAAATATAGAAAGTATAGAAAGGAGTGACTAAATAAGGTAAAACTGATTAAGTGTATATATATATATATATATATATATATATATATATATATACATACACACACACACACACACACACACACACACACATTCACTGGGTGCATAAAGAAATAATAAAAAATGGGGTGCTTCCTTAATAAAAGTCAACATAAATTTTGAATAATATAATTTCAATACGTTTTTTTTCATCAGAAAGTCTGTTCGTAATGGTTTCTGTTAAATCTGTGAAAGATAGCTTCAGGAAACATTTAGTTCTATACATATTGTCACTCATCCAAGAAAACAACAGACAGAATTGGATTGCCACTTTTAATAGATGTACCGTATATCAATTTCCAGTACATAACTTATCATGCCAAATATCATTTGCATTTGTACCCAATATAATGGAGCAATACTATTTATGTTAATTGTCCATCAGAAGTGTCTTGTAATTATTATTACTCAAAGGCAGTAATGTGAGAGAGAAACAAGCACTCACAAGGAATGTATTCCACTATAATAGCCATTTGTAGGAGGGCTAGTGCCTTCTGTCAAATGGCATAAAATGTTTTTATCAGTTTTAACACAATAATTATCTTAAAAGGATGTGCCATTTGCTTCATGAATCCTAAAGACTGGGTCTAGTACTTTTATATCATACCTTGTTATATAATAACTTGTTCTTGTAGAGCTGGATGTGAAATAATTACACTGTGGGATCTCTTCCGACACCAGAATATATTTAGACTAGGCTTAACCAGGCTTTGATGGCTTGACCAGGTAGCGGAGTTGTGTGTAGTAGAGGATGATGATGATGATGAGCACACCACCTGACAGATTTACAAGTTTGGCTGTCTCTGTATAATACTGCAGGTTATATTGAAAACACTACTCATAGGCAAGCTTTATTTTACTATAAGACAGTATTTCTTTGTTTCTTTTCACCATCTGCACTTCTCTATCTTCAGTTTTCATTAAGGAGATCTCATCATGCCAAACATAAAATACAAGTAACAAATTTGGTTACATTTCACATACATATGGATGTTGGTTTCCCTGCACCTGGATTTCTTTACAGGTAAGTGATTGTAGCATTTAATTAATATTTACTTACTGATTATTTTTTTTTATGTTGGATGTCTCATCATGCATATAATATTGATAAAAGCTTCTTTTTCTACTAACTTTTTCCAGGTAGATTTTTTTTTTTTTTTTTACAAACTATAGAAAATTGCCACGTCATCTAAAGAACATGAAACATAAAGTAGGAGCCTGAAAGTCATCCTGAAACTAAGGCCTCATATAACAAGCCACAGCCAGAAAGCGATGTGGGAAAAACTGTGGTGGAAACGCATTGCAGTCTTTCCTGCAGCATTTTCACAGATAATCCACATGGTTTTCCTTTGTGGACTTTCTGCTCCCATTATACGTACAGGGAAATTAGCAATGTTTCCATAAGTATAAATGAGATGCTGCGAATTGCAAAAATGTGAATGTTCTTCAAATTGCAGCATTTCTGTTGTGGATTATTTTCTGTAATGTGTGTATGGGATTATCCCTTGCACTTTGCAGGTAATGTAAAATGTGGTAAAATCACAGCATTTACACTACGTGGGGCCCCTGCCATGATTTCCTTATTGTGGCATGAACTGTCCCTGTTTGCTTCTTTCTTCATGCATGAGAAGATAATCTGGCCACAAAAAGGAATTCATGGCTGGGTTATATATGTCTTTAAAGGGGTATTCCCACGTCGCATACTCACCACTCTTCGATGCTGTAAATTCTTCTTTCTTCCGACTTTGTTGCGTCATTGGTGGGTGGGGTTACATATACAAAGCCAGCGGCGAGAAGACTCCGCTTCTATGCTGCTGGCCCTGCGTGTGCGCTCCTGATGCAGCTAGGCATCGGAAGTACAGCCTTTACAATGCAATTTAGACCCGGCATCCGCTGTAATAAAGAGGCGGATGCCGGAGAGTGTTAGACGCCGGCACAGGTGCCTGCAACATCGCTACGCTCCTGCCCTGCATGAAGCCAGCAGCGGCAGGAGCGATGCTGCTATTGCGCTCCTCCCCCCTTCCCCTCCCCTCCGGAATAGCAGCATCGCTCCTGCCGCTGCTGGCTTCATGCAGGGCAGGAGCGTAGCGATGTTGCAGGCACCTGTGCCGGCGTCTAACACTCCCCGGCATCCGCCTCTCTATTACAGCGGATGCCAGGTCTGTATTGGCGGGACCTTCCCCCCCCCAAAGTGTAAACTACCCCCCCCTCCAGGCTCGCTCCTGTGCACTTAGCCCCTCCTCCCTCCCCCCTGAGAGCAGGCAGATATATCACTTGACTTTTGACCAGATAAGTCAAGGGATGTGTCAACAGAGAAATGAATAAAGTAAGATAGTGGACAAACAAAGCAGTTTTGCTGAATCAATGTATTTAGGAAAAGTCTTACATTCACATTAACAAGCAGTATAGATAGGATCCTTGTTATGGGACAACCCCTTTAAGTTGCATATCAAAACTTATCACTATTAGGCTTGGATTAAACAGATACTTTTGCCACATAAACGTGAATGTGGTCCCCTTGCGAACTGAAAGATTCCACTAATATTTCTTTATAGTCACTATAAATCCTATCCTGCTGGATTTCTACTGACCGTCATGTCATAATGGTAGTATTGGGCCAAAACTCAACCGTGTTATGACTAAAGATGGATGAACCAATAGGTGCTGAAAGCTAGAACGCGAGGCATTGCAGTGATGGTGGATGTAGGGATGGATCTGTGATTCATATCACAGACAGCACTAAGTTACTCAGTTCTGACAAGCTTACAATTGTAAACAACAGAGGTAGAGAATTTTAGAAATAGGAAATTTTAGTCAGATTTAATCAATTGAAGGCAAATTAGTGATCATTAGAAGTGAGAGAGAACATCCATGCTGGCATTGTTAGCCTACATTTTTGACAACAAACATTAGGTTTATCTTCACAATTTTTGCAAACTGAAGCAATTTGGCTCAAGGCTCTTCTGTAGAAATGAACAAAAAGATATTCTGATTTGTCCTGTTTTAGGTGTTGTAACAACATGCAGGTCTGAAGGTCCATAACGGTATGATCAGAAATGTGCTATTTTCTTTATTACAGTATATGAATCCAAGGCCTGTTGCAAACTCATCTGATAGTTAGAAAACACTCCAATGAAGTATTCTTGTGGATTTAGCAAACAAAACAGGAAATTAAAATGCTTCACAGTGGAGCATGATGTTCTTTTGGGACCATCTGTGCCAAGAGAAAAGTTAAAAATAATTGTGTTGTTTTTTTTTCAAATGTACAGCTAATGTTTTTTGTTAAGTACAAAAGCCACTGCTTTGACAATGCCACAGTTGCTCAGCAACTGCCATCTGAAGAGAACACATGCTGATTATAAGGTTGCTGTACCCAATGTGTCTCTGCTGAAACATTCATTCTGTTTCCCGAACGGCTCTTTTCACACATGGCAATTGATTCCAGTATTTCATACACATTGCACTGTTTGATTTTTTTTTTATTTCTATAGTAAACAGTAAAAAGCTACCACTGCGCTACTATAGTAAATTGACAGTAAATTCTTATAGCGATAATAAGGCTAAATTCACACTGTGTTCAATGTTTATCTTTGGCAGGACAACCTGAATCAAATGTCCAAACATGTGCAACTATATGCCTATACACATGAATATGTCAGCAATAGTAAACCATGTGATATCATGTTTTTTTTGTGTATCGTTGCATAGAAAAGAGTATTTCAATACAGTTAGGGCTGTGGGAGCCTCCATGTATCTCAGCCAAGCAAATGCCAAAATCTCTTGAAATATTTGAGATTTGAGTGAAAAGTCTTTTAAATATTTGACAACGTGGCTTTATACAGAAACTGACAGATTTGATAGCTCTATTTGCCATAATCCAATATGATCATTTTATTCCCCCCCCCCAATATTTAATGGGTTTTTATTTTTCACCGTTTTGATATTTAAGATTTGAGTAATTTTGTTTGGACTATTATTTTAGTAAATATTTTGCACTATGCTTGTTTTACAATAATTGACAAACTAATCAAGAAATTTTGCACAAAAGAAGGTCATGGCTATGCCACAATTGGCTCGAAGCTTCAGAACTTCTTACTGCATGAAGAGGGCAAGTAACTGAACTTTCATTTCAGATACATGCCGCAAGCATTTCTTATGGACCAATGCTCTTCATGTTGTATGAGTAAGGGGTTATCTGTTGTAGGATTGTCTAATGACCCATATACTTTTTAGGAAATCACAAATATCAGATGAAGGAAGTGACATATAGGATAATACAACTAATTACCAGTGCAGATAATGTAATTCATTGTATAGCAAATGCATTCTTAAGAGATGAGAGACTTAGAGGGGTTTTCTGGAAGATGAATACTCATCATCCTGCAATTAATATACATACCTTAATTCTTAATTCATCATGTGGCCTGCTTGTAGCTCCGAGAGAGATGAAAGAGAGGTGATATACCAAGTACTGCCCCAATGCAAGGTGCAAGGTATGGCATTAAGATTGGTATTCAGTGAAGAGGTGCAGTGTTCCCCTGAAGACTGGTCTTTCTAAAAAGCTGTGAATAGGTCATCAATATTACAATCCTGGAAAAAATATTTTAAAAATATGGGGAACACAGGGGATGTATGGCTACTTCTATTATTATTCCATCATTCAAGGCTTTCATTAAAGTAGGTTGAGTGCAATTTACATTTTCCCCCTACGCCCAACAGCCGCACAACTGGGGTATTTCTGCCCCTATGAGCTGTTAGGACAGGTGGAATTTTTAATTACCTAACAGCTTTAACCCCTATAAGAGGCCGGAAGACCTGCTCCTCCCTTGTGTTTTTTTCTGTCCTGTGGGACAGGACAGGTGGTCAGGGGGGAGCAGGTGTTCTGACCTCCTATAGGGGTCCACTGCTTTCTCCCCTCCTTACCTGACAGCGGAAGATCTTCTTTTTTGGTTTCCTTCTTCTTTCTTCAGGAGGGGTCCTCTTCTCCCGGCGGGGACCCTGCCGGCTCGTGCGCACTCCTGTGTGGCTGTCGCGCCGGGTCGGGGCTTTCCCCAGGTGTAGGAATGCCAGACTTAGGAACCTTTCTCAGGTTCCTCGGGTCCGCTGGCTATCTGGGTCCGCCGCGCATGCGCAGTGCGCAGGTCTTGCGGCAGACGGAGAGGGAAAGAACCCCTAGACACGAGCATTTGCCGTGGTAGTTCGGGGGAGGGGTCCCCCGATCCTTGGACCTACACCTGAGTCGGATTCCCCCCCCCTCCTCTCCTCCTCTCCTTGAAATTCTTGGCCTCTGTTGTAGCCCCTGCCCCCTTGGGCGGGGCTCCGGGCAAAACCCCGCCCCCTGGCCTATATAAGTCTCCCCAGATCATCAGTCAGTGCTTGTCGCTCCGGTTACAAGCACATCAACTGGTGAAGCTCCCTGGTCATTCATTTGCCCTGGAAAGCTGTGCTTCGTTGACTAAGGTTTGGTGGACATGGCCAGGGGGGGGAGGGAGGTTGGGGAGTTGTATCTCTGGGGGCAGTAAGTAGTTAGTGTATCCTCTTCTTCCTCCTCAGAATGTCTTCTTCTTCTTCCTCCACTGTTCCTCCTCGAAGGAAGGCGGCTTCCAAAAGGAAGTATTTGGCGTGCGCTTCCTGTAGAGTGCCGCTGCCTGACGACTCTCAGTATCGGTTCTGTCAGGGGTGCAGGGCTCCCTCCTCTGAAACAACTCCCATGCGAGAGATGGTTTCCTGGGTGAAGGGGTACGTCCAGGACTCCATGAAAAGGATGGAGGCCGTCTCCCTGGCCAAGAGGCCATGCCTGGACTGTGAGTTTTCCCTGCCGCCTCTGGAAAAATTGCACCTCAGGGACGTGGAGTCATCTAGTACGGAGGAGGAGAAGGAGATTTTTCCCCTGGACAAGATGTCCAGAGTATTCAAGACCCTGAGAATCAGAGATCGGGAAGGCAGGGAAGGCTCAAGCCGTAGGTCTCGTACTTTCAGGCCTTCTTCGGAGATGCTCCGCCTGATGGAGGGCGAATGGAGGCACCCGGAGAGATCCTTTGTGCCATCCAGACGCATCAAGTCACTTTTCCCCATCTCTGAAGGTCAGCTAAAGGCGTGGGGTCCTCCACCAAAGGTGGACGTCGCCGTGGCCAAGTTATCAAGGCGCACCGTCCTTCCATCAGAGGACGGATCTGGTCTCAGGGACCCCATGGATCGCCGAGTCGAAGGATCTCTGAGGCGTGTATATTCGGCCGCCTCTGCCCAGGCCTCTTTGGGCATGGTCGCGAATGAGGTAGCAACTGGCTTACGCGCAGAGCTGTCATCTCTGGCCAAAGACATTGATTCCGGCGTGGATCGTGATGATCTCCTCGCGGCAGTGTCCGACATCACATTGTTGGTGGATCACCTGACAGAGGCTACCCATTTTCAGACCCGTCTGGCGGCTAGATCCATGGCACTGGCTACTGTGGCTCGCCGACCCCTATGGCTGAAGCCCTGGACCTCACTTCCAAAAATAGTCTGTGTGTTCTCCCCTTTGAGCCCGGACGGCTGTTCGGGAGGGAGCTCGACCACATCATGGAAGGATTGGCCGACTCCAAAGGCAAGAACCTGCCACAGCCTCTTGAAGGTCGGAGTGCCTCCTTTCGAGGAAGAGGCGCCACCAGGAGAGGCACCAGAGGCCAGCGGCGATCCTGGAGAGGAAGAGGTCGGGGCTCATCTCGTGGCCATAAGAATGCCCCCTTCTAATTCCCTCTCATTACACCCCCCCCTCCCCTCCCCTGGGTTGGGTGGTCATCTTTCCCACTATGTGGAAGCCTGGCGGCAGAATATTTGGGACCCCTGGGTCATCCAGACGATCCAGGAAGGCTATAAAATTAATTTTGTTTCCCAGCCACCAGAGAAGATGGTAAGAACCCGCCCTCTTCAGGGCCCCAAACAACTTCATCTGGAGAGATTGATTCAGGAGTATGTGGACAAGGCCGCGCTAGAGGTGGTTCCTCACGCAGATCAGGGCACAGGCGTCTATTTACCAGTCTTCTTGGTTCCCAAGCCATCAGGCGAGTGGCGTATGATCATCGATATCAGGTATCTGAATCACTTCATCCACAGGCTGCGGTTTCGCATGGAGACCATAAGGTCAGTGCTACCTTTCCTGCACCCTGGAGATCACTTCGTCACTCTGGACCTGAAGGACGCCTACCTCCACGTACCCATCTTTCCGGCACACCGAAAGTTCCTAAGGATTGCCGTAGATATACAAGGGAAAGGGGCGCACTTCCAGTTCGCAGCCCTCCCGTTCGGCATATCCTCCTCCCCCCACACCTTCACAAAGGTCATAGCTCCGGTCGCTGCCGCCCTGCGCCTTCAAGGCATATTCATAGTCCTGTACCTGGATGATTGGCTTCTGAAGGCTCATTCGAAGGAGGTTCTTACCACACAGGTGCAGACCGTCGTAGATCTACTAGACAAGCTGGGGTGGCTGGTAAACTGGCAGAAATCAGTGATGGTGCCATCAACACGTGTTCAGTTCCTGGGACTTATTCTAGACTCTCTCAACATGACGGTCTCTCTACCCTCTCCTCGCAAAAGGAAAATTGCTCGGGCAGCACATCATTTGTCTTCTACATGGAAGGTCACCATCAGGACGGCGATGAAGGTCCTGGGATTGATGTCCGCTACCCTAGATGCAGTTCCTTGGGCCCTATGGCATATGCGCCCCCTACAGAATGAGATCTTGAGAGTCTGGAATCACAGTCCTTCAGGTTTACAGAAGCCAATCCAGTTAACCATCAGCACCCGGCAAACCTTGCGCTGGTGGACCCATCTGCGAGATGGGAAGTCCTCGGTCCAGTCCGTCTGGACCCTGTTGACTACAGATGCCTCCCTCACAGGCTGGGGAGCCCATCTGGGGGACACCCTGGTTCAAGGTACATGGAAGCAGCGGGAGAGGACGCACTCATCCAACTGGTGCGAGCTTACTGCAGTTCATCGAGCCCTTCTGGCATTTGCACCACTTCTACGGGGGAAGGCGGTCAAAGTAAGATCAGACAATCTGACGACAGTCCACTATATCAACAAGCAGGGAGGAACCAGGTCCCCCTCGCTCCTGCAAGTCACCAACCTGATCTTCTCTTGGGTGGAACGGAACCTCTCCCAGCTGGCCACGGTACATATCCAGGGCCGCCTGAACGTCCTAGTGGATCAACTCAGCAGAGGCCGCCCGACTGCAGGCGAATGGTCCTTGAATCAGGACATCTTCCACTACCTGACCAGGAGGTGGGGTCTCCCCGAGGTGGATCTGATGGCCACCCAACACAATGCCAAAGTAGAAAGGTTTTGCTCCCTGTACCGGGAAGACAACCCTTTGGCTGTGGATGCCCTGTCAATACCTTGGAGGTTTGAACTGGCATACGTGTTCCCTCCCATCCCGATGATACCGAAGGTATTGGCGAAACTCAGGCAGGACCAGACTTCGGCTATAGTGATCATGCCGTTCTGGCCAAAAAGGGCATTGTTCACCGACCTTATCCTTATGAGTCGGGGGAACTACTGGAGGCTTCCACCAGTCAGGAACCTGGTGTCACTGAACAGTCGGCCGTGCCTGGGCCTAGACAAATTCAACCTCACTTCCTGGAGGCTAACCGCGCCATACGCGCAGACAGAGGATTGTCCCAGGGAGTGCTAAGTACCTTAGCCCACTCAAGAGCAGAGGCAACTAATCAGAGCTACCTGAGGATCGCCCGGATATTCAGAGATTGGTGTACAGGCAGCCACTGCGATCCTGACAGAGATGCAGTCCTGGAGTTCTTACAGAATGGTCTGGAGAGAGGACTAGCACCTGCCAACCTCAAAGTCCAAGTGTCAGCTCTATCTGCTCTCCTGGAGACACGGTTATCACAAGATCCTCTTGTCAAACAGTTCCTTAGGGGGGTTGCCAGGCTCCGCCCCCAGGTACGGCCCCCTGTCCCAAGGTGGGACCTGGCCGCGGTTCTACAAGGGCTTTGTGCGCCCCCCTTCGAACCATTATCTGAAGTGGACTGGAAGTACCTGTCATTTAAAGTGACCTTTCTGCTGGCAATAACCTCCGCCAAGAGGGTTGGCGAATTGCAGGCTCTAGCAGCCTCCGAACCTTTCATAACTTTCTTCCCTGACAGAGTACAGCTAAGGTTCGTTCCAGGACATTTGCCAAAGGTACCCACTCTTCAGAACATCAATAAGGTGATCACCCTACCGGGTTTCTTTCCCTCCCCTGCCACTGAGCAGGAGGAGAAGCTACACACACTGGATCTGGTAAGAGCACTACGTATTTACCTAGACCGCACAGCACTGTTCCGAAGATCAGAAAATCTTCTGGTTAATGTGTTTGGCCACAATAGAGGCGCTAAAGCATCAAAGGTAACCCTGTCTAGATGGATCAGAGAAGCTATCAGCTGTTCCCTACGGGCTCAGAATCTTCCTGTTCCAGATTTCCTACGAGCCCATGCCACCCGAGCAGTGGCGACATCATGGGCAGAGACACGGTTCCTCTCTCTAGAGCAGATATGTGCTGCAGCCTCTTGGAGCTCACAGCTGACTTTTGCCAAACACTACAGATTGGACTGGCGTACGGCCGATGCTACAGCATTTGGGCACTCCGTCTTGGCATCAGCCTGCCAGGAGGACCCGCCCTAGGGGAAACAATACTTGCTAAATCCCCAGTTGTGCTGCTGTTGGGCGTAGGGGGAAAGAAAGATTATGAATGATAATCTGTTTTCCCTTAGCCCAAACAGCAGCACAAGGCTCCCTCCCTAGGAGGTGCTATTGTACAATATGTGGTGTATATGTGTGTGTATCACCTTTATAAATTGCTCTTTGTAGATCATACTTGTTACTAACACAAGGGAGGAGCAGGTCTTCCGGCCTCTTATAGGGGTCAAAAGCTGTTAGGTAATTAAAAATTCCACCTGTCCTAACAGCTCATAGGGGCAGAAATACCCCAGTTGTGCTGCTGTTTGGGCTAAGGGAAAACAGATTATCATTCATAATCTTTCTTTCTCCACTGCAATATAAAAGATTAATCTGTGTTTTCATTTCTAAATGTGGTGAAACCAGGTATTAAATGGTAAGATTTGATCATAAATGTTGTATTGCCATAAGAGCGTTTATATAAATAACATGCCTGTGAACAAGCTTGACTTAAGTGCAGTTTATAAAAAATTGTCAGAAAACAAAATTGGCTTATAGAAAGTGGTAAACCGTAGCAATAAACAGCTGATCATGCCATATATACATAGTTTAGATGACTATATGAGTATATTAAACATGACCATTCACTTTTAGTCTGGGCTGGCATTTTACAGTCCCTACATAGTGAATCCCCTATAGTTCCCATAGAGAATACCATCCAGAAACTGCGGAAAAATACATGCAGCAGACACTGTTGCAGTTTTGGAAATCACAGCATATCAATTACACCTACGGAAACGGTGGCAGTTTCCCTATGGATATAATGGAAGCAGAAAGTCCACAGAGGAAACCTCTGCGAACTTTTGGTTTAAGCGCTGCACAATGTGTTGTTGCCATGCTTTTTTTGCTGCAGCCCACTACGTGGTGCCTTAGCCTAGGACAGATATTGGTGAATTGTGGGTCATCAATGATGATGATGGCAAGAAATGGTAGACAGCATCTGAGTTAAAGCCAAAGGTAGTTACAAGAACTTCCTGGCGACTGGGATGACTGTTTATAGTCAGGGGTCACTCTTTTCTGAAAAGGAGTTGTTCAAGGTGGGAAATTCATGTAAAGCTTAGGGAAATAGTCACTTTTCACACAGGTTACATACAGTCATGGGTGAAAGGATTGGCATCCTTGAATTTTCCAGAAAATGAAGTATTTCTCCGAGAAAATTATTGCAATTACACGTTATTGTGTTGTTGTTTTGTTATACACATGATTATTTATTTTGTGTCTATTGGAATAATGCAAATAAAAAACTGAAGAAAAAAAGGCAAACGGTAAATAATTTCACATAACACTCCAAAAATGGGCTGGATAAATTTGTTGGCGCCTTTTCAAAAATTGTGGGTAAATAACTTTGTTTTAAGCATGTGATGCTTGTCAAAACTTTCCTGTGGCAAGTAACAGGTGTGGGCAATATAAAAATCACACCTGAAACCAGATTAAAGAGGAGAGAAGTTGACTCAATCTTTACATTGTGTTTCTGTGTGTGCCACACTAGGCATGGAGAACAAATGAAAAAAAGACAACTGTCTGAGGACTTGAGAACCACAATTGTGGAAAAATATCTATAATCTCAAGTCCATCTCATGAAAGAGTTTACAACCGTAGGCCGTAATAGCTAATCTATCTGGATGTGGATGGAATAGAAAAATTAATGAAAGTTTGCAATGCAGAATAGTCCGGATAGTGGATAAGCCACCCCAAAGTAATTCAAGCTGTCCTGCAGCCTCAGAGTGCATCAATGTCAGTGCAAACTATCTGTCTACATTTCAATAAAATGAAACACTAAGGCAGGAGATCAAGGAGGACCCCGCTGCTGAACTCCATCAAAATATTTCCTCCATGCATTGCTGACTTTTGAAGTTATTGAAGCAACACCCATACACGTTGTTTTTGATTGCCCATGTATCCTAATGGAAATCTGATAGAAATCGCAAACCCTCACACTTGGTTATACTGAAAGCTAGTGGGAAAAGGGGTTATCCAAAGTTGCAACTAGTCAATAATTCAATCTAATGTTCTACTTGTGTATGTAAGTACACTGACCAAACCTGAGTGACTTTGAATATTCCAATAAATGGGGTCCATGTCTGGCCAGCCACCAACCCACCCACAGTAGCTCTTGGTTATTCATGGGGCTGCACAGAAATTTAGTCATTATTCTAATAAGAAGGTTCTAAACCAAAGGCTGAGAAATCTTTCCTTTAAAAATGCAGAAATACGCATGTTTGGTATTGAGCAAAGGAGCGTTCATATAACTTTAACAGAATAAAACTTACAGAATTTTACAGAATTGCAACTTTTCATTGTTTTCCACAAATATTAGTCATTCCAGCCCCCTGGATGTCTTAATAATAAGCAGATTTCATCTTAAAAACAGTAATTAGGTAGATTATTATATTGTGTATTATTTTCATTACGGAGTGGAATTCTCTATGATGGTTCAGTGGCTACATTACTTTGAGCATCCTGTGTTTCATGGCAGACATATGATTTTTATTTCTTTTTCTTAAATGCCCACAATTTTCACATAAGGAGAGCATTGTATCCTGTGTGCTTTGATTATTCTTCTATGATGCTGAACAGGTTTCTGTGCTAAAGTGTAATAGCTATAAGCTGGATAATTTGATTATGTCAATATAATGTGACACATTACTGTAGCTTGTGAAAACAAAGGTACGCTTGTAATGGGCTTCTGAGGAAAGGAGAAGTTGCCGTTCTGGAGAAATGTTTTCTATGCGGTATGTTTCGCTGAAACTACAGCTTTGCTAGGTAAATAGTTTTTTTTTAACAAAAGCAATTTCTTGATAACCAATATTTATTTCATGATCTGTCTGGCTGTGGATATTTATTCAGTTGCGTAGTAGCTGAACATTTTTACTATAAAGAACATTTTCCACTAAATTAACATATCATCTGTAAATATATGTTATTACGAAACCAAATTGTAAGAGATCAAGGGCTTTCCACCCAAAAAAACTATGTATGAGTGTCTCATCTCATTGGTGGTAGCCCAAGTGCTAGGATTACTGTGATCATGAGTAGAGATGGGTGAACCTCTTAAGGATCTATTCACATGGAGGAAAATGGCGCTGAATTTGGTGCTGAATTTCAGCGCTGAAAAAAAAGCCTCCCATTGACTTCCATGGGTTCCTTTTTCTGCAAGCAGAATTTCAGTTCCCAACATTGGAGTAGCAGGACTGGACTGTGCTAAGAAGCAATGGAGCACCAGGAACAGGTGAGTATTTTTTTTTAATTACCTCCTCCAGGCTTTAAAAAAAACCCAAAAACCTAGACAACCTCTTTAAATTGGCATAAAACATATTGTACAACCCTGTCAGGGCTCTTATGCACCTATCTATACAAGTTCTATCTTTCTAACCCCTCGTTCACATCTGTGTTGGTAATCTGTTTGAGGAGTCCACATGGGGACCCCCGAACAGACTACCGAACGCATTTGCAGGTGCTGTGCAGGGAAAGCACACGGACCCCATAGACTATAATGAGGTCCATGTGCTTGCCATGAGATCTCCGCACAGAACATGCGGACAGGAAAGTAGATTGAGAAGTACTTTCTTGTCTGCATGTTCCCTGCGGGGATCTCGCAGCAAGCACACTGACCCTATTATAGTCTATGGGATCTGTGTGCTTTCACTGGCACACTGCTTGCCAGTGCGTTTGGTATTCTGATTGGGGGGGGGGGGTCCCCATGTGGACTCCCCGGAATGGAATACAAATGAAGATGTGAACGAGGGTTAAAGCAAACATAGTCAAAGCTATGTATGTCAATGGAGAAATGGATGGTAAGCAGTGAACACAAACTCCACAAGTTTGAGTTTAGCTATACACTGTGCTGCTACTTGCTTTTATACATTTACCCTTTTATTAGAGTGCTACAGACTTGTTATTTGTGTCATAAATTTGTGACTGTGAGCCTAGGTGAAAAGTGGTGAAGAAGAAGCTTGTCGAAAACAAAAAAAAAATTAGCAAAACTTAGGTTATTGAAAATGAAAGGGTTAACTGTCCTTTGTGTATTAGTGCAGCACTGCTGCTCTCACTCACTCCTAATATCTATGATTCTAGCACTAATCTACATGTAATTGATTAGATCTCCTGTTCTCTTACAGAGAATTTCTCTGGTCTGATATATGAAGGGGGTTCTCTCTCTGTGATAGACATCTGTCTGTATGTTCTAATAGGGGATATGGGCAAATATTGGTCCTGACTAGAGATGAGCGAGGAGTATTCGATCAAATACCTCCCCGCCATAGGTTTCCGTGTAAGCGGCCGAATACCAAGGGGTTAAGCGCATCGAATATTCGATGCGTTTAACCCCTTGGTGGTGGGGAGGTATTTGATCGAATACTACTAGCTCATCTCTAGTCCTGATGATTGAACAGCACTTTTAAAATTTCAGTTTGGGCAAGATACTTGACGTTAGAAAGGCAAACCATAAAGAAGGCCTGGTGGTATCTATTGCTAGTAATATTCTGTAGTCATTAGATATACATTGTATATAATCACATGCACATTGTCACTAATGAAAATTATTGATGCAATGCTTTCCAGGTTTCTTCCCACTGCAGTCCTTGCATGTAGCACAGTGCTTGACTTCCCTAATTTACTATAAAGTATCAAATGGTTTTAGCTGAAGAAGCAGATTATTAGGTTAGAAATTATGATTGCCTTGAACATTAAGCTTTACTGACTTAATCTACAAATTCTCATATTGACCATAAAGCAGCTGCTATTGCAAAAGAATCTGCCCATGGTAGATCTTTATTTCCTCTAAATGCCATGTTGTAGAATTCACCAAGGCGCAGAAGGATTAATTTTATAGCTATCAAAAAGGGTAAGATGGTAGACCATTCTATTTATTACTGTCTGGAGGACAAATAGGGGGGATGGGGGGAGGACATATCCTGTATTGGATACCTACAGGACACAGCCATGTCCTGGTTTAGCAATTATTTCAAGATTGATAAAATAGATTAACATTCTAAATATTTTTTGCAACTAATTTTGACTTTGTGATTAGAAAAACAGGCTCTGTATTATCATGCTGGAATAATTTATTAAACACCATGCCTGGCCTGGCATTATCTACATTATCCATATTCATTGCCTGAGGTATAGACCTTTGGGTACATCATAGTGAATTTGCTGCTGTAAACAACAAGCTGTATGAGTTGTGATATGGATACAGAGTATACGGCTATATTGTAACATTGCATGTTCTAGAATACACAAGAAATGATGTGCACACTTGTATATCTGCAACTAAGAGAAGCTCAGTACTAACAAAATGATGTCCATCACCTTTATCATCTAGCCACTGAATTGGGAGCACATCACAGAATGAAGGGTAGATGTATTCATGCATATATAATCCTTGTGACAGACACAGGGCATGAAAACACAATTCCATGTGACAACATACAGTAGTACTCCCTACAGCACAAGCAAGCGCAGCTGGCCCATGTGACTGAGGCTCAATTTAGTTTCCTTAGAAACCATTAAATGATTCATTTCATACACTGTTGACAGCACGTTTTTCTTTGCGGTTTGGGGTCACTTGTCCAAATGCCAACTCTCATTGATTCTGATGTTCACTCACAAAAAAATTGAGAGCCCTATTAGTTTGCATTGTGCATCTCATTAGCCAATCAATCTGATTTTCTTCCCGCTCATCTCCTATCACTGTGGAGTATTATTCACAAGTCTTACATTTCATTGTATTTTCACTTTGATTATGTCTTCACTTCTTGGTAAAAATGTTCACATTACTGGTAATAATCTGTCTATTATTAACAGCAGAAGGAAGAACAAAGGACTAAGTGTAATATTACATTGGAGGGTTATGGAAATAATTGGTCATTTTAATTGAAACTAATTAAAAACATTATCCATTATTAATTTAAACAGTAAATTTTCATTGGAAGATTTTCTCCATTCATGACCAAATACATTATTATGTACATGTGGTTTTGATGGCAATAACGTTTTTTTTTTTTTTCATGCGGTTTCTGGGAAGGAAGTAGCAATTGTTATGGCAATTTCTTCATTAAATGGAGTCTGTGAGCAGGAAGGGCTGCACTTCTACACCTTCCAAAGTCTTAGGCCTTATTCACATGTTCACATATCACAGCTTGACCTCATAATCCAGGTTATTCAGCCAATGAGCACAGGGGTGAGACATCAATGGTAATGGGAGTTATGGAGCAGATCAGCAGTTAGTAAAATGTATCTAGTTTGGTGTAACGTCTGCCTGTTCAGGTCTCTGCACCACCCTATGCTCACATTTTCCTGTGCAGAAGGCTTGTTCAGTAGGATTGTTGGCTTAGAGTTTTTTGTTTCTCTGTGTGAACACTGTACTATTCTCTCACCTAGGTAATTGATTTACCACCACACCCATCTCCTTCATCTTAGTTTCCCTTTGCCCCTCTAAAATAGTTAATGTTAGGGTGCATGCACACTGAGTAACGCCGGGCGTGTATGAGAGCCGTACACGCCGGCATTACAGCAGACTGCCGAACACTTCCCATTCACTTCAATGGGAGCGCTCGAAACAGCGGCGTTTACGAGCGCTCCCATTGAAGTGAATGGGAAGTGTTCGGCAGCCCTGCTGTAACGCCGGCGTGTACAGCTCTCATACACGCCCGGCGTTACGCAGTGTGCATGCACCCTTAGCCTTGCCTGTGTGATTGACAGCCTATTTTCCTATTAGGTCTGGGGCGGGTTCTCCCTTCCTATTTATTCTTGGCTCATATTCATATTGGTGCTTGCTATTGCCTTGTGCTCCCTGGCTGTTATTCTTGCTGTTATTCTTGCTGATTTGTTACCTGTACTCATATTATTGACCCCTGGCTTTACCTTTGACTATTCTCTACTGGATCTTGTTTCTGTACTGCATTGCTCGACTGTTACCGACCTCTTGGCTAGCTGACCTCCCTTTGTTGTTGTTTTGTCTTGTTTACATTTTGTGTCATCGCCTATATCTAGGTAGGGTTCTGCCAAACAGTTGTCCCTGTTGCTTAGAACAGGATAGGCAAGCAGGAAGGGACAGAGGGGGGGTTAAGCTTAGGGCTCACTGTCTTGTCGTTTCCCCAGGGTTCACCAGCAGCTACTGCTGGTGGGCACAGAAGCCCCAGCAAGAGGAGGAATGATCGAGTCTATGGCCCCACATTACAAGCTGCAGCTATAGAATGCTGTGAAAAAAAAGCTTCACTTTTTTTTCTGCAGCATTTTTCACATAAAGCCTGCAGAGTTTTCGTAATATAATATTAGGCAGGTGGTTTTTAGTTATGACTGATTATTGTATATCATAGCACTAAAATAATATAAGGGATAAGGTTGATGGCTCTCTAGGAAGCACAAGTTGTATAAAAATGGGTAGACAATAGAGATGAGCGAACAGTGTTCTATCGAACTCATGTTCGATCGGATATTAGGCTGTTCGGCATGTTCGAATCGAATCGAACACCGCGTGGTAAAGTGCGCCATTACTCGATTCCCCTCCCACCTTCCCTGGCGCCTTTTTTGCTCCAATAACAGTGCAGGGTAGGTGGGACAGGAACTACGACACCGGTGACGTTGAAAAAAGTAGGCAAAACCCATTGGCTGCCGAAAACATGTGACCTCTAATTTAAAAGAACAGCGCCGCCCAGGTTCGCGTCATTCTGAGCTTGCAATTCACCGAGGACGGAGGTTTCCGTCCAGCTAGCTAGGGCTTAGATTCTGGGTAGGCAGGGACAGGCTAGGATAGGAAGGAGAAGACAACCAACAGCTCTTGTAAGAGCTAAATTCCAGGGAGAAGCTTGTCAGTGTAACGTGGCACTGACGGGCTCAATCGCCGCAACCCAGCTTTCCCAGGATCCTGAATGGAATACACTGTCAGTGTATTCCCGTATACCCGATATATACCCCGATACCCGTTCCAACGGTGTGCCCCCCCACCTTCACCCCAGAAATACCCTGCAAGTCCCCTAGCAATAGAATTGGGGCTATATACACCCACAATTTTTACTACTGGTATACAGTGCCATTGTCTGACTGGGAATTCAAAGAATATATTGGGAATACAAATACCCTCATTTCTTGCTACTGCCATATAGTGCCAGTGTCTGACTGGGAATTCAAAGAATATATTGGGGTTACGTGCACCCACAATTTTTACTACTGGTATACAGTGCCATTGTCTGACTGGGAATTCAAAGAATATATTGGGAATACAAATACCCTCATTTCTTGCTACTGCCATATAGTGCCAGTGTCTGACTGGGAATTCAAAGAATATATTGGGGTTACGTGCACCCACAATTTTTACTACTGGTATACAGTGCCATTGTCTGACTGGGAATTCAAAGAATATATTGGGAATACAAATACCCTCATTTCTTGCTACTGCCATATAGTGCCAGTGTCTGACTGGGAATTCAAAGAATATATTGGGGTTACGTGCACCCACAATTTTTACTACTGGTATACAGTGCCATTGTCTGACTGGGAATTCAAAGAATATATTGGGAATACAAATACCCTCATTTCTTGCTACTGCCATATAGTGCCAGTGTCTGACTGGTAATTCAAAGAATATATTGGGGTTACGTGCACCCACAATTTTTACTACTGGTATACAGTGCCATTGTCTGACTGGGAATTCAAAGAATATATTGGGGTTATAAATACCCTCATTTCTTGCTACTGCCATATAGTGCCAGTTTCTGACTGGTAATTCAAAGAATATATTGGGGTTACGTGCACCCACAATTTTTACTACTGGTATACAGTGCCATTGTCTGACTGGGAATTCAAAGAGTATATTGGGAATACAAATACCCTCATTTCTTGCTACTGCCATATAGTGCCAGTTTCTGACTGGGAATTCAAAGAATATATTGGGGTTACGTGCACCCACAATTTTTACTACTGGTATACAGTGCCATTGTCTGACTGGGAATTCAAAGAATATATTGGGGTTATAAATACCCTCATTTCTTGCTACTGCCATATAGTGCCAGTTTCTGACTGGTAATTCAAAGAATATATTGGGGTTACGTGCACCCACAATTTTTACTACTGGTATACAGTGCCATTGTCTGACTGGGAATTCAAAGAGTATATTGGGAATACAAATACCCTCATTTCTTGCTACTGCCATATAGTGCCAGTTTCTGACTGGGAATTCAAAGAATATATTGGGGTTACGTGCACCCACAATTTTTACTACTGGTATACAGTGCCATTGTCTGACTGGGAATTCAAAGAATATATTGGGGTTATAAATACCCTCATTTCTTGCTACTGCCATATAGTGCCAGTTTCTGACTGGTAATTCAAAGAATATATTGGGGTTACGTGCACCCACAATTTTTACTACTGGTATACAGTGCCATTGTCTGACTGGGAATTCAAAGAGTATATTGGGAATACAAATACCCTCATTTCTTGCTACTGCCATATAGTGCCAGTTTCTGACTGGGAATTCAAAGAATATATTGGGGTTACGTGCACCCACAATTTTTACTACTGGTATACAGTGCCATTGTCTGACTGGGAATTCAAAGAATATATTGGGGTTATAAATACCCTCATTTCTTGCTACTGCCATATAGTGCCAGTTTCTGACTGGTAATTCAAAGAATATATTGGGGTTACGTGCACCCACAATTTTTACTACTGGTATACAGTGCCATTGTCTGACTGGGAATTCAAAGAGTATATTGGGAATACAAATACCCTCATTTCTTGCTACTGCCATATAGTGCCAGTTTCTGACTGGGAATTCAAAGAATATATTGGGGTTACGTGCACCCACAATTTTTACTACTGGTATACAGTGCCATTGTCTGACTGGGAATTCAAAGAATATATTGGGGTTATAAATACCCTCATTTCTTGCTACTGCCATATAGTGCCAGTTTCTGACTGGTAATTCAAAGAATATATTGGGGTTACGTGCACCCACAATTTTTACTACTGGTATACAGTGCCATTGTCTGACTGGGAATTCAAAGAGTATATTGGGAATACAAATACCCTCATTTCTTGCTACTGCCATATAGTGCCAGTTTCTGACTGGGAATTCAAAGAATATATTGGGGTTACGTGCACCCACAATTTTTACTACTGGTATACAGTGCCATTGTCTGACTGGGAATTCAAAGAATATATTGGGGTTATAAATACCCTCATTTCTTGCTACTGCCATATAGTGCCAGTTTCTGACTGGTAATTCAAAGAATATATTGGGGTTACGTGCACCCACAATTTTTACTACTGGTATACAGTGCCATTGTCTGACTGGGAATTCAAAGAGTATATTGGGAATACAAATACCCTCATTTCTTGCTACTGCCATATAGTGCCAGTGTCTGACTGGGAATTCAAAGAATATATTGGGGTTACGTGCACCCACAATTTTTACTACTGGTATACAGTGCCATTGTCTGACTGGGAATTCAAAGAATATATTGGGGTTATAAATACCCTCATTTCTTGCTACTGCCATATAGTGCCAGTTTCTGACTGGTAATTCAAAGAATATATTGGGGTTACGTGCACCCACAATTTTTACTACTGGTATACAGTGCCATTGTCTGACTGGGAATTCAAAGAGTATATTGGGAATACAAATACCCTCATTTCTTGCTACTGCCATATAGTGCCAGTTTCTGACTGGTAATTCAAAGAATATATTGGGGTTACGTGCACCCACAATTTTTACTACTGGTATACAGTGCCATTGTCTGACTGGGAATTCAAAGAATATATTGGGGTTATAAATACCCTCATTTCTTGCTACTGCCATATAGTGCCAGTTTCTGACTGGTAATTCAAAGAATATATTGGGGTTACGTGCACCCACAATTTTTACTACTGGTATACAGTGCCATTGTCTGACTGGGAATTCAAAGAATATATTGGGGTTATAAATACCCTCATTTCTTGCTACTGCCATATAGTGCCAGTTTCTGACTGGTAATTCAAAGAATATATTGGGGTTACGTGCACCCACAATTTTTACTACTGGTATACAGTGCCATTGTCTGACTGGGAATTCAAAGAGTATATTGGGAATACAAATACCCTCATTTCTTGCTACTGCCATATAGTGCCAGTTTCTGACTGGTAATTCAAAGAATATATTGGGGTTACGTGCACCCACAATTTTTACTACTGGTATACAGTGCCATTGTCTGACTGGGAATTCAAAGAGTATATTGGGAATACAAATACCCTCATTTCTTGCTACTGCCATATAGTGCCAGTTTCTGACTGGGAATTCAAAGAATATATTGGGGTTACGTGCACCCACAATTTTTACTACTGGTATACAGTGCCATTGTCTGACTGGGAATTCAAAGAATATATTGGGGTTATAAATACCCTCATTTCTTGCTACTGCCATATAGTGCCAGTTTCTGACTGGTAATTCAAAGAATATATTGGGGTTACGTGCACCCACAATTTTTACTACTGGTATACAGTGCCATTGTCTGACTGGGAATTCAAAGAATATATTGGGGTTATAAATACCCTCATTTCTTGCTACTGCCATATAGTGCCAGTTTCTGACTGGTAATTCAAAGAATATATTGGGGTTACGTGCACCCACAATTTTTACTACTGGTATACAGTGCCATTGTCTGACTGGGAATTCAAAGAGTATATTGGGAATACAAATACCCTCATTTCTTGCTACTGCCATATAGTGCCAGTGTCTGACTGGGAATTCAAAGAATATATTGGGGTTACGTGCACCCACAATTTTTACTACTGGTATACAGTGCCATTGTCTGACTGGGAATTCAAAGAATATATTGGGGTTATAAATACCCTCATTTCTTGCTACTGCCATATAGTGCCAGTTTCTGACTGGTAATTCAAAGAATATATTGGGGTTACGTGCACCCACAATTTTTACTACTGGTATACAGTGCCATTGTCTGACTGGGAATTCAAAGAGTATATTGGGAATACAAATACCCTCATTTCTTGCTACTGCCATATAGTGCCAGTGTCTGACTGGGAATTCAAAGAATATATTGGGGTTACGTGCACCCACAATTTTTACTACTGGTATACAGTGCCAATTTCTAACTAGGAATTCAAAATGCGCAAGGCTCCCGGAAAGGGACGTGGACGAGGCCGTGGGCGAGGTCGGGGGAATGGTTCTGGGGAGCAAGGTAGCAGTGAAGCCACAGGGCGTCCCGTGCCTACTCCTGTGGGGCAGCAAGCATTGCGCCACTCCACAGTGCCAGGGTTGCTTGCCACATTAACTAAACTGCAGGGTACAAACCTTAGTAGGCCCGAGAACCAGGAACAGGTCTTGCAATGGCTGTCAGAGAACGCTTACAGCACATTGTCCAGCAGCCAGTCAGACTCTGCCTCCTCTCCTCCTATTACCCAACAGTCTTGTCTTCCTTCCTCCCAAAATTCCGAAGCTTTACAGAACAATAACCCAAACTGTCCCTGCTCCCCAGAGCTGTTCTCCGCTCCTTTCATTGTCCCTCAACCTGCCTCTCCACGTCACGATTCCACGAACCTAACAGAGGAGCATCTGTGTCCAGATGCTCAAACACTAGAGTCTCCTCCATCTCCGTTCGATTTGGTGGTGGATGACCAGCAACCCACCCTCATCGACGATGATGTGACGCAGTTGCCGTCAGGGCATCCAGTTGACCGGCGCATTGTGCGGGAGGAGGAGATGAGACAGGAGTTGGAAGAGGAAGTGGTGGATGATGAGGACACTGACCCGACCTGGACAGGGGGGATGTCAAGCGGGGAAAGTAGTGTGGATGTTGAGGCAGGTGCAGCACCAAAAAGGGTAGCTAGAGGCAGAGGCAGAGGTCAGCAGCTTAGGCGAAGCCAGGCCACACCCGGAATCTCCCAAGATGTTCCAGTTCGTACCCAGCCCCGAAAAACTCCCACCTCGAGGGCACGTTTCTCGAAGGTGTGGAGTTTTTTCAAGGAATGCGCCGAGGACAGATATAGTGTTGTCTGCACAATTTGCCTCTCGAAATTGATTAGGGGCTCTGAGAAGAGCAACCTGTCCACCACTTCAATGCGCCGTCATTTGGAATCCAAGCACTGGAATCAGTGGCAGGCAGCAACGGCAGGACAAAGGCCGCCTGCCGTTCACGCCACTGCCACTGCCTCTGCCACTGCCTCTGCCTCTGCCACTGCCACTGCTGACTGTGCTGGCGATGCACTCCAGAGGACGAGCCAGGACACCACTTCATCTGCCTCCGCCACTTTGTTGACTTCTACCTCATCCTCCCCTGGTCCTGTCTTATCTCCTTCTCCTGCACCATCAAAGGCACCATCAGGCGTTTCTTTACAACAACCCACCATCTCTCAGACATTGGAGCGGCGGCAGAAATACACTGCTAACCACCCACACGCGCAAGCCTTGAACGCCAACATCGCTAAACTGCTGGCCCAGGAGATGTTGGCGTTCCGGCTTGTTGAAACTCCCGCCTTCCTGGACCTGATGGCAACTGCGGCACCTCGCTATGCCGTCCCTAGCCGTCACTACTTCTCCCGGTGTGCCGTCCCCGCCTTGCACCAGCACGTGTCACTCAACATCAGGCGGGCCCTTAGTTCCGCGCTTTGCACAAAGGTCCACTTGACCACCGACGCGTGGACAAGTGCATGCGGACAGGGACGCTACATTTCACTGACGGCACACTGGGTGAATGTAGTTGAGGCTGGGACTGCTTCCCAAACTGGCCCGGTGTACCTCGTCTCCCCGCCTAACATTCCTGGCAGGGACACGAGAAGAACACCCCCCTCCTCCTCCTCCTCTACCGCCTCCTCCTCCGCCACCGCCTCCTCCTCCGCCACCGCCTCCTCCTCCGCTGTTAGATTGACCCCAGCTACGAGTTGGAAACGTTGCAGCACTGGCGTTGGTAGACGTCAGCAGGCTGTGCTGAAGCTGATCAGCTTGGGGGACAGACAGCACACTGCCTCCGAGGTGAGGGATGCCCTCCTCGATGAGACGGCAATATGGTTTGAGCCGCTGCACCTGGGCCCAGGCATGGTCGTTTGTGATAACGGCCGGAACCTGGTAGCAGCTCTGGAGCTTGCCGGAGTCCAACATGTTCCATGCCTGGCCCACGTCTTCAACCTAGTGGTGCAACGTTTCCTAAAGAGCTACCCCAATGTTCCAGAGCTACTGGTGAAAGTGCGGCGCATGTGCGCCCACTTTCGCAAGTCGACAGTAGCCGCTGCTAGCTTAAAATCTCTCCAGCAACGCCTGCATGTGCCACAACACCGGCTTTTGTGCGACGTCCCCACACGCTGGAACTCAACGTTTCAGATGTTGAATAGAGTGGTTGAGCAGCAGAGACCTTTGATGGAATACCAGCTACAAAACCCTAGGGTGCCACAAAGTCAGCTGCCTCAGTTTCACATCCATGAGTGGCCATGGATGAGAGACCTTTGTGACATCCTACGGGTCTTTGAGGAGTCCACAAGGAGGGTGAGCTCTGAGGATGCGATGGTGAGCCTTACAATCCCGCTCTTGTGTGTTCTGAGAGAATCCCTGATTGACATCAGGGATAACTCAGATCACACAGAGGAGTTAGGGATAGCATCCGATCCGTCACAGCTGGAGAGTAGGTCCACACATCTGTCCGCTTCACTGCGTTTAATGGAGGAGGAGGAGGAGGAAGAAGAGTTGTCCGATGATGTGATGGTGATACAGGAGGCTTCCGGGCAACTTCGAATCGTCCCATTGTTGCAGCGCGGATGGGTAGACATGGAGGATGAGGAGGAAATGGAGATTGAACTTTCCGGTGGGGCCAGAGGAGTCATGCCAACTAACACTGTGGCAGACATGGCTGAGTTCATGTTGGGGTGCTTTACAACCGACAAGCGTATTGTCAAAATCATGGAGGACAACCAGTACTGGATCTTTGCTATCCTTGACCCCCGGTATAAAAACAACATCTCGTCTTTTATTCCGGTAGAGGGGAGGGCCAATCGCATCAATGCTTGCCACAGGCAATTGGTGCAGAATATGATGGAGATGTTTCCAGCATGTGACGTTGGCGGCAGGGAGGGCAGTTCCTCCAGTAGGCAACCAAGTTCTCACCGGTCCACACAAACGAGGGGCACACTGTCTAAGGTCTGGGACACCTTGATGGCACCCCCTCGCCAAAGTGCCGCCACGGAGGGTCCTAGTGTCACCAGGCGTGAGAAGTATAGGCGCATGTTGCGGGAATACCTTTCCGACCACAGCCCTGTCCTCTCCGACCCCTCTGCGCCCTACACGTATTGGGTGTCGAAGTTGGACCTGTGGCTTGAACTTGCCCTATATGCCTTGGAGGTGCTGTCCTGTCCTGCCGCCAGCGTCCTATCTGAGAGGGTGTTCAGTGCAGCCGGTGGCATCATCACTGACAAGCGCACCCGTCTGTCAGCTGAGAGTGCCGACCGGCTCACTTTGATAAAAATGAACCACCACTGGATAGAGCCTTCATTTTTGTGCCCACCTGTGTAAAGCACCCCAACATGAAACTCCATGTCTGTACTCAACCTCTCCAATTCCTCCGCATCCTCATACTCATCCACCATAAGCGTTGCACAATTCTGCTAATACTAGGCTCCCTCCAACATGATTTCCCCCAACTCTGCTGGTTAGAGGCTCCCTCCACCCTGATTTCCACCAACTCTGCTGGTTAGAGGCTCCCTCCACCCTGCTTTCCCACAACTCTGCTGGTTAGAGGCTCCTTCCACCATGAATTTGCCCAAACTGGGCTGTTTAGAGGCTCCCTCCACCATGAATTGGTCCAAACTGGGCTGGTTAGAGGCTCCCTCCACCATTAATTGGTCCAAACTGGGCTGGTTAGAGGCTCCCTCCACCATGAATTTGCCCAAACTGGGCTGTTTAGAGGCTCCCTCCACCATGAATTTGCCCAAACTGGGCTGTTTAGAGGCTCCCTCCACCATGAATTGGTCCAAACTGGGTTTTTTAGAGGCTCCCTCCACCATGAATTGGTCCAAACTGGGCTGGTTAGAGGCTCCCTCCACCATGAATTGGTCCAAACTGGGGTGGTTAGAGGCTCCCTCCACCATTAATTGGTCCAAACTGGGCTGGTTAGAGGCTCCCTCCACCATTAATTGGTCCAAACTGGGCTGGTTAGAGGCTCCCTCCACCATTAATTGGTCCAAACTGGGCTGGTTAGAGGCTCCCTCCACCATGAATTTGCCCAAACTGGGCTGTTTAGAGGCTCCCTCCACCATGAATTTGCCCAAACTGGGCTGGTTAGAGGCTCCCTCCACCATGAATTGGTCCAAACTGGGGTTTTTAGAGGCTCCCTCCACCATGAATTGGTCCAAACTTGGCTGTTTAGAGGCTCCCTCCACCATGAATTGGTCCAAACTGGGGTGGTTAGAGGCTCCCTCCACCATTAATTGGTCCAAACTGGGCTGGTTAGAGGCTCCCTCCACCATTAATTGGTCCAAACTGGGCTGGTTAGAGGCTCCCTCCACCATGAATTGGTCCAAACTGGGTTTTTTAGAGGCTCCCTCCACCATGAATTTGCCCAAACTGGGCTGTTTAGAGGCTCCCTCCACCATGAATTGGTCCAAACTGGGCTGGTTAGAGGCTCCCTCCACCATGAATTTCCCAAAACTTGGCTGTTTAGAGGCTCCCTCCACCATTAATTGGTCCAAACTGGGCTGGTTAGAGGCTCCCTCCACCATGAATTGGTCCAAACTGGGGTTTTTAGAGGCTCCCTCCACCATGAATTGGTCCAAACTTGGCTGTTTAGAGGCTCCCTCCACCATGAATTGGTCCAAACTGGGGTGGTTAGAGGCTCCCTCCACCATTAATTGGTCCAAACTGGGCTGGTTAGAGGCTCCCTCCACCATTAATTGGTCCAAACTGGGCTGGTTAGAGGCTCCCTCCACCATGAATTTGCCCAAACTGGGCTGTTTAGAGGCTCCCTCCACCATGAATTTGCCCAAACTGGGCTGGTTAGAGGCTCCCTCCACCATGAATTGGTCCAAACGGGTTTTTAGAGGCTCCCTTCACCATGAATTGGTCCAAACTTGGCTGTTTAGAGGCTCCCTCCACCATGAATTGGTCCAAACTGGGGTGGTTAGAGGCTCCCTCCACCATTAATTGGTCCAAACTGGGCTGGTTAGAGGCTCCCTCCACCATTAATTGGTCCAAACTGGGCTGGTTAGAGGCTCCCTCCACCATGAATTGGTCCAAACTGGGGTTTTTAGAGGCTCCCTCCACCATGAATTGGTCCAAACTTGGCTGTTTAGAGGCTCCCTCCACCATTAATTGGTCCAAACTGGGCTGGTTAGAGGCTCCCTCCACCATGAATTGGTCCAAACTGGGTTTTTTAGAGGCTCCCTCCACCATGAATTTGCCCAAACTGGGCTGTTTAGAGGCTCCCTCCACCATGAATTTGCCCAAACTGGGCTGGTTAGAGGCTCCCTCCACCATGAATTGGTCCAAACTGGGGTTTTTAGAGGCTCCCTCCACCATGAATTGGTCCAAACTTGGCTGTTTAGAGGCTCCCTCCACCATTAATTGGTCCAAACTGGGCTGGTTAGAGGCTCCCTCCACCATTAATTGGTCCAAACTGGGTTTTTTAGAGGCTCCCTCCACCATGAATTTGCCCAAACTGGGCTGTTTAGAGGCTCCCTCCACCATGAATTGGTCCAACTGGGGTGGTTAGAGGCTCCCTCCACCATTAATTGGTCCAAACTGGGCTGGTTAGAGGCTCCCTCCACCATGAATTGGTCCAAACTGGGGTTTTTAGAGGCTCCCTCCACCATGAATTGGTCCAAACTTGGCTGTTTAGAGGTTCCCTCCACCATGAATTGGTCCAAACTGGGGTGGTTAGAGGCTCCCTCCACCATTAATTGGTCCAAACTGGGCTGGTTAGAGGCTCCCTCCACCATTAATTGGTCCAAACTGGGCTGGTTAGAGGCTCCCTCCACCATGAATTTGCCCAAACTGGGCTGTTTAGAGGCTCCCTCCACCATGAATTTGCCCAAACTGGGCTGGTTAGAGGCTCCCTCCACCATGAATTGGTCCAAACGGGTTTTTAGAGGCTCCCTTCACCATGAATTGGTCCAAACTTGGCTGTTTAGAGGCTCCCTCCACCATGAATTGGTCCAAACTGGGGTGGTTAGAGGCTCCCTCCACCATTAATTGGTCCAAACTGGGCTGGTTAGAGGCTCCCTCCACCATTAATTGGTTCAAACTGGGCTGGTTAGAGGCTCCCTCCACCATGAATTGGTCCAAACTGGGGTTTTTAGAGGCTCCCTCCACCATGAATTGGTCCAAACTTGGCTGTTTAGAGGCTCCCTCCACCATGAATTGGTCCAAACTGGGGTGGTTAGAGGCTCCCTCCACCATTAATTGGTCCAAACTGGGCTGGTTAGAGGCTCCCTCCACCATTAATTGGTCCAAACTGGGCTGGTTAGAGGCTCCCTCCACCATGAATTTGCCCAAACTGGGCTGTTTAGAGGCTCCCTCCACCATGAATTTGCCCAAACTGGGCTGGTTAGAGGCTCCCTCCACCATGAATTGGTCCAAACGGGTTTTTAGAGGCTCCCTTCACCATGAATTGGTCCAAACTTGGCTGTTTAGAGGCTCCCTCCACCATGAATTGGTCCAAACTGGGGTGGTTAGAGGCTCCCTCCACCATTAATTGGTCCAAACTGGGCTGGTTAGAGGCTCCCTCCACCATTAATTGGTCCAAACTGGGCTGGTTAGAGGCTCCCTCCACCATGAATTGGTCCAAACTGGGGTTTTTAGAGGCTCCCTCCACCATGAATTGGTCCAAACTTGGCTGTTTAGAGGCTCCCTCCACCATTAATTGGTCCAAACTGGGCTGGTTAGAGGCTCCCTCCACCATGAATTGGTCCAAACTGGGTTTTTTAGAGGCTCCCTCCACCATGAATTTGCCCAAACTGGGCTGTTTAGAGGCTCCCTCCACCATGAATTGGTCCAAACTGGGGTGGTTAGAGGCTCCCTCCACCATTAATTGGTCCAAACTGGGCTGGTTAGAGGCTCCCTCCACCATTAATTGGTCCAAACTGGGCTGGTTAGAGGCTCCCTCCACCATGAATTGGTCCAAACTGGGGTTTTTAGAGGCTCCCTCCACCATGAATTTGCCCAAACTGGGCTGGTTAGAGGCTCCCTCCACCATGAATTGGTCCAAACTGGGGTTTTTAGAGGCTCCCTCCACCATGAATTTGCCCAAACTCTGCTGGTTAGAGGCTCAATCCACCCTGATTTTCAAAACAAATGTTGGTGCCAACCTCAACTTACTACAAGGGCCAAATTCACTGCTGGTGACAAGCTCTCCTCACTGCAAGTGCCAAATACACATGTTTCAAGGTGTTTTCCTACTGTCAGAGAGGTGGTATTGAGTGTGTAAAGTGTGTAGTTGTTAGGCTGTGATGTTGGGGTAATAGAGGGTCTTTGGTGTGTTAGATGCCCCCAGACATGCTTCCCCTGCTGTCCCAGTGTCATTCCAGAGGTGTTGGCATCATTTCCTGGGGTGTCATAGTGGACTTGGTGACCCTCCAGACACGGATTTGGGTTTCCCCCTTAACGAGTATCTGTTCCCCATAGACTATAATGGGGTTCGAAACCCGTTCGAACACACGAACATTGAGCGGCTGTTCGAATCGAATTTCGAACCTCGAACATTTTAGTGTTCGCTCATCTCTAGTAGACAACATGATTACAGTGAGCCACAATGCTCTTTCTGAAGTGCTGTAAAAGCAGCAGTATCATGTCATACATTATAGCTAAAATATAAAATATGCATCGCCTTCAGCATATCTAGTCAAAACCATTCTCATGTAAGTCTTTTGCTATGAGCAATGCATTTAGCAAACAAAACATGCACTTTAGGAAGCTAAGCTTTTTGTCTATGCATCTTGATAACTTCTCCAAGACACTAACTAAATGTCAGAAAACCCCAGGCATTGATGCATTCTGGCTCACCACTTACTCAATTTACAGCAATGAAAGGTTTTATGTAAAGTCCCCTGGCATGGAGACAAATTTCTTTTAAGCTTGGAAGCAACAATATAAACAGCACTACCTCATGAATTAAACTGGGTTTAGAAGTGGCACACAGATCTGTAAACAACTTGATTTCTACACTCCCAGCTGGATCTTCCATCATGGTACATATAGTAACTATGTTTTTGTGTTCAGTCTTATGACTGTGAACTGTTGTACATTAAAGGGATCCTGTCATTAAAAGTCAATTTTTTGTCCCTAACACGTAGGAATAGCCTTAAGAAAAGCTATTCTCCTACCTTTAGATGTCTTCTCCGGGCCGCTGTTCAGTATATAATCTGGTTTTCATCGGTATGCAAATAAAGTTCTCTCACAGCACTGGGGGCGTCCCCAATGGTTCGAGAGAACTCTCCAGCGCCACCTCCATCTTCTTAGCGGCCATTTTCTTGTGGCCAGCAGGCATGCGCAGTCGGATTTGCCCTAGGCCCGAGGCCTAGAATTTTGAAGCCACCACCGGAAGACAACACAGGGAGACGCCGTTCCTGAAGAAGATGAAGGCAGCACTGGAGAGTTCTCTTGCAGAATTGGGGAAGTCCCCAGTGCTGTTTGAGCACTGGGGCCAGCCCCCAGTGCTGTGAGAGAACTCATTTACATACCGACAAAAAACGGATTATATACTGAACGGCGGCCCAGAGTAGACATCTAAAGGTAGGAGAAGGATAGCCTTTCTTAAGGCTATTCCTACGTGTTACAGACAAAAAAATTACATTTATTGATAGGATCCCTTTAAGGTTACATGGATGAAGATACTGTAATTTCTTCAGGTTGCTAATGTTATTTGCTATGGAATGATAGGAAATGGAGATTCATCTAATGAGTTTTACATGGCTTTTGATCAGAGTTACATCTACCATGAAGTTTACTACATATAGTGAATGGCAATTGAATAATACTCTACGTGTAAGCACAATATGATTGTGTCGAATACTATATCATCATTACTGAATTTGTTTTATCTTATAGCCTCTTGCTCTTATTTGTAGAGGCCTTCAGCATTTACTGCTTATGCTGTATACTCTTGATCTCCTTTGACCATTTTTTATTTTATTTTATTACATTGTGAAATAAAAAACTGTTTTACCAAACAGCAATTCTCTTGAATTAAATTAAAATAATAATATTCCTCTACAGTGATATATAGTTTTTTACGCTGCTTACACTGAACAAGTTTTACTTTCAGAATGAGCGAGCGTAAAATCCATGTGCAGGCTCCCTTAGAATGACCCTATGACCCAAAACACAGAGCTACTAACAATTCTGGTAGCCTTGTGCAATCCTAATATATGGACAGCCATATACCTGATCTCTTCTTGGGATCGAAACGACAGCAAACAGCTCTTGGCTCCTGTGAATCTCATATTTAATGGGATTTCTACAATTTGCAAAACTGGTACAAAAATAATTTTTTCATTGATCAGTTGACAGTAAACAATATATCATAAAATATATGTTAATGTAATAATATTACAAAATAGTGATCTTTCTGTACAGACCATGAAAGCTAGAATCAAAAGCAAGTGATATATACATATACAGTGTATACACATCTTTGTATACTGCATCTTAGGGTCAGTTCACATGGAGGAATTTGCCACGCATTTGGGGGCAGATTCTGCTCCCAATATCTGGAGCAGATTCCACCTGAATCTGCCTCCCATTGTTTTCAAAGGGAGGCAGAGATCGCAGCAGGATGTGGAAAAAAGAAGCGTCCTGCTCAATCTTGCCGCAGACTCTGCCCGTGGGATCCGCGGCTTGAGACTCCCTTCTGATTAGGTCTGGATGAATGGGATGCCATGACGGAATGCTGGCATCCCATTGCAGGTAGGCATGCAAAATAGCTGGAGGCTGAGTCGGAAAATGAAGAGGAATTTCCTCTTCATTTTCCGCCGTGTGAACTGACCCTTACACATGCAATTGAATGCAATTGTTTATTTTAGGGTTTGCTAGTATATAATCAGCCAAAATGGAAACAGAGATGTATAGCTAAAATAATGTAACATTCTTTCACAAAGGTATTTCTTGCTCTATGATGTTTTAGTAATTCTATTTCAGTACACCAGTGAGTACAAGATTAAATAAGAATGCTAGTCTTTAGTCAGCTGAGACTTGGCACTTGCAGTAAGTTCAGTGCCCACTAGGTAACAGATCATCTGAACAAACCCTGTTGGCTGAGATATAACATGAACTATCAGCAGCTCACTGCTTGAGTGTTGACAGTTATGTGGTTTCAGAAGCATGGAAAATACACAGGGGTGATGTCTCAATATGGTTGCGTATACCTTACAATCATTTATACATTATCATTATTATTTTAATATTCATTAGTTTATCCCAACTTTTACTTGATATGTGTTCTTCTTTGGAGTAACTAACTGGTGAAATGAGAAAATACATTAGTTGTCTGGGGTTGGCTTACCTTTTTTCCAGGCTGCTGCATCATCAAGGTCGAATATCGAACCCTATTATAGTCTATGGGAGGAAAATGCTTGTTTCAGGGGTAGGCAACGTTCGATCAAATTATACTTACCAAGTCCACGAGTGATCCTCCTTGCAGCTTCCTCGCGGCGTCTTCCGGCTCTTCATTCACTCTGCCAGGCATCGGGCCTGTGCAGAGCCGACTGCGCATGCCCGCACTACAAGTGGACATGCGCAGTCGGCTCTGCCCAGGCCCACTCTTCTGTGGAGGTTTTCCTCAAGATTTTGGAGTGTGCCTGTGGGATGTGGGAATGTTTGCCTAGTCATCCAGAAGAGCATTTACGAGGTTAGACACTGATGTTGGACAAGAGGGCTTCGCTTTTCACCTCTGCTATAGTTTATTCTAAAGTGTAGTTTATCAATGCTAAAATAGTTGACAATCCCTTTAAAATAAACAAGAAAACTTTGCGGAAGAAAGAACTCAATTTAAACAGCAAAAATCCTACTGAAGACTAGAGATGAGAGAACACTAAAATGTTCGAGGTTCGAAATTCGATTTGAACAGCCGCTCAATGTTCGTGTGTTCGAACGGGTTTCGAACTCCATTATAGTCTATGGGGAACATATACTCGTTAAGGGGGAAACCCAAATCCGTGTCTGGAGGGTCACCAAGTCCACTATGACACCCCAGGAAATGATGCCAACACCTCTGGAATGACACTGGGACAGCAGGGGAAGCATGTCTGGGGGCATCTAACACACCAAAGACCCTCTATTACCCCAACATCACAGCCTAACAACTACACACTTTACACACTCAATACCACCTCTCTGACAGTAGGAAAACACCTTGAAACATGTGTATTTGGCACTTGCAGTGAGGAGAGCTTGTCACCAGCAGTGAATTTGGCCCTTGTAGTAAGTTGAGGTTGGCACCAACATTTGTTTTGAAAATCAGGGTGGATTGAGCCTCTAACCAGCAGAGTTTGGGCAAATTCATGGTGGAGGGAGCCTCTAAAAACCCCAGTTTGGACCAATTCATGGTGGAGGGAGCCTCTAAAAACCCCAGTTTGGACCAATTCATGGTGGAGGGAGCCTCTAAAAACCCCAGTTTGGACCAATTCATGATGGAGGGAGCCTCTAAACAGCCCAGTTTGGGCAAATTCATGGTGGAGGGAGCCTCTAAAAACCCCCAGTTTGGACCAATTCATGGTGGAGGGAGCCTCTAAAAACCCCAGTTTGGACCAATTCATGGTGGAGGGAGCCTCTAAACAGCCCAGTTTGGGCAAATTCATGGTGGAGGGAGCCTCTAAACAGCCCAGTTTGGGCAAATTCATGGTGGAGGGAGCCTCTAAAAACCCCAGTTTGGACCAATTCATGGTGGAGGGAGCCTCTAAAAACCCCAGTTTGGACCAATTCATGGTGGAGGGAGCCTCTAAAAACCCCAGTTTGGACCAATTCATGGTGGAGGGAGCCTCTAAAAACCCCAGTTTGGACCAATTCATGATGGAGGGAGCCTCTAAACAGCCCAGTTTGGGCAAATTCATGGTGGAGGGAGCCTCTAAAAACCCCCAGTTTGGACCAATTCATGGTGGAGGGAGCCTCTAAAAACCCCAGTTTGGACCAATTCATGGTGGAGGGAGCCTCTAAACAGCCCAGTTTGGGCAAATTCATGGTGGAGGGAGCCTCTAAACAGCCCAGTTTGGGCAAATTCATGGTGGAGGGAGCCTCTAAAAACCCCAGTTTGGACCAATTCATGGTGGAGGGAGCCTCTAAAAACCCCAGTTTGGACCAATTCATGGTGGAGGGAGCCTCTAAAAACCCCGGTTTGGACCAATTCATGATGGAGGGAGCCTCTAAACAGTCCAGTTTGGGAAAATTCATGGTGGAGGGAGCCTCTAAAAACCCCCAGTTTGGACCAATTCATGGTGGAGGGAGCCTCTAAAAACCCCAGTTTGGACCAATTCATGGTGGAGGGAGCCTCTAAACAGCTCAGTTTGGGCAAATTCATGGTGGAGGGAGCCTCTAAACAGCCCAGTTTGGGCAAATTCATGGTGGAGGGAGCCTCTAAAAACCCCAGTTTGGACCAATTCATGGTGGAGGGAGCCTCTAAAAACCCCAGTTTGGACCAATTCATGGTGGAGGGAGCCTCTAAAAACCCCAGTTTGGACCAATTCATGGTGGAGGGAGCCTCTAAAAACCTCAGTTTGGACCAATTCATGGTGGAGGGAGCCTCTAAAAACCCCAGTTTGGACCAATTCATGGTGGAGGGAGCCTCTAAAAACCCCAGTTTGGACCAATTCATGGTGGAGGGAGCCTCTAACTAGCCCAGTTTGGGCAAATTCATGGTGGAGGGAGCCTCTAAAAACCCCAGTTTGGACCAATTCATGGTGGAGGGAGCCTCTAAAAACCCCAGTTTGGACCAATTCATGGTGGAGGGAGCCTCTAAAAACCCCAGTTTGGACCAATTCATGGTGGAGGGAGCCTATAAACAGCCCAGTTTGGACCAATTCATGGTGGAGGGAGCCTCTAAAAACCCCAGTTTGGACCAATTCATGGTGGAGGGAGCCTCTAACCAGCCCAGTTTGGACCAATTCATGGTGGAGGGAGCCTCTAAAAACCCCAGTTTGGACCAATTCATGGTGGAGGGAGCCTCTAAAAACCTCAGTTTGGACCAATTCATGGTGGAGGGAGCCTCTAAAAACCCCAGTTTGGACCAATTCATGGTGGAGGGAGCCTCTAAACAGCCCAGTTTGGACCAATTCATGGTGGAGGGAGCCTCTAAAAACCCCAGTTTGGACCAATTCATGGTGGAGGGAGCCTCTAAACAGCCCAGTTTGGACCAATTAATGGTGGAGGGAGCCTCTAAAAACCCCAGTTTGGACCAATTCATGGTGGAGGGAGCCTCTAAACAGCCCAGTTTGGACCAATTCATGGTGGAGGGAGCCTCTAACCAGCAGAGTTGTGGGAAAGCAGGGTGGAGGGAGCCTCTAACCAGCAGAGTTGGTGGAAATCAGGGTGGAGGGAGCCTCTAACCAGCAGAGTTGGGGGAAATCAGGGTGGAGGGAGCCTAGTATTAGCAGAATTGTGCAACGCTTATGGTGGATGAGTATGAGGATGCGGAGGAATTGGAGAGGTTGAGTACAGACATGGAGTTTCATATTGGGGTGCTTTACACAGGTGGGCACAAAAATGAAGGCTCTATCCAGTGGTGGTTCATTTTTATCAAAGTGAGCCGGTTGGCACTCTCAGCTGACAGACGGGTGCGCTTGTCAGTGATGATGCCACCGGCTGCACTGAACACCCTCTCAGATAGGACGCTGGCGGCAGGACAGGACAGCACCTCCAAGGCATAAATGGGCAAGTTCAAGCCACAGGTCCAACTTTGACACCCAATACGTGTCTACCCATCCGCGCTGCAACAATGGGACGATTCGAAGTTGCCCGGAAGCCTCCTGTATCACCATCACATCATCGGACAACTCTTCTTCCTCCTCCTCCTCCTCCTCCTCCTCCATTAAACGCAGTGAAGCGGACAGATGTGTGGACCTACTCTCCAGCTGTGACGGATCGGATGCTATCCCTAACTCCTCTGTGTGATCTGAGTTATCCCTGATGTCAATCAGGGATTCTCTCAGAACACACAAGAGCGGGATTGTAAGGCTCACCATCGCATCCTCAGAGCTCACCCTCCTTGTGGACTCCTCAAAGACCCGTAGGATGTCACAAAGGTCTCTCATCCATGGCCACTCATGGATGTGAAACTGAGGCAGCTGACTTTGTGGCACCCTAGGGTTTTGTAGCTGGTATTCCATCAAAGGTCTCTGCTGCTCAACCACTCTATTCAACATCTGAAACGTTGAGTTCCAGCGTGTGGGGACGTCGCACAAAAGCCGGTGTTGTGGCACATGCAGGCGTTGCTGGAGAGATTTTAAGCTAGCAGCGGCTACTGTCGACTTGCGAAAGTGGGCGCACATGCGCCGCACTTTCACCAGTAGCTCTGGAACATTGGGGTAGCTCTTTAGGAAACGTTGCACCACTAGGTTGAAGACGTGGGCCAGGCATGGAACATGTTGGACTCCGGCAAGCTCCAGAGCTGCTACCAGGTTCCGGCCGTTATCACAAACGACCATGCCTGGGCCCAGGTGCAGCGGCTCAAACCATATTGCCGTCTCATCGAGGAGGGCATCCCTCACCTCGGAGGCAGTGTGCTGTCTGTCCCCCAAGCTGATCAGCTTCAGCACAGCCTGCTGACGTCTACCAACGCCAGTGCTGCAACGTTTCCAACTCGTAGCTGGGGTCAATCTAACAGCGGAGGAGGAGGCGGTGGCGGAGGAGGAGGCGGTGGCGGAGGAGGAGGTGGTAGAGGAGGAGGAGGAGGGGGGTGTTCTTCTCGTGTCCCTGCCAGGAATGTTAGGCGGGGAAACGAGGTACACCGGGCCAGTTTGGGAAGCAGTCCCAGCCTCAACTACATTCACCCAGTGTGCCGTCAGTGAAATGTAGCGTCCCTGTCCGCATGCACTTGTCCACGCGTCGGTGGTCAAGTGGACCTTTGTGCAAAGCGCGGAACTAAGGGCCCGCCTGATGTTGAGTGACACGTGCTGGTGCAAGGCGGGGAACGGCACACCGGGAGAAGTAGTGACGGCTAGGGACGGCATAGCGAGGTGCCGCAGTTGCCATCAGGTCCAGGAAGGCGGGAGTTTCAACAAGCCGGAACGCCAACATCTCCTGGGCCAGCAGTTTAGCGATGTTGGCGTTCAAGGCTTGCGCGTGTGGGTGGTTAGCAGTGTATTTCTGCCGCCGCTCCAATGTCTGAGAGATGGTGGGTTGTTGTAAAGAAGCGCCTGATGGTGCCTTAGATGGTGCAGGAGAAGGAGATAAGACAGGAACAGGGGAGGATGAGGGAGAAGTCAACAAAGTGGCGGAGGCAGATGAAGTGGTGTCCTGGCTCTTCCTCTGGAGTGCATCGCCAGCACAGTCAGCAGTGGCAGTGGCAGAGGCAGAGGCAGTGGCAGAGGCAGTGGCGTGAACGGCAGGCGGCCTTTGTCCTGCCGTTGCTGCCTGCCACTGATTCCAGTGCTTGGATTCCAAATGACGGCGCATTGAAGTGGTGGACAGGTTGCTCTTCTCAGAGCCCCTAATCAATTTCGAGAGGCAAATTGTGCAGACAACACTATATCTGTCCTCGGCGCATTCCTTGAAAAAACTCCACACCTTTGAGAAACATGCCCTCGAGGTGGGAGTTTTTCGGGGCTGGGTACGAACTGGAACATCTTGGGAGATTCCAGGTGTGGCCTGGCTTCGCCTAAGCTGCTGACCTCTGCCTCTGCCTCTAGCTACCCTTTTTGGTGCTGCACCTGCCTCAACATCCACACTACTTTCCCCGCTTGACATCCCCCCTGTCCAGGTCGGGTCAGTGTCCCCATCATCCACCACTTCCTCTTCCAACTCCTGTCTCATCTCCTCCTCCCGCACAATGCGCCGGTCAACTGGATGCCCTGACGGCAACTGCGTCACATCATCGTCGATGAGGGTGGGTTGCTGGTCATCCACCACCAAATCGAACGGAGATGGAGGAGACTCTAGTGTTTGAGCATCTGGACACAGATGCTCCTCTGTTAGGTTCGTGGAATCGTGATGTGGAGAGGCAGGTTGAGGGACAATGAAAGGAGCGGAGAACAGCTCTGGGGAGCAGGGACAGTTGGGGTTATTGTTCTGTGAAGCTTGGGAATTTTGGGAGGAAGGAGGACAAGACTGTTGGGTAATAGGAGGAGAGGAGGCAGAGTCTGACTGGCTGCTGGACAATGTGCTGTAAGCGTTCTCTGACAGCCATTGCAAGACCTGTTCCTGGTTCTCGGGCCTACTAAGGTTTGTACCCTGCAGTTTAGTTAATGTGGCAAGCAACCCTGGCACTGTGGAGTGGCGCAATGCTTGCTGCCCCACAGAAGTAGGCACGGGACGCCCTGTGGCTTCACTGCTACCTTGCTCCCCAGAACCATTCCCCCGACCTCGCCCACGGCCTCGTCCACGTCCCTTTCCGGGAGCCTTGCGCATTTTGAATTCCCAGTTAGAAATTGGCACTATATACCAGTAGCAAAAATTGTGGGTGCACGTAACCCCAATATATTCTTTGAATTCCCAGTCAGACAATGGCACTATATACCAGTAGCAAAAATTGTGGGTGCACGTAACCCCAATATATTCTTTGAATTCCCAGTCAGACAATGGCACTATATACCAGTAGCAAGAAATGAGGGTATTTATAACCCCAATATATTCTTTGAATTACCAGTCAGAAACTGGCACTATATGGCAGTAGCAAGAAATGAGGGTATTTGTAACCCCAATATATTCTTTGAATTCCCAGTCAGACAATGGCACTATAAACCAGTAGCAAGAAATGAGGGTATTTGTAACCCCAATATATTCTTTGAATTCCCAGTCAGACAATGGCACTATATACCAGTAGCAAAAATTGTGGGTGCACGTAACCCCAATATATTCTTTGAATTCCCAGTGAGACAATGGCACTATATACCAGTAGCAAAAATTGTGGGTGCACGTAACCCCAATATATTCTTTGAATTACCAGTCAGAAACTGGCACTATATGGCAGTAGCAAGAAATGAGGGTATTTGTAACCCCAATATATTCTTTGAATTCCCAGTCAGACAATGGCACTATATACCAGTAGCAAAAATTGTGGGTGCACGTAACCCCAATATATTCTTTGAATTCCCAGTGAGACAATGGCACTATATACCAGTAGCAAAAATTGTGGGTGCACGTAACCCCAATATATTCTTTGAATTACCAGTCAGAAACTGGCACTATATGGCAGTAGCAAGAAATGAGGGTATTTGTAACCCCAATATATTCTTTGAATTCCCAGTCAGACAATGGCACTATATACCAGTAGCAAAAATTGTGGGTGCACGTAACCCCAATATATTCTTTGAATTCCCAGTGAGACAATGGCACTATATACCAGTAGCAAGAAATGAGGGTATTTATAACTCCAATATATTCTTTGAATTCCCAGTCAGACAATGGCACTTTATACCAGTAGCAAAAATTGTGGGTGCACGTAACCCCAATATATTCTTTGAATTACCAGTCAGAAACTGGCACTATATGGCAGTAGCAAGAAATGAGGGTATTTTTAACCCCAATATATTCTTTGAATTCCCAGTCAGACAATGGCACTATATACCAGTAGCAAAAATTGTGGGTGCACGTAATCCCAATATATTCTTTGAATTCCCAGTGAGACAATGGCACTATATACCAGTAGCAAAAATTGTGGGTGCACGTAACCCCAATATATTCTTTGAATTCCCAGTCAGACAATGGCACTATATACCAGTAGCAAGAAATGAGGGTATTTATAACCCCAATATATTCTTTGAATTCCCAGTCAGACAATGGCACTATATACCAGTAGCAAGAAATGAGGGTATTTGTAACCCCAATATATTCTTTGAATTCCCAGTCAGACAATGGCACTATATACCAGTAGCAAGAAATGAGGGTATTTGTAACCCCAATATATTCTTTGAATTCCCAGTCAGACAATGGCACTATATACCAGTAGCAAAAATTGTGGGTGCACGTAACCCCAATATATTCTTTGAATTCCCAGTGAGACAATGGCACTATATACCAGTAGCAAAAATTGTGGGTGCACGTAACCCCAATATATTCTTTGAATTCCCAGTCAGACAATGGCACTATATACCAGTAGCAAAAATTGTGGGTGCATGTAACCCCAATATATTCTTTGAATTCCCAGTGAGACAATGGCACTATATACCAGTAGCAAAAATTGTGGGTGCACGTAACCCCAATATATTCTTTGAATTACCAGTCAGAAACTGGCACTATATGGCAGTAGCAAGAAATGAGGGTATTTGTAACCCCAATATATTCTTTGAATTCCCAGTCAGACAATGGCACTATATACCAGTAGCAAAAATTGTGGGTGCACGTAACCCCAATATATTCTTTGAATTCCCAGTGAGACAATGGCACTATATACCAGTAGCAAAAATTGTGGGTGCACGTAACCCCAATATATTCTTTGAATTCCCAGTCAGACAATGGCACTATATACCAGTAGCAAAAATAGTGGGTGTATATAGCCCCAATTCTATTGCTAGGGGACTTGCAGGGTATTTCTGAGGTGAAGGTGGGGGGGCACACCGTTGGAACGGGGATTTGGGGTGTATATATGGGGTATACGGGAATACACTGTCAGTGTGTTCCATTCAGGATCCTGGGAAAGCTGGGTTGCGGCGATTGAGCCCGTCAGTGCCACGTTACACTGACAAGCTTCTCCCTGGAATTGAAGTTATATGTAAGCTCAATATATTCTTTGAATTCCCAGTGAGACAATGGCACTATATGGCAGTAGCAAAAATAGTGGGTGTATATAGCCCCAATTCTATTGCTAGGGGACTTGCAGGGTATTTCTGGGGTGAAGGTGGGGGGGCACACCGTTGGAACGGGTATCGGGGGTATATATCGGGTATACGGGAATACACTGTCAGTGTATTCCATTCAGGATCCTGGGAAAGCTGGGTTGCGGCGATTGAGCCCGTCAGTGCCACGTTACACTGACAAGCTTCTCCCTGGAATTTAGCTCTTACAAGAGCTGTTGGTTGTCTTCTCCTTCCTATCCTAGCCTGTCCCTGCCTACCCAGAATCTAAGCCCTAGCTAACTGGACGGAAACCTCCGTCCCCGGTGAATTGCAAGCTCAGAATGACGCGAAGCTGGGCGTTGCTGTTCTTTTAAATTAGAGGTCACATGTTTTCGGCAGCCAATGGGTTTTGCCTACTTTTTTCAACGTCACCGGTGTCGTAGTTCCTGTCCCACCTACCCTGCGCTGTTATTGGAGCAAAAAAGGCGCCAGGGAAGGTGGGAGGGGAATCGAGTAATGGCGCACTTTACCACGCGGTGTTCGATTCGATTTGAACATGCCGAACAGCCTAATATCCGATCGAACATGAGTGCGATAGAACACTGTTCGCTCATCTCTACTGAAGACCCTTTACACAGTACCACAAAAACCTTTGTTTACGTGCTTTCTGTATTAGAAACACGGAATGGTGTTCATGGAAGGACACCACAGGGGAAGCCGCTGCTGTCCAAAAAAGGATGGAGGATTTGTTTAATTTGTCTGTATATTTGCTGACTACAAGATGGATGGATATGACCTAAAGGTGTATGACAATACAAAGCATAGTATGACTGTGCACTGCTACATGTGTAAGAAAACATGTTGCTATCTTAATGTGAGCCCCAGTGTATTCCAACACCTCAGTATGCGGGGCTGCATGCCCCCTGTATCTGCACTCACTTTTTTGCTAGTGGCTGACAGAAGCAAACCTGACACAGTGCTCTGTAGATAAAGCCAACATCTCATCTGCTGACATTTTCTTCGAATTGTGCCTTCTGAAATACCCTGTTGCTAACTCCCTTCATACTCTGTGTTATCTGTGGATATGATACACATCTGTTACCTGGTGCACAACTTGCCAGTATTCGCTGTCCTCATTCATAAATAAAACACAGTGGCTTTTTTTCTGGTTCTTGCATGGCCAACATGAATAAAACTGGCATAGTTAAAGTCAAAAGAATGAGTTAAATCTAGGATAATTTATTGGAGTTGCAATCTTTTGGTGATGTCAGCATTCCCTGCTAGTTTTCTAAGGACACAGGTACAATTGACATTGGCAGGGCACTGGTCAAATGTGACACCACTGGTACATACTTATAATCAAAGAACCTAGTTGAAAGGAATATCACCATCATTTAGGACTCTTCCTAATAACAATCCTGAGGTTAAGAAATTGTACTGTGCTGTACATTGATGTTCTTTGGCTAAGTTTGCATGATGCTATGAATAAAGGACAGCAGAGCTATGGTAGCATGATACTAATAAATCGGTAGGATGCTGTAAGGGCTGCAGTTAGGCTGGAAGATACGACTGATACATGGAAAGCATTTATTAATTAATATTAACAGAAATTTTGAGGTTTCAGTGAATAGAGAAGGATATTAGCGTAACTAAAGTCTTGTGGGCCCTGGTGCAATCCTTTGTCCAGTGCCCCCTACCTCATCCCTACAGCAAATTCTTGATAGTGATGGTTATAGGTACCAAGTAGTTTAAATAAACTTAGTATGGTTAGGGTAATCTGTGAGTTTCCTTGGCTTATAGGCCAGATGGATGCTGCCATCTCAATACTGATGCCAGTGCTCATGGGCCCCCTATGGCTCCTGGGCCCCCGTTGCAACTGTACCCTCTGTACCCCCTCAAGTTATGCCCCTGGGGAAGGATATACAGTGATGAATGAGTGCTTTATAGATTTTACTTATTAACATATTCTAACAAAACATTACACATATAAAAAGTATATATATATCACATTTAATAATGTGCGAATCATCTCTGCACGGCCTTGTATACTATGCATAATAATACATAACAATAATAACGTGCAAAGATAAATATGCTACAACCTGATATCTAGGGAGCATTTTTATCTGCTTCATTAGATTGTGATTGCAGGTTTTCCTGGAAGTCCTGATGTGTAGGCGTATACACTGACTTGCATAAGCAGGAGCTGCAAGGTATTCCATTCTCTGCCTACACCGATGGAAAACGTCAATGGGGATCTCCTTTCTCTAGAGTCCTTACAAAAAAGGGATAAAAAAAAGAGATACATACTCTTCTTCAGTGAAGAATAGAATGGGAGAATGTTTTAGTTTAAGTTGGAAATTCTGTTCATAAAGTGCCTAGTGCTTCAGCTGAACTGTTATATATGGCAATGTCTTCTGTACACATCCTAATAATTAATGCACTTTAACCATAGACAGTCACTGTTGGTGTATTGAATGGAAATAATGACAAATACTTCTCCATGAAATGGGGCCCTTCAAATGTCCTTCAGAACAAATCCAAAGCTATTCACACAGGTTCATTGTAAGTGCACTGTACCAGAATGTGCTGTAGATGTGATTATTAAGAACTCTGTGTTCTGATAACAATGAAACGTAGCACAGAAGAGAAGCTGTAAAAATAGACTCTCAGGCACTTCAATGTGTTCTCGTTATTAATAGATGCAAAAGAATTTAATGCCAAGAGAGAACAGCTTCATATTCTATTGGATCAAAGTTTACTTTACTAATTCACATTAACATACTCTATAAGACTAAAAGCCTTTATTAAACTCTCTTTGACCCTATTTCACATCAAACTATTCCTAAGTGACTTTGTATCATATTTTCTTAATTTTATGTCTGCCTTTTATCTTTTCATTTTCACTTTGCCAGGATTTACATTTTTTTTGAGTTTTATATAGATTTTACTGTAGTGGTCTCTATTTGGAGGGTTTCTCAAGCCAACAGGCCCTCCTAGTTTTGGTGCACAATCACTGATGTAAATCACTGACCAGACACTGACCATGTGAAAGCAGCCTTAGAGAGGATATAGTCCCCTCTGAAATGCAACCTGCACAAATTTATAGCCCAGTAATGAGCTGACTGACAACTTTTGGCTGTACAGTATATGTCCCAATATGTGTATCACAAGTTAAAAGAAACCCATCAGGTTTTTCCACCATAAACTGACCCCAACATGTGCAGGATGAAGAACTTACCTTTCCATTGGTGCCTCTCTGTAATTGTTAGGAACCTGATGCAACAAATAACTCAGTAAGTCCTGGACAACTATGCTATGCTCTCCTAACCGGAGCAGATCAAGGTCCTGGAGTTCTTCACCAGAGCATCTGATGGTGGAGTTGGACTTGGTAATAGTCCGAGGCCCGGATCCGCAACTGCCCAGAGAGCGATGCACACCAGCGAACCCCAAGTAGGAGGACCCTGAAGGAGCCAGACACTAACCTTAGAGTGAAGTCCTAGAGGGCATGCAGGAATGGAGTAGCAGATGAGCTGGAGGGTAATCCAGGAAATACATGCAGATATATGAGGAGAAAATCCGTGGTGATGCAAGCCGGGTCAGTAACTGGAGGTCACGTGGTAGCAGTAGGCAGAAGCAGAAACGAAGTCAGGGAAGCCGGGTCATACACAGTGGGTCAACGGAGTAGCCAAATCAGGAACCAAAAGAGAGGTCAGGTGGAAGCCAAAAGGTCATACACAGGAGGTCAGGAAGGTGCCAAAGCAGGATCATGGAGGAGAGGTCTGTAAGGCAAGCCAGGTCAAACAATCCAGGAATCCAAGAACAGGGACAGGAGGCAGGAGGTAGGAGACAGGTACAGGTGACCGGGAAGCAGAAGAGGCTCGTCCTAGGGAGATCATACCGCGGGGAAAAACGAATAACCAGTGGCAGGCCAGGAGGAGAGTCAGGCCTAAATAACCTCACGCCCACCGCTGATCTCCTGACCCCAGAAGTGCTGGCTACGGTGCCAGGGGAAAACTGGGACCCCCACAAACTCCAGCGGAGGCCTCCGGCCTATCCTGCACCGGAACCAGCAGCCATCCCGGCACTGGACACGGAGCGAGCCGGGAGCCTCCACGCAGCACAGCTGAGGCTCTGGCCCTTCCTAACAATAATCTTTCTGTTGCAACAAAGTGAAGTTATAAATGTTTTAACCCCTTCCTGACATCCGCCGTATTAGTACGGCAGATGCGGGTGTTTAAACATGGCAGCTGCTCGGGAGCTGGGTGGCCACCATAGCCGCCGGGTGTCTACTGTATAAAACACTGATTGCAGGAATTAACCCCTCTGGCACCTCGGTCAAAGCTGACCGAGGCGCCATTTTCCCGGCAATTGTCGACACTCAAAGCAAGCTCTGGGTCTGGGATTCCATTGTCATGACAACAGGGAACCTTGTGAAGGCTCCCCAACCTGTCATTCAGTGGATTCTATTGTATTCTACTCTATGTTGCCTGGAATAGAATTGATGTTTTTTTTGCAAAGCATCGCATTACCATTGTAATGCATTGCATTAGTGATAAGACCCCCTGGATCTAGTAAATGCATAATAAAAAAAAAAAAAGTAAAAAAAAAAAAATTAAAATTAAAATCACCCCCTTTCCCTAGAATACATATAAAAGTACTTAAATACTGTGAAACACATACACATTAGGTATCCCTGTGTCCATAAATGCCTGCTCTACAAATCTATAAAAATATTTTTCCCATATAGTAAACGCCGTAGCTGGAAAAAAAAAAATCAAAAGTGCCAAACTGCCGTTTTTTCACGGTTTTGCCTCTAATAAAAATTTGAATAAAAAGTGATCAAAGCAATAGCAATTACCCAAAATGGTAAAACTAAAAAGTACACCCAGCCCCACAAAAAAAGATGCCCCATGCATCCCCTTACACAGAAGTATAAAAAAGTTACTGGTGTCAGAATATGGCGACTTTTAGAAAAAAAAGTTTTGGGCAAAGTTTTGGATTTTTGTTAAGGGGTTAAAATGTAAATAAAACCATATAAATTTGGTATTCCCGGAATTGCACCAACACATAAAATACAGGTGACATGTCATTTTGGCTGCACAGTGAACGCTGTAAAAACCCCATTCTGAATTTTTTTATCAGCTTCCCATTATATTGTACAGAGTAATCAGTGGTACTAACTTTGTCCCGCAAACACTAAGACCTCGTATGGCTCTGAGAAGAGAGAATAAAAAAGTTATGGTTTTGGAAGTAGGAAGGGGGGGGAGGGAATCACAAAAAAAACAACAAAAAAAAAACGAAAATCAAAAAATGTCCGTCGCAGGAAGGGTTTAGGGGGGTTATCCACTTTTAGACCAATATTGAGAGTCCACTGTTTTTGTTTGTATAATGATAAGTTGTATACTTTTCCAATATGCTTTTTCCTCATAGTTTTCTAGATCTGTGTTTGCTGTCATACATTGTTTACTTCCAGTGGATAAAAATCAGTCCATGGTCATGTGATGGACACACTGGAGTACCACTCGTTATAGTCACAGCTCAGTAAAAAGATATCTACCTGGTAACGAGCTGTGCACCTGTGTGTACATCACATGACCATGGACTATATATCACATGACCATGGACAGCTTTTTATCTACTGGGAATAAGCAGAATGAATGACAGCAAGCAGAGATCTAGAAAACAGTGAGGAATTGAGATGAATTGAAGTATATTGGAAAGTTGTATAACTTTTTATTAAACAAACAATAACATTGATCTTTCAATATTAGCCTGAAACTGGCAAACCTTTTAAAAGAATATAAAAGTCATATGGAAATTAGCCTAAAAAGTGACAGTGGGAGGGGAGATGATTCAGCGTAGTCATGCTATTCTCTTGCTAATCACACCTCCTGGGCATGAGTGATATCTACCTCAAAACATTAGAACACTGGAGGTAGTGGTGTGTCAGGACCTCACAATCCGATATCTGAGTTTTCCTACTCCTATTGTACATTAGCAATATTGAATGCAATAATATATAGGAAATTAATGTTTAGAACATCTTTGTATGAAATCACAGCAATACAGTGGCTCAGTGTGGGTCAAGGATTTCTATGACGCCAAATTACAACTCTGTACAACCTGGATGCTCAGTCATTTTGTGTGTAAGAGGCCTTCAGCACAGGTTTACTTTTGTTATGAATTAATGCTGCATATTAGGAAATTGCATATGCAGAAAATTGCTAACACACTTCTATTAGCATAATTGTTCCCTTTATGAGTGAGAGGGCTGTGATAATAGACTAAAGCAATGCTGGGGGAATTCAATTCCTTACTGTTCCCCTGTAGACCATATATATGTTTATCTAATCATTGAGTGACCCAAATTTTTCCATTCCTCATTTGCTTGTTATATGGATCCTACTCTCTTTAATAATATATATTGGTATATAAATGCTTGTACATCTATTAGACAAATAAATAATGAAGAACACAGTGATACATTGAAGGATTAATTATAGTAATATATGAATCAAAGTCCTTGAGCATCTCTACAGTAAAGCAACAAATATTAAAGCATGGAAAAACAAAGAATGTTGCATAATTTATTTAATAATGTTTTTTTTTAAAGAGCTTGATGTCATAATGATGCAAGTGATAACCATGGAAACATCTAAACATGTCTATGAATATTTCTGTAAAAGGTAACTATTTAGCAATTATCTTCCCTTTTAGATTATGCGGTGCATAAATGATGATTTAATTCTCCTTATCAAGTTATCACTGGAAATGACAAATCTTTGCCAATAGAAAATGAAAGCACGAATCAATGAAAATGAGCAAATCTGCCAACGTTTTGTTTACTAGCCTCAGAGATTATTAATAAATAATAAAAGAAATGTCAGTAACTGATATGGGATCATGTACTTATTATCCTTGTCTGTATTTTAATCTTTCTTATTAACAGTGCATGTAGATTGCTTGATGCTAGACTCTCAATTAAACAGTTAAATTACAATGTCTAATTGTAGATAATTTACTGTCAGGGATTGGGAAAGCAATATGAATATTCAACAGCAGTTTATGCATTTATACCAAGCAAATAAACATTAGAATTCTTTTGTGATCTCATAAATAACAATTATTGTTATCAGATTAATTCTGTTAGTAGCTGTGTATTTGTGCTAATGCAAATGCTAAACATCTTGCAGAATACAATTTCAGAAATCAGCTTTATAATATAAAAGTTATTTCAGTAGATAGATAAATTGATACAGGGGTGGGATGCAGCCAGTTCTCCCTAGTTAAAAAAAACAACTGGATCACAGAATTGGGAAGAAGTGGAGCCCTGACCCATTTATGTTACTGGTAGAACAAGAAGCCTCAGGCTTCCTGCTCTACCACTCTCCGACTTGTAGGCCACAGACCACATTAGGCCTGCACACCCACAAGCTGCATCAAATAAGTTCTGGTACTTATTACTCTCTACTCCCTGGCCCCTCCTGTTCTAGATGCACATAATGTCATTGCAGTGCGCCCAGAGCAGACAAAGCGGGACAGGTAAGCATCAGCACTCCATGCAACTTGTAGGCGTGCACTACATTACAACTAATACTAGTGTATAGGGAATCAATAAACGGACAACTATATGGCTTGTACAGTACAGTGGCCTCCTCACTTGTCCTGCCATTCAGTGGCTCCTTCAGTGGTCTTCCATACTGTATGAAGACCAGTGATGGCAGCCACTGTATGGGGGACCAGTGACAGGGCCATTATATTGTATAAAGGACCAATGACGGGGTCAGTGTTTTGTGGGTGGACATTAAAGAGAGTGTAACATTAGGGGGGAATATTAAAGGAGTTGTCCAGGAAAAAGATACTTATCTGTTCACCATCAAGCGTCTGTTCAGTCTCATACCAGCATCTTTTTGCTCACATGACCACTTAGACCAATACATGGTATGTCACCAGTTCCTTACCAGCAACTGGTGAGGCGATTAGTTGTTCTCAATAGTCACATCAAGCACAGGACTCCCAGGCACCTGCTCATAAAAATGCAGCAAAATCTGCACCAAAAACATAGCTTTTCCACAAAGTGGGGCCTTAGCCTAAAATTGGAAAGTGTTAAAATAGAAAAGGTATAATACTAGTTTGATTTTTTTTTTTTTTTATCAAATTCAAGAAACATCCTCGCTCACAGTGCTGTTTTAATTATCTACGGCATATACATTTTTTAATTGCAGTAATGAATAGTATTTTTTTTTTTCATCTGAAAGCTAATGGCCATTAAATTGAATACCTCTGGGTTTCTGGCATAATAATTTTTTTTACTCTTTAGACTAAGACCCCATGTTATGATATGCAACTAAAAAACGCAGAAAAAGATTCTTCCCCTATTGAATAGATATGGAAAATGCTAGTGATTCCGCAGCTAAAATTAACTACATTTTATTCTCAGCTTTTCCGCAGTTCTTTTTTTTTTCCATAATTTGAGGATGAGATTAATGAAATCACATTCACTTTGCTGGCACTGTAAAACCCATCATTTTTTTTGTTGTGCTTCCGCAGAAGCCAAAAATGCTGCACTTCCGCAATGTGGAGGTTTTAGCCTTACAACAGTTTTCACTATTTAAAAATTTGTGAATTTGGTGTAAAAAGTATACATTTTACACCTGCTCCAACATTTGGACCAAAAAGGAAACTTCAAACGTTTGGTGATCAGAAGCCATTTTGGTACATTCTACAACATTTACTAGCAAGCAATGAGGCACATTTATTAATACTGTTGACATTTGCACTGCCTAAATCTTCGAATCCTACTTTTAGACATATTTATAAAACTGGATATATAAAAGGATAGTAGATCAGTCTCACTTTTCAACACGCCAAAATTCTGGCTCGCTTTTCAATGTACCAAAATTGTGGCTCATTTTTCTGATGCACCAAAAAATCTGTCTCCATTGCCTGTGCACCAAAATTCTGCCTTCAACTAAGTTTACACAATTTTAAACTTTGTTTACTTTGCACAAGAAAATATGAGCTATATTTTTTATTTTCTGTGCTATAAATCACCAGTCTTCATAAAGCTGCCCCGAAATTTGTAATCTAAACATATCTCCTACATGCATAACCTTTGATGAAAGGCTTTCATTTAAGTTAATGTATTAATGTATTTATGCTGATGACACCCAATTATACACATCTTCCCCTGGCATCACCCCTGCACTATTACAGAACACTAGTGACTGTCTCTCTGCTGTCTCAAATAATATGTCATTGCTCTATCTGAAACTGAATCTCTCAAAAAACTACTGCTGTTTCCACCATCTAATAGTCACTGGATATTCACTGAAATAGTCACAACTATCTCTGATATATCCATTGCAGTCTCCGGCCTTACTATAACTCCTAGGCAGCATGCCGACTGCCTTGGGGTTGTGTTTGACTCAGACCTTTCCTTCACCCCATTTCCAATCACTCACATGCTCATATCACCTCCACCTCAAAAACATCTCCAGAATACACCCTTTCCTCACCAGAAGTGCATTAAAGACACTTATTGTCACTCTGATTCACTCTCGCCTTGACTACTGTAACTCTTTTTTAATCGGTCTTTCCCTTACTAAACTCTCCCCTCTAAAATCTATTCTGAATGCAGCAGCCTGCCTCATCTATCAGTCTAGATGCTACATCGATGCCTCCGATCTGTGTCAGTCACTACATTGGCTGCCTATTCATTAAGGGAATACAATATAAGTACTTATATATATATAATATATATATTAATACTTATCTCCCTCATCCACAAGGCTCTCCATAATGCTGCACTTCCCTACATTTCCTCCCTCATCTCTGTCTACCGCCCAACTCGTGCTCTCCGTACACTCAATGACCTAAGACTAACTTCCTCTATTATCAGAACTTTCTACACTTGTATACAAGACTTCTCCTGAGTTGCACTAGTTCTCTGGAATGCTCTATCCCGGACAATCAGACTAACTCCCAATTTCTACAATTTCAAGTGCAAACTAAAGACACATCTTTTCAGATAGGCCTATCACAATTTCTAATGTAAACCCTTCCATACCGCAATTGCAATCCCTAAAACAAACCCTCCTCTGTTCACGCTCCCACATTACCCCACATGATATGTACCGGTTGAGACTAACTTTATATGTTCAGGCACAATCTGCACGTTAAAGGATATATCTGGTGATGGCTCATACAATTATATGTTTGTGTAATGACAGTAACTTCTATTAAAAAATTGTCAACAGAGTACAGGAGCGCATGCTCGCGCAAGTGGCCACAAAAAAATAGCTGCCCGCATGTGCATTTGGCTCTTCCTGAGGCCCGACTTGCGCATGCATAGAAGTCTGACCCAGCGCTGGAAGAAAACGTGTAAAGAGGCCATTCGAGAAGAAGATAGAGGCATCGCTGGAGAGTTCTCTACCAGCATCGGGAACGCCCCCAATGCTGTTTGACCGCTGGGGACCACCACCAGTGCTGTGAGAGAACTCATTTGCATACTGAAGAAAACCTGGATTTCTACTGAATGGCGACGTGGAGAAGAGATCTAAAGGTAGGAGAAGAATAGCCTTTCTTAAGATAAGATAAGACATAAGATAATCCTTTAATAGTCCCACAGTGGGGAAATTTCAGTATGTTACAGCAGCATAGTAATACAGATACAGGATAATAAACAGTAATATATTACAGACGTAGACACACATATGCTGAGAAGAAAAGATATACTAGGACTCCATAGCAGCTAAGGAAGAGAAGAAAGAAAGAAGGAAGATTTCAGGATCATTTAGTTCTCTGTGCGGAGTGATCTTTGCTCATCTGATGTAGATTATGTAGCCTGATTGTGGTTGGGAGGAAGGACTTGCGATAGTGCTCCTTCTCACACTTGGGATGAAGCAGACGGTCACTTAAAGCGATGCCAAGTGCTGTCAAGGTCTCATACATGGGGTTGGATTTGTTCTCCCGCATGGAGCTCACCACAGTTTCCTTCTGTCACACACCACCTGTATTGGGTCCAGGGGGCTCCCCAGGACAGAGCTGGCCCTCCTGATCAGCCTGTCAAGACTATTTCTGTCCCTGGTTGATATACTGCTCCCCAAGCAGGCTACACCAACAAAATCCTGGTTTAAGTCTCTGTATTCCCTATTGTCCCTGTCTGTGATGAGGCTTACTATTGCAGAGTCATCAAAGTACTTCTGTAGGTAACAGCTGGATGAGTTTTGCCTAAAGTCAGCAGTGTACAGTGTGAAGAGAAATGGGTCAAGACCTGTACCTTGTAGTGCCCCCCGTACTACAGATCACAGTGTCAGACACATAGTCCCAGGCTCTCACATATTGAGGTCGGTTTGTGAGATAGTTTGTGACCAGTTGGACAAGTGGTGGTCCACTCCACCAAGGTTCAGCTTCTCTCTCAGTAGCTCTGGCTGAATGGTGTTGAACGCACTGGAGAAATCAAAGTACATTATTCTCACAGTGTTCCCGGGTTTCTCCAGGTGAGAGAGAACTCTGTGAAGAAGGAGAATGATGGCATCAGCCACCCCAATGCTTGGCTGATAGGCAAACTGAAGGGGGTCCAGAGCAGAACACACTAGAGGGCATAGGTGTGTCAGGACCAGTCTCTCTAGGACCTTCATCAGGTAGAATGTCAGTGCTATAGGTCGGTAGTCATTGTAGTCCATTGGGTTTCTTTGGGACTGGTACCACACAAGATGTTTTCCAAAGTTGGGGTAACACTCCCAGTTTTAGACTCACATTGTACAACATACGCTAGGTTCACACCTGCGTTCAGCCTTCCGTTCTGTGCTTTCCGTCTTCTGCATGCCAGAAGATGGAAAGCACAGACCGGGTCCGTCCATGAGCGGTGGTGAGCGTTTTATGCTCTCCGCCGCGAAACCGGATTTTTTAATCCGGACACAGAGTACTGCATGTCCGACTCTGTGTCCGGATTAAAAAACCCGGTTTCGCGGTAGAGAGCATAAAACGCTCACCGCCGCTCACAGCCGGACATCTTTCTCACCCATTCAAATGAATGGGTGAGAAAGACTCCTGCAGGTTTCCGTCTCCTGCTCTGTTTTATGCAGGAAACGGAAACCTGCAGAACGGACCCCTTGGATACAGATGTGAACGAGCCCTTATGCTGTGTTCACACATCAGTATGCCATCCGTCCGTTTGAATTCAGTTTGACACTTCAAAACGGACTGATGCACATACTGATTGTATACTGACACCTTTTTAAGCTGATAGCAAACGTTCTCCATCCCCTAGAGGACAGATAAGGGTATTAAAAGTAGCAATTGTAAACAGAGTAGAGATAAGGAGGACATAAGGACATTTATTATATCTCCTTATCTCTACTCTGTTTACAATTGCTACTTTTAATCCCCTTATCTGTCCTCTAGGGGACGGAGAACGTTTGCTATCAGCATAAAAAGGTGTCAGTATACAATCAGTATGTGTATCAGTCCGTTTTGAAGTGTCAAACTGAATTCAAATGGACTGATGGCATACTGATGTGTGAACATACCCTTACCCTAAGTCCACAGAAATTTCCTCTTTGAATTTTCTGCTTCTATTATACCTATAGGGAAACCATTCTATAGGTATAAATGACATACTGCGATTTCCAAATGACATGCACGATTTTGAGCATCTGCTTAAAACTGCAAGGACATATTAGTACAAAAGTCAAGTTTTCAAATTAGATTAATGCACAATAGAATCCTATTGTAATATACTTAATTTTATTAATTAATAAAGGACTGTTCTGCATAATTTAGACAAATCAGTGCACTAAGCCATGCTGTAGAGTCTCCACACACCCCATAGGCCATCATTCACAGATTAATACTGTCTTGGGGGGAGGGGGCTGCACTTAGAACATATCATGGCCTTAAGCCATGTGCTGGATTGTTTATATAATTCAGGTTTGTGCAGTAATTATATACCGACTGTAAAAACTCTAAACACCACAATACCAATTATAGACAGAATAAAATACTAGTGAGTATGATCTTATTAAGTAAAAATGCATGCCTGCTTTATGTCTGCTGCGTAGTATCTAAACTGTCTGAGGAGTATTTGCCTTGTAGGGAATTGCAGGATTCCTGCCACAAATATTCAAATATTCCTTGTAGCAAGGAGATGTCTTGGGAGTGTAAATGGATTAGTCCTCAGCGCCAGTCTGTCTTATTACCTTATGAAGAATTTATACAATTCCAGCTTTTCTGTGGGGTTTTTAAAACATTTGACACAAGAGAAGGTACCCCTATGAAAATTGCTAAAACATAGCTTTTAATAGTCCAATTAAAATCTACAAAAGTCGTTCCCCCCACAATAAAGATAAAAGAAAAAACAAAATAGAGGGTGGGGGTCTTGTAGCCGCACAACCTCCCCACCCTATGTTTAGGACAAAATAGCAACTGAGGGGAGGGTGAGGATGTCTCTAGTTCTTTCTGTGTTATTTGCCTGTAAATCCACACTGGCGATGTCTTAACATCAGAACTCATATGAGACCCCCACTCCGTTTCCCCTCTGACACTCAATACAGAGACTATGCAGTCATAGCCTATATGGCATGGTCGGTCAAGTAGATCAGGTACTTAATAGAGATGACAGGGATACATTGTAATCCCAATCATAGTTAATGGGTAGTATCCAACAAGATAGTATGTCACCTCTAATCTTTTAAACCCCCGCTGCGAGCTTCTATTGTAAACCCTTCAAACAATATACGGGAGCTCACTATTGCTAGGATGGTTATACTCAGGCTGCATAGACTCAGTAAGGCAAGCCCCGGCACTGCTCACAGCCAGGGCTTAACACTATATTTTAGATATAACAATCTATCCCTCTACGCGTTTCATCTATGATTCCTCAGGAGAGTGATATTTGTATTTCAGTAGAGCGTCAAAAATAATAAATTGCGGTTAAAACCACAAAAACTGCAGCCCTGATGGTGGGCTGCAGCATGCAAGCGAGTCCGACGCTGACTGCTGTTTTAGCTGTGTTTATAAAGCCCGCGATCCGGTCGTGGCTCCTCCCCCTCGAGACCCGCCCACCATAGGCCGACCATCATGATTGATGCTGGTCGGGTAACATCATAGTGGGCGTGGTTCGGGCGGAGTCTCGTCATTCGCACAATCGCCGTACCAGTCTATGAAGAAAACCTGTATAGTAGATTACTGAACAAGTCGGTGTAACAAAAGGTAAGTGTCTCCTCAATATAACGTTCCGGATATGTAAAACAGCACTTAAGGGGACTTATATATACAATTACAATGTATCCACATGCACCTGGATGGATGGTCAATAAAGAGCACATAATTGGATGATCATTCCGGACAAGTGGAACAGTGTTGACGGGGGCTTACATATACAGTGTATTCACATGCATCTAGATGGTCCGGAAGGAGTAGATAATTGGATACATAGACAAAATCGTGTCTGTTTGTATTAAATGGATCTAGACCCAGTCACATTCCATGTCTCTCTATGATCCAGAGGTCAGGGACATAACGGACCTACCGTATCACAGGATAAGCGTGCTGTACAGCATAATTACTACTATACTCATGACCACGGGTGAATATCCCTGCCACTAAGATGTAAGTACCAGATGTATTAGTCACTTCAGGTTCATTGGAACCTATTCATATCCATGCCGGGATATACCCCCATTCCGGATCTATTAACAGCACTGTAGGACCGTATTAGATCCATTCCCATGTATCTGGAGCCCTATTCATGTCTATAACCCATGGACTGTAACCCATAGCAACGGTCAACTCTCAACAGCCAGTAACGATATAAGTCATTTGATAGTGTCGCCCTCAGACAGTAATCCAACTGCCCACAATGTATGCTGCATCCCTCCATCCAGTAAATATACTATATATTTAATACTCGCTCTACTCTTGATGGTAAAGAAGCGCAAGCGGCATTCTGTCCCCCAGCGCCATTACCCCATGGAATCACATATAAGGTGACCGGTATGGGTATCATTCCATACATTATTCCGTGTGTATGACAAATGGATGTACATTTACCTAGCCGTTGGAATCGACAGTCGGTTGCTGATATCGCCATCGCACCCTTCTCACTGATGTCCATATATCTATCCACTATAGAATGATACACTGTCCATGTTTTAAATGCCCCTACGTCTTCACTAATCCCCATCCAACCTGTGGGGTGAACTTTTAAGACAGTAATAGTCATACACCCCCAATTATATTAATGTTCAACTCTTATATGTGCCCCTATCTAGTATAAACGTCCATATCCATATGATCTCATTGGAGACATCCCATCATACATCAACTCTACACGAAAGGGAGAAAGGATATGTTATCGTTCAGGCCCCTAGGTTTAACACAATTGAACCTGAAAATCCACTGTGCCTCCTTGCGCAAAATAATTCTGTCCCAATCACCTCTTCTCTCATCTTTATGAATGCATTCCATCCCTTGAAATTTAAGACAGAAGACATTTCCTCCATGGGCATTGCGAACATGGTTCGCCACAGGTGTATCAGTGCCCCTCACCACATCTCCTACATGTTCGAGGATGCGTCTACGAAATTGTCTCTTGGTCTTGCCCACATAATTTAACTCACATGGACATGAGATGACATAGACTACACCCTCCGTGTAACAAGAGATAAATTGATTCGTGGTGTACCTCTTGCCAGTGGCACACGCTATTACTTCACGACCCTTTTTGATATAGCCACAGGCCCTACACGAGCCACACTTATGTGTACCCGGTGACAACTCAGGGGTTAGCCATGTAGGTCTCTTATCTTGTTCAAGGTGGCTCTGCATAAGTAGATCCCCCAGATTGCGGCCCCGTCTGTATGTCACTGACGCTGTTGGTGAAATCGCCTTTTGAATATCGGGGTCTTGGAGCAAAATTCCCCAGTATGTTCCAAGGATACGCCGAACCTCCTGTGCGTGTTTGTCGAAGGTTCCTATAAGGCGGATGGTATTATCCCTTTCTTTTTTAGGTTTAGGTATCAGGAGGGACTCCCTCGGGGTATCTCTAGCATGTTCATAAGCTTTCTCCAAAATCTGAATTGGATACCCTCGATCAAGAAACCTCTTCATCAGAACCTTGCTCTGTTTCTCGTATTCCGCCATTTCAGAGCAGTTCCTCCTTATCCTGAGAAACTGCCCTTTCGGAATTCCTCTTTTTAGGGGCTGGGGATGATGGCTATCGTATCGTAATAGCGCGTTAGTCGCCGTCTCCTTCCTAAATAAAGTGGTGGACAATTCTCCTGTGCTAGATAACGTGATCTGGATGTCCAAAAATGAGATCGTTTTTGGATGGATCATAGATGTAAACCTCAAGTTGAGATGATTGTTATTAAGATGACTAACGAAATTCTCAAAAGATTGGGTAGATCCCGACCAAATAATCATCACATCGTCTATATATCTTAACCAGACGACAATATACTGACTCCACTGCTCACAAGCCTCACCAAAGACTATCTCCTCTTCCCACGCCCCAAGATACAAATTTGCGTAGGTCGGTGCGGCGGGGCACCCCATCGCGGTGCCCCGCCGCTGATGAAACACTCGACCGTTAAACAAAAATACATTGTGGGTGAGGGTAAACTCCAGGAGTCTCAGGATAAAATCACTGTGTCGGTCGTATTGGGTCCCCCGGGTCCCAAGGAAGCGCCCCACAGCCCCACACCCCAGATCATGGGGTATAGAGCTGTAGAGCGCCTCCACGTCAAGTGATGCAAGGGCCGCCCCAGGTGGTATCTGGATGCCCTCCAAATGTCGGAGGACATCCATAGTGTCTCGGGCATACGACGGGAGCGCTAAAACGAAGGGACGCAAAATGATGTCAAGATAATTGCTAATCCCTTGCGTCAACCCGTCGATGCCCGAGACTATGGGGCGGCCCTTTAGGGGAGTGTACCCTTTATGCACTTTAGGTAGACAGTAGAACGTGGGGACCCGGGGGTGACCAGGACACATGAATGCATGTTCCTTTTGGGAAATCAGACCTTCATCCTTGGCCTGGTCAAGAATTGTGATCAATTGAGTGGTAAATTGCGGTGTCGGATCCGTGGGTAAAATGGTATAGTTGTCAGAGTCTAGGAGGATAGATTCACATATGGATATATAGTGGTCCCGATCAAGGACCACTATGTTCCCCCCTTTGTCTGATGCCTTCATAATAATCGAGCGATCAGACTCCAGGGACTTCAGAGCATCCATTTGTGCTGTACTCATGTTAGATCTCCTAAAACTAAGGTTTAAAGCCAATTTTTGTAAATCATCCAATACCATTTTTTCAAAAATATCGATATTCTTGTAATCACCAGGGGGGGGATTGTTTCGATTTCGGGGTCTCAAATGTGTAAGCGGTTGTGAGCTCGCCTGCTCCTCATTTTCAAGGAGCAGGCTCTCTAGGACACGAATGCCTTCTAGGTCCCCCACTTCCACCCCCATCTCCCTCGCCCTTCTATTCTCCACGGTTGTCATATATTTAGACCAACGCAATTTCCTCATGAATAGTGCGATATCTTTAACCCAATCAAAGTGATGAAAAGGGGTAGATGGAACATACGATAACCCCTTGGACAGAACCGAAATCTCTAATGCCGTAAGGGCCCTTTTAGATAAATTAATAACCTGTAGCAGGTCCTCTCTACAGTCTCCCCTCTCGGAGTCTATTAACCTGGAGTCAGTTGTTCTGTCCTGTTCCTCAGTAGGTATTGCGTTATTGGGGGGCCCTGGGCTAAAAAACCCGTAGGGGCTGGGTTGCGAGAACTTTCTCCCACTTGATATGTACCTCTACCTCTACCCCTGCTCCTCGTGCTCTGGGCACCACCCCTTCTACGTGTTTTGGTTCTATATTTGTCACTGTCAGACGTCTCGTACTCAGAGGATGACAGGTCACTAGTCTGCCCTGGCCTCCCTAGGTCTGTATACGCTCTGTTTTCCTTGAACTCTATAAGGTCCCTCTGGAACTGTTGATGTTTGCGGTTCTTAATCTGATTAGTGAGCTTTTCAATGTTGTTTTGTAATTCTCGTTCCTTTTTCGGGAAGTCAGGGTCAGACGCGTAACTCTGGGCTTTACTAATACACTCTTTCAATTTAGGCTCCAATTTTGCTAGATTATTTCTCTCTTCCTCTAAAATGATCCCTATGAGACGTAGAGATGACTCAGTGACTTCTTTAGTCCATGAACTCATAACCTGTGGTGATCTAACTCTGGGTGAGGGTTGTATTGGGTTCCGTAGCCCCCTTGGCACAATTTTGTGTTCCAAGTATTTTGTTAATCCTTGTACCTCCCACCACCCCCTTATGAATTCACGATAGATCTTAGTAAGTCCCTTAAAAGTATCCTTAAGGTTATTATATTGTTCGTTTCTCACTAGTTCGTGTTCAGAAAAGACTATATTGGCCTCTTCAAGCTATAGTGAAGGATTGATCCCATCTGTCAGAAACCCTGACATAATGACTAACAGAAATGTTCTATAAGATTACAACCTGTGTCGGTTCTACCCAAATCTCGAAAATATGCACACACTGGGTTGGTAGTACCAAGCTAATTAACTATTGACACAAGAGAAGGTACCCCTATGAAAATTGCTAAAACATAGCTTTTAATAGTCCAATTAAAATCTACAAAAGTCGTTCCCCCCACAATAAAGATAAAAGAAAAAACAAAATAGAGGGTGGGGGTCTTGTAGCCGCACAACCTCCCCACCCTATGTTTAGGACAAAATAGCAACTGAGGGGAGGGTGAGGATGTCTCTAGTTCTTTCTGTGTTATTTGCCTGTAAATCCACACTGGCGATGTCTTAACATCAGAACTCATATGAGACCCCCACTCCGTTTCCCCTCTGACACTCAATACAGAGACTATGCAGTCATAGCCTATATGGCATGGTCGGTCAAGTAGATCAGGTACTTAATAGAGATGACAGGGATACATTGTAATCCCAATCATAGTTAATGGGTAGTATCCAACAAGATAGTATGTCACCTCTAATCTTTTAAACCCCCGCTGCGAGCTTCTATTGTAAACCCTTCAAACAATATACGGGAGCTCACTATTGCTAGGATGGTTATACTCAGGCTGCATAGACTCAGTAAGGCAAGCCCCGGCACTGCTCACAGCCAGGGCTTAACACTATATTTTAGATATAACAATCTATCCCTCTACGCGTTTCATCTATGATTCCTCAGGAGAGTGATATTTGTATTTCAGTAGAGCGTCAAAAATAATAAATTGCGGTTAAAACCACAAAAACTGCAGCCCTGATGGTGGGCTGCAGCATGCAAGCGAGTCCGACGCTGACTGCTGTTTTAGCTGTGTTTATAAAGCCCGCGATCCGGTCGTGGCTCCTCCCCCTCGAGACCCGCCCACCATAGGCCGACCATCATGATTGATGCTGGTCGGGTAACATCATAGTGGGCGTGGTTCGGGCGGAGTCTCGTCATTCGCACAATCGCCGTACCAGTCTATGAAGAAAACCTGTATAGTAGATTACTGAACAAGTCGGTGTAACAAAAGGTAAGTGTCTCCTCAATATAACGTTCCGGATATGTAAAACAGCACTTAGGGGACTTATATATACAATTGCAATGTATCCACATGCACCTGGATGGATGGTCAATAAAGAGCACATAATTGGATGATCATTCCGGACAAGTGGAACAGTGTTGACGGGGGCTTACATATACAGTGTATTCACATGCATCTAGATGGTCCGGAAGGAGTAGATAATTGGATACATAGACAAAATCGTGTCTGTTTGTATTAAATGGATCTAGACCCAGTCACATTCCATGTCTCTCTATGATCCAGAGGTCAGGGACATAACGGACCTACCGTATCACAGGATAAGCGTGCTGTACAGCATAATTACTACTATACTCATGACCACGGGTGAATATCCCTGCCACTAAGATGTAAGTACCAGATGTATTAGTCACTTCAGGTTCATTGGAACCTATTCATATCCATGCCGGGATATACCCCCATTCCGGATCTATTAACAGCACTGTAGGACCGTATTAGATCCATTCCCATGTATCTGGAGCCCTATTCATGTCTATAACCCATGGACTGTAACCCATAGCAACGGTCAACTCTCAACAGCCAGTAACGATATAAGTCATTTGATAGTGTCGCCCTCAGACAGTAATCCAACTGCCCACAATGTATGCTGCATCCCTCCATCCAGTAAATATACTATATATTTAATACTCGCTCTACTCTTGATGGTAAAGAAGCGCAAGCGGCATTCTGTCCCCCAGCGCCATTACCCCATGGAATCACATATAAGGTGACCGGTATGGGTATCATTCCATACATTATTCCGTGTGTATGACAAATGGATGTACATTTACCTAGCCGTTGGAATCGACAGTCGGTTGCTGATATCGCCATCGCACCCTTCTCACTGATGTCCATATATCTATCCACTATAGAATGATACACTGTCCATGTTTTAAATGCCCCTACGTCTTCACTAATCCCCATCCAACCTGTGGGGTGAACTTTTAAGACAGTAATAGTCATACACCCCCAATTATATTAATGTTCAACTCTTATATGTGCCCCTATCTAGTATAAACGTCCATATCCATATGATCTCATTGGAGACATCCCATCATACATCAACTCTACACGAAAGGGAGAAAGGATATGTTATCGTTCAGGCCCCTAGGTTTAACACAATTGAACCTGAAAATCCACTGTGCCTCCTTGCGCAAAATAATTCTGTCCCAATCACCTCTTCTCTCATCTTTATGAATGCATTCCATCCCTTGAAATTTAAGACAGAAGACATTTCCTCCATGGGCATTGCGAACATGGTTCGCCACAGGTGTATCAGTGCCCCTCACCACATCTCCTACATGTTCGAGGATGCGTCTACGAAATTGTCTCTTGGTCTTGCCCACATAATTTAACTCACATGGACATGAGATGACATAGACTACACCCTCCGTGTAACAAGAGATAAATTGATTCGTGGTGTACCTCTTGCCAGTGGCACACGCTATTACTTCACGACCCTTTTTGATATAGCCACAGGCCCTACACGAGCCACACTTATGTGTACCCGGTGACAACTCAGGGGTTAGCCATGTAGGTCTCTTATCTTGTTCAAGGTGGCTCTGCATAAGTAGATCCCCCAGATTGCGGCCCCGTCTGTATGTCACTGACGCTGTTGGTGAAATCGCCTTTTGAATATCGGGGTCTTGGAGCAAAATTCCCCAGTATGTTCCAAGGATACGCCGAACCTCCTGTGCGTGTTTGTCGAAGGTTCCTATAAGGCGGATGGTATTATCCCTTTCTTTTTTAGGTTTAGGTATCAGGAGGGACTCCCTCGGGGTATCTCTAGCATGTTCATAAGCTTTCTCCAAAATCTGAATTGGATACCCTCGATCAAGAAACCTCTTCATCAGAACCTTGCTCTGTTTCTCGTATTCCGCCATTTCAGAGCAGTTCCTCCTTATCCTGAGAAACTGCCCTTTCGGAATTCCTCTTTTTAGGGGCTGGGGATGATGGCTATCGTATCGTAATAGCGCGTTAGTCGCCGTCTCCTTCCTAAATAAAGTGGTGGACAATTCTCCTGTGCTAGATAACGTGATCTGGATGTCCAAAAATGAGATCGTTTTTGGATGGATCATAGATGTAAACCTCAAGTTGAGATGATTGTTATTAAGATGACTAACGAAATTCTCAAAAGATTGGGTAGATCCCGACCAAATAATCATCACATCGTCTATATATCTTAACCAGACGACAATATACTGACTCCACTGCTCACAAGCCTCACCAAAGACTATCTCCTCTTCCCACGCCCCAAGATACAAATTTGCGTAGGTCGGTGCGGCGGGGCACCCCATCGCGGTGCCCCGCCGCTGATGAAACACTCGACCGTTAAACAAAAATACATTGTGGGTGAGGGTAAACTCCAGGAGTCTCAGGATAAAATCACTGTGTCGGTCGTATTGGGTCCCCCGGGTCCCAAGGAAGCGCCCCACAGCCCCACACCCCAGATCATGGGGTATAGAGCTGTAGAGCGCCTCCACGTCAAGTGATGCAAGGGCCGCCCCAGGTGGTATCTGGATGCCCTCCAAATGTCGGAGGACATCCATAGTGTCTCGGGCATACGACGGGAGCGCTAAAACGAAGGGACGCAAAATGATGTCAAGATAATTGCTAATCCCTTGCGTCAACCCGTCGATGCCCGAGACTATGGGGCCCATGGAGGAAATGTCTTCTGTCTTAAATTTCAAGGGATGGAATGCATTCATAAAGATGAGAGAAGAGGTGATTGGGACAGAATTATTTTGCGCAAGGAGGCACAGTGGATTTTCAGGTTCAATTGTGTTAAACCTAGGGGCCTGAACGATAACATATCCTTTCTCCCTTTCGTGTAGAGTTGATGTATGATGGGATGTCTCCAATGAGATCATATGGATATGGACGTTTATACTAGATAGGGGCACATATAAGAGTTGAACATTAATATAATTGGGGGTGTATGACTATTACTGTCTTAAAAGTTCACCCCACAGGTTGGATGGGGATTAGTGAAGACGTAGGGGCATTTAAAACATGGACAGTGTATCATTCTATAGTGGATAGATATATGGACATCAGTGAGAAGGGTGCGATGGCGATATCAGCAACCGACTGTCGATTCCAACGGCTAGGTAAATGTACATCCATTTGTCATACACACGGAATAATGTATGGAATGATACCCATACCGGTCACCTTATATGTGATTCCATGGGGTAATGGCGCTGGGGGACAGAATGCCGCTTGCGCTTCTTTACCATCAAGAGTAGAGCGAGTATTAAATATATAGTATATTTACTGGATGGAGGGATGCAGCATACATTGTGGGCAGTTGGATTACTGTCTGAGGGCGACACTATCAAATGACTTATATCGTTACTGGCTGTTGAGAGTTGACCGTTGCTATGGGTTACAGTCCATGGGTTATAGACATGAATAGGGCTCCAGATACATGGGAATGGATCTAATACGGTCCTACAGTGCTGTTAATAGATCCGGAATGGGGGTATATCCCGGCATGGATATGAATAGGTTCCAATGAACCTGAAGTGACTAATACATCTGGTACTTACATCTTAGTGGCAGGGATATTCACCCGTGGTCATGAGTATAGTAGTAATTATGCTGTACAGCACGCTTATCCTGTGATACGGTAGGTCCGTTATGTCCCTGACCTCTGGATCATAGAGAGACATGGAATGTGACTGGGTCTAGATCCATTTAATACAAACAGACACGATTTTGTCTATGTATCCAATTATCTACTCCTTCCGGACCATCTAGATGCATGTGAATACACTGTATATGTAAGCCCCCGTCAACACTGTTCCACTTGTCCGGAATGATCATCCAATTATGTGCTCTTTATTGACCATCCATCCAGGTGCATGTGGATACATTGCAATTGTATATATAAGTCCCCTAAGTGCTGTTTTACATATCCGGAACGTTATATTGAGGAGACACTTACCTTTTGTTACACCGACTTGTTCAGTAATCTACTATACAGGTTTTCTTCATAGACTGGTACGGCGATTGTGCGAATGACGAGACTCCGCCCGAACCACGCCCACTATGATGTTACCCGACCAGCATCAATCATGATGGTCGGCCTATGGTGGGCGGGTCTCGAGGGGGAGGAGCCACGACCGGATCGCGGGCTTTATAAACACAGCTAAAACAGCAGTCAGCGTCGGACTCGCTTGCATGCTGCAGCCCACCATCAGGGCTGCAGTTTTTGTGGTTTTAACCGCAATTTATTATTTTTGACGCTCTACTGAAATACAAATATCACTCTCCTGAGGAATCATAGATGAAACGCGTAGAGGGATAGATTGTTATATCTAAAATATAGTGTTAAGCCCTGGCTGTGAGCAGTGCCGGGGCTTGCCTTACTGAGTCTATGCAGCCTGAGTATAACCATCCTAGCAATAGTGAGCTCCCGTATATTGTTTGAAGGGTTTACAATAGAAGCTCGCAGCGGGGGTTTAAAAGATTAGAGGTGACATACTATCTTGTTGGATACTACCCATTAACTATGATTGGGATTACAATGTATCCCTGTCATCTCTATTAAGTACCTGATCTACTTGACCGACCATGCCATATAGGCTATGACTGCATAGTCTCTGTATTGAGTGTCAGAGGGGAAACGGAGTGGGGGTCTCATATGAGTTCTGATGTTAAGACATCGCCAGTGTGGATTTACAGGCAAATAACACAGAAAGAACTAGAGACATCCTCACCCTCCCCTCAGTTGCTATTTTGTCCTAAACATAGGGTGGGGAGGTTGTGCGGCTACAAGACCCCCACCCTCTATTTTGTTTTTTCTTTTATCTTTATTGTGGGGGGAACGACTTTTGTAGATTTTAATTGGACTATTAAAAGCTATGTTTTAGCAATTTTCATAGGGGTACCTTCTCTTGTGTCAATAGTTAATTAGCTTGGTACTACCAACCCAGTGTGTGCACGGGTTTTTAAAACAACAATGTTTAACAAACCTGTCACTAAATGTGCCTTTTCACCCCGATCAGAGGCGTTTGCTAGAAGACTTTAACAAATGCCTTTAAGTAGGGACACTTAGGTGAATGCTTCTTAAAGCTGAGAACATAATCAGAATATACTTTTATATATAGTCTCATCTGAAATGGTTAGTATGTTACCTACAGTATAAGCGGATACACAGCAAATGTTCACAAACTCATATCTGCTTCTTCAAATAACATGTTCATTCATGCCAGCTAGAATCATTATTATACCTAATACATGGATTATCATCACAGCCCAACACTCCAGTCCTTGTCAAAGATAATCAGTATCATGACAGTCAGTAAACCCAAGTCACCTGCAGAGGGCTCTCCGCACCCATTCATCCTCCCAGATTGTATTACTTACTCTTTAACCTAGTTTCTGCGGGTGCAGCTGGAGGTTGTATAAGGTCATAGAGTTCTCTTTAAAAAATAAACACTGCTATTTTCTTTACAATTGTTACAATTTTATGCTGTGATTTCTTTTAGTTTATTTGTGTATAATAATGAAATGAAGCACAAAATGTCAGTATTTCTATGTATTTGAGTGCTATTATATTCATTCAAAGCATTAATACTATATTTATATAAAATGTAAATATTTGCAAAATGTGAGCCCATAAATACAATAACCCAATAGATAACATTCAGAATTTGTTACTATGTGTCTATTTCTGCAGTATGATGTTAAGGTTTCAACAGTAAATATAATAGTAAAAATGATTAATATATGTGTCTAGTAAAGCCCAGTAGGTGAAAATATATCTGTTTCCTGTTTATTCAAATGAACACCCCCATCTATACATATTTTATAGCAGCCAGCCCATTTGACATAACCAAATGGATGGTTTCCATGGTTTCCACTATTCCAATTATAAGCTAGATCAGACAGAGCAGAGGGGGAAGGGAACTCTGTGTGTATAGGAGAAAAATACCATGTATATGTGATGGTCAGTCGCAGCTGTGCTTTTTATAACAGAAAAGAAACAGAAACATGCTGACTATGGATAGTGTTTATACATATAGATAGATAGATAGATAGATAGATAGATAGATAGATAGATAGATAGATAGATAGATAGATAGATGCACAGTAGCAGCAACCACATATTCTGACTGTTTGTTAGGTAATTTATATATTGGTGATAAGTATTTCAAAGCCAAACACAACCAATGGAGAACTCCATTTAAAATAAATAAATAAATAAAATTTTAATTGTATGTATCTGTATTAAAAATAAACCAATACATCTAAGAAAAATGTGTGTTAATTTTTAGACACATAGCCTCTACAAAATACTGGCTAGTATGTGGATGAATAAATAATTCTGATTCCAATCCATACAAAGTTACTAATAAGAATCTGAAAAATAATCATCAGAAATTCATATGTATCGGTCAGAAGGGCAGGCAAATATTTAAAGGGATTCTACCATTAGAATCCCTTCTTAAGCTAAACCCACGTCGGAATAGCCTTAAGAAAGGCTATTCTTCCCTTATCTTTAGATGTCTTCTCTGCACCGCCGTTTCTTAGATATCCTGATTTTCGGCCATATGATAATTAGTTGCTCAAAATTAGTTGCCATATGATAATTAGTTGCTCAAAAAGCACTGGGGGTGTCCCCTGGGCTGCGAGAAAACTATCCAGTCCTGCCTTCTTCTTGTTCTCCGTCTCTTCTTTCCTGTTCAGCCACACGAAAATGGCCGATTGCACCCATTGCACATGTCCGTTGGCCATTTTCCTATGGCCTCTCCCGTTCGGTCATAGGAAATAGGACAAGGAAGAAGAAGCGGAGACCAAGAAAAAGGCAGCGGTGCTGGGTACTTTTCTTGCAGTACTGGGGAACGCCCCCAGTGCTGAGAGAAAATTAATTAGCATATGGACGAAAACCGAGATATCTATTGAATGGCGCAGAGAATATAGGGGAAGAATAGCCTTTCTTAAGGCTATTCTGACATGGATATAGCTTGCAAGCATCGTATTAAATGGAGTCTGTCAGAAGAAAAATCAATATCACACTAAGGACAGTACATTGTAGGGTGGCATCTATATTTTCCAAAGATGCCTTTTTTATTCTGTATTGTAGCTTCATTTTCGTGAAAATCTGTATTTTATTATTTAGTAAAGTTATTTCGGCAGCACTCTATGCAGATATGAGGTGGGTGCCAGCAAGAGCAGTCTGTTTTAAGGAAGACACTCCAAAGAAAATAAAAAAAGCTGCAGCACTCTAGCAAAAGTTCAAAGATAAAAAAATGCAAGGATTTATTAACACATAGTGTGACATTTCAGTTCTATAATGGAACTTTTTTTTCTGATGTATTTGGTATAGATATTCATGGCTATAGCTGTGTCTGAAAATGGAAATAAAACCAAGGCCTACCCAATTTAATACCCTCATATTACATTATAATGTTACATATGTATAAATCTATGTTCCACCAGCAGTTACACATGCAAATAAATATAAATGTAGGTCTCCAGCTGCATTTACTGTCATTATATTGTATGGTATGGAGTCATAAGAGTCATTATGTACCAATGCAACTGAACAGAGTGCAGTGACCCTTTAAACGTTTTACATAGATGGATGGATGCAGAAAAAGATGTGCGTATTTAAGAAACATATAAATATGTATGTACTATAAATTTGAAGGTGTAGATTAACAAATCAAAATAGTACATAAAATTATGACTCTGTAGATTTATATTGTATGCTATGGAAATGTGGAAGTGTGAGACCAGTTTAATAGGTGAACTTTCTTTACAGAGCAGGGAAAGGGATTATTAGTGTGGAATACAATAGAGGATTTATTTGGCATAAGCCTAATGAGTATGTTAAGCTCATTGCAGTTGATGAGACCTACTTTACTTGGAATAGCCGGGATAGTAACTCAACTATGGAATACTAAAACAAACACCTATTATGTTTTGCAAAGACGTGAGTACCTTGTGACTTATGTACCATGTTTTTCTGGGAGTTATGATACAACATGACATGACAATATTATTAATAATTACAGAATAAATGGCAATGTTGTAATAATTTGACATATACATACAGTATATATCAAACAGAAAATTGATGAAAAATTAAAGACAATAGACAACTTGGTAGGTGGTCTTTTACACCAAGTCTCAGACATGAAATTTGGTCCATGTGTGAGATGGATGTACACTATGCTGGGGGACATAGACCTAACATTTTAGTAGTCCCTGATGCTAGTAGGCCGTGTCTCTTTACTGAATTCTGTCAGGTATGGTAATCTCTATGGGACAGTATGTAGGGAGGCAGGGACTCCTAGCATCATAGATAAGTATAATGCTAGGAGTCCATCTCCTGGCATAGCGTGCAAGCTGGTAAATCCAGCTCACACACACTCACTTAGGGTCGGTTCACATTTGCGTATGTATTCCGTCTGGTTAGAGTCCGCATGGAGACCCCCCCGGACGGAATACAATCACAATTGCAAATGCTGTGCTGTAAAAGCACACAGACTCCATAGACTATAATGGGTCCGTGTGCTTGCCGCGCATTCCCTGCACAAATGATTTGGACGGAATACATACACAGATGTGAACCGATCCTTAGTCTCAGAATAGTTCATCAATAAGAGATCAGTTTAAGGTTTCAACACCAGTTGTTTCAAGGATACACGGTGCTCATGTGAGCACGAGGACTTCTTCACTATTTACATTGCATGCCATGTGTGTTATAGTGGCCGAGGAAGGAAATTACAGCCTTGTACAATTACATGATTATTAAACTGATGGGATGTAATGCATGTAATATAAACAGTAAAAGGGTTTTCACAAGCACCATGGCCCCTTCACACAAGTGATCACCTGAGGTCCCAGGTATTGATGGATAGGTCATCAATAAAAAAAATAAGCTGGACAACCCCTTGAGGCTAAGGTCCCACGAAGTGAACAACAGCCAAAAAGCACTTCAGGAAAACCTGCAACAGAAACACATCACAATTTTTCCTGTAGCGCTTTTCTCAGAAAGTCCATAGAATTCTCCTCTGAAAACTTTCTACTTCAATTATATCTATATGGAAAACAACAGAGATGGTTTTTGAAATTGCAGCAAGTCTTCTGAAGATATTTTCCTGTAAAGTGTTGATCAGATTAGCCAGGGAGGTTTTTGTGGAGGTTCCAGCGGGGCAAAATTGTGACGTTTAAGATACGTGAGGCCCCAGTCTTAATGTTACTTTAAGAACACATATTGCAACTTCAATCTGCAGGGCTCCTTTTCTTGAGCACATTTAGATATGCTACTGTCCCTGCACCCTTGCTCCAAACCTATTTTGCAGCTGTATGATCTGTGGCCATTAGAGTCCCTGGTAACAGCTCTACATAAAGTGGCAGATTTACTAATGCTGTTTTAATACTTACACAGTGCAAACTTATGCTTGGGTCACATTTGCATTTGGTAATCCATTCGGGGAATCCACATGGGGACCCCCCCGAACGGAATACTGAATGCATTTGCAAGCGGTGTGCATTGAAAGCACACAGACCCCATAGACTCTGATGGGGTCTGTGTGCTTGCCGAGGGCTGCCCTCACGAATCATGAGGACAGGAAAGTAGATTGTGAACTACTTTCCTGTCCACATGTTCCCTGCGGAGATCTGGCGGCAAGCACACAGACCCCTTTATAGTCTATGGGGTCTGTGTGCTTTCACTGCACAACGCTTGCAGTTGCATTCGGTATTCTGTTCGAGGGGGTCTCCATTCCCAGATGGAATACCGATGCAGATGTGAACTAGGCCTTAGACTAGACAATTTAAAACTGCAACAGAATTATCAAAGGATGCATTATTAGATTGTCTAGTCTAATCTCCATTTGACACAATGTAAGCACACCCATTTCCCAGGAGACCACATTTCTTTAACTATAGATCAGATACTCTTTTCGTACAAATCGTAAAAGCAGATGCAGGACTGCAGTTGAAGGTTGATACTTTAGGTTAAATTCACAGCTTAAAATGGAAAGGAATTATTAATAATAATAATAATAATACATTTTATTTATATAGCGCCAACATATTCCACAGCACTGTACAATTTGTAGGGTTCAAATACAGACAGAAAGATACATTACAAAGAAAATCATTTCACACAATGGGACTGAGGGCCCTGCTCGTAAGAGCTTACAATCTATGAGGTAGAGGGGGTGACACAAGAGGTAGCAGGGCAGCATTGCTTATACAGTGGTCAGACACTTTTGTAATAGAGGTGACTGTTACATAAACATAAGACTTTATGAGCCGTCAACAGTCGTGTCCTTTAACATGTGGATGGAGCTTGGACCTATAAAGTTAGCATGAGATGACATCATATCATGTGGGGAAATGTGGGAGCGGGGACAGAGGAGGGTTAAGGGTTTACGTTAGGAATTGTGATAGGAATTCTTCTTCATTGTCCGCCCACTAGCTACCCACGATGGAATACCCTATATCAGCATTACGTTGCGGCTTTGATGAATGGGCCTAATCAGCAGGAAGTCTCAAGCCATGGAATCCATGACTGAATCAACCAAGGAATCCGTGGTAAGATCGAGCCTACAGGGCACATTTACAGATTGGATTCTCATGATAACTCAGATGACTATTGAATAGTAATTTGCATACTAAAACATTTAGTCGATTTGATAGGTTTTCTTGCATTGGAAAATATAAACAGGGACATGGAGGAAGTTTAGGAGACTGAAAAGACCTGAATATTCCTTTATTAATATTTTAACTTATTAGTCTCAGGGTATCATTGCAACATTTGCTATACTTTTGCGTAGTTTGATTCCATAAACTCTTAATATATGCAGGTGTGATATCTGTAATCTTGCCAACAGTCTCTCTCTCTTATGTATGTATTTAAAATGTTAAACAAGCCATATTTTTACACCACAAGTGTAAGAAAAGGTGACTGTAAGAAGAGGTGAAGAAGAGGTGACTGTGGCTGGCAGGCAGACTTTGTGACTAGTTTAAATAAGGACATTCATTACTTGCATAAGTTTCAGTACTAAGACTCTGTTAAATAAAAATGTCTCAGAACTGTTTAGTGCTTATTTTGCAAAGTAGGAAAATGTGTCAATTTTATCTTGTTTCTCTTTATATTTGTCTGTAACATCTGACATGCCTTTTTACTTTCTATCATGTATTGCAGAATGATACACTGATGTATATGATCAAGCAACATAATACATAGTATGATCTTTACAGTTGTAAAAATGATCTTAAACTTGGCCCCACACAGTATTATATACTCACAGTGGCCCTCAATACAGTATTATGTGGTCACAGTGTCCCCGCAGAGCCTGACTCCCCATTCTCCCTCTTGCTCACACACAGCCTACACCCCCATATACTCCTCTTGCCCAAACACAGCCTGCACCCCCTCGCCACCCTCTTGCTCACACACAGACTTAACCCCCATGTCCCCCTCTTGCTCATACACAGCCTGCACCCCCATGCCCCCTTGCTCACACACAGACTGCACCCCTATGTCCCCCTGTTGCTCACACATGTTCTTTTCTCACCTCCTTACCTCCCATTAGTCTCATTCCCAGTGGCTACCACACTGTTCTGTGCAATCCAGAATAGCTCTGCCCACACAAGAATCTGATCATATTCTAGTGGCCTAAAGGACCTTTGATGATGTTATGACGTCCTCAAAGGTCCTATAGCCCACTAGTATTTAGAATTTACTGCAGGAAGAGCCCCGGACTGGATGCTCAGCCCAGGACAGGTGAATATAAGTATTTTTTTATTTTTCTACACCTCCCATGGGCAGAAAAAGGCAGAACAGCAACACATCGCAGTTCTGTCCGCAGCACTTTAGACAGAAAGTTCGCAGAGTGTTCCTCCACAGACTTTCTGTTACAATTATACCTAAGGGGAAACCACCAGTGCAAAGTGGGCATGAGATTCGCTAGAATCCCATCCACTTTGCCCTTACTGTAAAATGCTGCGATTTTTCCCGCAGCGTTTCCGCTGCAGGCAAATCGCGGCATTTCTGTCCCGGCCCCAGCCTAAAAAGAGGTTTTTTTTCAAAGATCGTAATGTTTAGTTTTGTAGTCAAAGTTAAACATTTTTGCAAATATACCGTAAGTATTTAAACATTTTGCAGAGTTTTAAAGATTTTCTCTGTCTGTCTTTGTGGAGAAAGTCTTTTGTCTTGATCAGTTGCCAATGGATAAGACCATGAATTCAAGGCCTTTCTATGGTATCAGACTTTTTTGGAAACTCAACCACAAGTTCCCCCTTGGTAGACAGGCCATACTACATCCATACCTAGTACATGGTCATCATTTTTATCATCATCTCCATCTGCTTCTCCTTCTCATCCTTCTAGTCCATGCCAATGCCAGTCCTACATAAGGGAATGTGTGTCCAGGAAACAGCAGGATATGCTGTCATCTGGCTTGTCTACAACCTTAACTGGGTCATCCATAGAAAAAATATTTTTAAAAAAGTGTTCAACAGCTTTCTATCAATGTCAATAACCCTCCTCCCCACATACCTCTTATTCCATCCCCATACAACATTCCCTCTGCAATAGTGACTTGTTTACAGCCTGTGCTGCTGAATCTAATGAAGCCCATGATCCCCTGCTATTGCAGAGAAGACAACTACAGATCTGCTCTGCTCCATCCCTTCTCCATTTAGTCCCCTGTTATCCCCAGATTCCCATATCTCTCTCTCCACAGTGTCTGGTCACCCTGCCTGTCCACACTCCCGCAGTCTGTGTGTTCAGTGTTTTTCTGCTGTCACCGCTCCATTTAGGGGTAGTTCACACGGAGTAAACGTGCGCTCATTTTGGCAAAATACATGTATAAATAATACACGTATTTTGACGTGTTTTTTTACATGTGTAAAAAATGTCATTGAAGTCAATGGGAGTCTTATTTTTACACGTGTATTTTTTATACATGTATTTTGCCAAAATGAGCGCGCGTTTAGGGCGAGTTCACACGGAGTTAACGGGTGCGCATTCTGGCATGTTTACACGTGTCAGAATGTGAGCGCTCAAAACAGATTCCATTCATTTCAATGTATCGTTACGGGCATATAACGCACGTAATTTTGCGCACGTAATTTTGCGGGCGCAAAATTGTGCGCGTTATATGCCCGTAATGATACATTGAAATGAATGGGATCTGTTTTCAGCGCTCACATTCTGACACGTGTATACGTGCCAGAATGCGCACCGGTTAACTCCATGTGAACTCGCCCTTACTCCGTGTGAACCACCCCTTACTCTGCTGAATCCCAAAACTCCTGCATACCCTCCTGTTGCTGTCAATCCGTGCTTTATTATGTACATAAAGTGGGGATGAACTGAGCCCTGGAACATCCACCTGTATGGCTGCATCGCTGATAAAGTCCCAAAATTGGCTCCAGGATGGTGATGTGACCAGCTTTTGGATAGTCAAAATGGTGCAATGTTTTTACAGTAAGTGGATGATGATTTTACTTACAGGGATTTGATAGTTCTCCTGCATAGTTAGGTTAATTCCTGGACAACCCCTATAACTCGCAATCTGGCCAAGTTACTGGCGGTGCAGGTGCTGATGCACTGATGGCATGCACTCAGGTTAAATGGAAAATACCTCACCGCAAGTATTTCTCTAGAAACGTTGTCCCTACATGATATCACCATGTTGGCCTCTCCCTCTCCTTATGTGTCTATGTGGGGTAAGATGCGTGCCACTGTTCACCCATGAAGAAGCACTTATGGGCAGGGCCAATACATTTCATGACCCACTTGGTCAACGTTTTGAGTAGCAACAGCCACCATCTAGAAATGCAGCAAGGGCAGGTGCTAGTACTCACACCAAATCATGTGAACAGGCCCAGTTTCAACACCATGTAGGAGTCATCTGCCTCCTCCATTTCCTCCTCACTGGATAACTTTCTGCCTCCAACTTCACCTGGGCAAGTTATTGCTTCCACTTTCTCTTACTTATTTCATAGCTGTAAGGTGAAGCGCAGTGCACATGGTGTGTTATGGTGGCACATGCTGGAGCACTGGCAGAAGGCAATGAATCATTACTGCATGCAGCAAACCCCAAGGACAATGTGTTATTTTGAAATCCTCCATTGTAAGCCCATGAGGGAAATGTATCATGTTCTGAAGCCATTTGAGGAGACTTAGGCTACCAAATGTGTGAGCAGCAGGGACAGCTGTAACATCAGTGATGTCATGTCTTTGAAATATATCTTACAGGAAACATTTACAGATAGGCAATGTGAGGTGGAAAAAGAAGAACAACTTCTTCCTCTTGGTCACTCTTCTGGGGTGGTGCAAGAGGACCTGGAAGAGGATGAAGACCTGGATCTAGGTCATGGTGGTGGAGGATTTGGGATACAGACTAGAAGCGGAAGAGGAAGACTTTTCTTTGGATGCAGAGGGGGACCCTTTATATTTCACAGCTAGGTAGAAGGCTGACCCTTATGTTTTTCTTGAATTTCTGTAAATTTTCACTTTGCCAAAGCTACGTTGCTGTGGCATTTGCTTCCATAAAGGGATGATATTCAGGAAATTCCACGTTTTCTTCTGGTTCCCTGGTGTTGTTCTCATCACAGAAGATATTCCAGTGATTTCAGCTGGTCAGCCAGTGCACAACAATTTTTTCTTGAAATTCTGTAAATTGCCACTCCACCAATGCTATCTTGCTGTGGCATTTTCTCCAAATGTATGAGTAATCCAGGTTCTCTTCTTGATCCAAAGTGCTTCACTGATGATCAAAGTATCCTTTCCATTTCAGAAGATATTCTAGCTTTTTTAGATGGCAGGCCAGGCACGCTGACAGTGTGCCACAAATTATTCTTTAACTTGTCACACCTCTACCTCCAATTCTATGTTGCTGTGGCATCTTTCACCATACAGGGATAATTTTTGGCAACTTCTTTATTTTTTCTGGAAAGCCACTTCTTCATCACTTCAACCAAGCAAACTGCTACAATTTTTTTCTTCACAATAGCAAGACTGTTACACTTATTAGTCCTCAAAACTTGTTCATGCATTGCCCTATTGCACTGGTTGTAGCTGTAGTGAAACACATGCTGAATCTGGGTCCATAGTGGATTTGCCCTGGGTCTTGGTCTGTCTATATATTGTTTAGGCCATTGATCAGGTATAAACAGTGTCTAAGGGATATAGTTATTTATGGCATCCAATCACAGTCCTCAGTGGTAACCTCTTCACAAATGGCATCTGACTGCTGAGTCCTGTGATTGGCTGCAGCATTTAACTTGCAAAACCAGGCGGGGACCTGTATACAGACAAAAGGAGCTGCAACTACTGGAAACAGAGGGCAGGAGAAAGGTAAGTACTGGTTTATTATGTTTATGGGTCACTAAGCGGCAGAATGAAATAATAAAATTATGGCTCGGACCACCCTTTTAGCTGTTACTGTATATCCTGTGCAGTTATATTTATACTGCTTATATCCAGGGCCACTTTTTTATCTTCTTCGCTAGGTTTAATGTCTTATATATTATTGAGTTTAGAATAGAGACTATATTTTTTTGGTATACCTTTGTTGTGCCATTTTCGTGTAGGCGATATATATTTATCTTTCGTGACATGGTTTATGTAGTGTATAAACTTCTTCAATGAATGCACAATATAGAAAACATTCAATAACCCTGGATAGCTGAAGAATGCCATTGATTCTATAGAGATGCCCAGTAGCTTTATTTTCTACTTCAAGAAACTATAAGGCGCTGAGGCCAAGTACAAACTGATGAAAGTTTACTCAATGGCGTCTTTGTAGGGAAAGGAAAATAAATGATCAAGCAAGGCTTCATTATCGAGAAGTTTTTCCCCTTAGAGCCCACTGTGATTTGTGAGACAAAATGTCTCCATGTAAGTTTACAAATCAATACACTAGTCACAGTTAAGACTCAGAATCACTCAGGGAAAATGGCTGAGATAACTGGGAATTATTCCTCAAAATTATGTCAGCATTACCTAAGAGTTAATGTGTCTGTAGTGTTTTGTTGCTGGCTAAATAGCTTTTTTGTACTGCTGGAGTTTAAGCTCTGTTGGACCTCAGTCAATTCCTGACACTGTTTTCTTATTCATGTGTAAGTAAGGAAACTCACAGCTGATTGTAAGAGCTCTCTGTTACCATCACAATAGAGACCCTTTCTTTGAGAGAAAAGCTGAATTTCCGCTATGAGATCATCAGATTCAAGTAAAACAGTTTTTTTTAGAAGTATAACAGACATTGGAGCTGAGAATTTTTGGCACAAATAACCGTTGTCAGTCACAGCAAGGCACAGGGAGAACTGCTGCTCACCAGCTGCTGGAATACTGCCCCAGCTAATGGTAGGCGTCCACGCACAACTGGCCCATATAGTTTCAGGATTTTACAATGGATTGACACAAATAGCACATATTATCCATAAAGAAACAACACTTATTAATACATGGTCATTGCCATGATTTGTACATGTGATATTAGTATAGCTCTTTTCCTACAACTAACGTTACATGTAAACTTGGACTATGTCATCTATATGTCAGTAAGAATAATAGATTAAAGTTAAATTATATCTGAGCTTTACTATGTCATATCTGTCTCCCACCAACTGGAGTTGCACTCAAGATGCATAGCAAAAAATAGTTAGTAATTCAGGTCAGTGGAAGACAAAATCATAAGACAGAGTATTATAAGGAGGTAAATACTGGGTCACAAGAAAGTTCAAAGAGTTACTTTGAGATAAATGTCTTAAGCACGTTAGATATACAGTATATCGGTTGAACCTGTCAGTTTTGATGGGACCTGCCAACCATCTAATGTGTAAATGGGTCTCCTGACTTTTCCCCTGAGGGCAGATATAGGGGGAAGATATGGACTGAACAGTATCTTATGAGTATGGCCTCGTTCACATCTGCGTTGGTAATCCGTTTGGGGGAGTTTGCATGGGGACCCCCTGAATGGAGTACCAAACGTACTGGCAAGAGGTGTGCCAGTGAAAGCACACGGACCCCATAGACTATAATGGGGTCCGTGTGCTCTCCACGCGGTGTCCGCACGGAACATGCGGACAGAAAAGTACTTCATGATCTACTTTCATGGTCGCATGATTCGTTCATGCAGTGCGCGTAAAGCACACAAGCCCCATTATAGTCTATGGGGTCTGTGTGCTTTCACTGCACACCGCTTCCCAGTGCTCTTGGTAGTCTGTTCGGGGGGGGGGGGGGATGTCCAGGCAGACACCCCAAACGGATTAAGGGTAAGGCTAGCTTCACACCAGCCATTTCAATATAGTGTACCTATCCAACACATCTGGGTTCATGTATTATGGTTATCTAATTAAATTTATATATCATTAGAAACATATTCCAGTCCATTTAGTGACACAAACACCAATTCAAAACCCCTCACTGAGCAAAAGAAAAAAAAGTTTTCAATGTAAACTTCTGCTTGTTATCTATACCAGTCCCAATAAGCCTTTCCAGCATAGTAAATGGGTCTGCATGCCTTATTGCCTTTCATTATAATGTACAGTTCAATGCCACAGAAAATGAAGACACTTATATTATGATTATTATTGCTACATGTAAAACATGATACTATATATTGAAAGAGACTACTAATTGTACAGGACAAAACAACTTGTGCCTTAGTTTATATTATGACTCAAGTGTCTATTGTTCCAAAAACAGAATCAGACAGGAAACAAAACATGGAAATGAATGTTTTGCTCTGTCAATGTTCCGCTGTTGTTAACATATTTTGGGGAACTCATGATACATGGCCTTAATAAGTAATTTTAAGATTAATTTCCTTCCTGGTATTGTGTAAAACCAACGTACTTGGCTCTATGGAGGAAAATATTTACATATCCATACTAATAGAAGATACAAAATTTCAGAATGTACATGAAACAAAAATACATGTCTCCATCACACTCTGAATAGCAGTAGTAGTAGGTGTGAAGGTTTAGAATGAGACTAAAAAGTCACCCTACCCAAGTACAGGTCTGCATCACTTACAAGAGGGAGGGGACTTAGCAGAGGCCGCCAATAGTTGCAGATTGTGTTACGATTCCACAAGGGTTGGACTGAACAGACTCAAAAGCATTAGGCACAGATAACTTTGCTGTACAATCTCCTGTGCTGAAGGGCCAACTTTTAATATTATGCTAACATTTTTTAAACAAACAAAAAAATATTTTACTGATCATGATTTCATAATATATACATGTTTTTGGGATAAGTGACACCAACATATGGCAATTGAGCTGGTTTTATTGCAACTAACTTTAACGTGTTGCAATACAAAGCATAGCAGTGAGGCAGAACTTGTAGACACAAAGTGTCATTTGTAACTTCATTGGAAATAATCTGACTTCTCCAAAGGGCTAATAAAACAGGTAATAAGGAAGGTATTTCTCAATTGCACATATCCTGTATTTTAGAATTGTTACCATAGCAGGGAACAATCTATTCTGAATTTGCTTCTTTACTATGTATTACTAGTGATGGATGCTGTTTCACTGTGTTCTCTTCATATGTCAGATGTTCAGCCAAGCACAGGTTGAGCACACACTGAGGCACAACAGCAACAGCAGACTAGAGACAGTTCATATTGTTCCCTACAAATAGACTTAAAAGAGCTCTTTATATGGAAAAACACAGGTGGTTACTGTTTTGCTTAATAAATATCAGCAAGTATATGCCAAGTGATGAAGGTGCCCACACAAAGACGTTGTATAGTCAGTGTGAGCGCCAAGGATTAAGAGCATGTGACAACAAGTGGATAGGAGGATGCCTTCTATAATTTATATCAATATGACTAACAAACTGTATTTTTATCTGATATTAGAATCGGTCTCATGAAGAAATACACTCATAGTGATGCTGGGTAATAGTTATAGTCTCTAGGTCTCTAATACATAAAACTTTCCAATAATTGCAGAAGCTTCTGTTTTATAACTCAATTAATGAAAGTTTTTTTTTTCTTTTACCTCTGTTTGTTTTTTTAAACACTTAAGGAAGCAGTGACATAATAAATCTATGTCACCTATGTCATCTACGTACCTATGTAAACAGAACCCAGAAGGGAGGACCAGAGAAAGCAGCACTCAAAGCCAAGGGAGAGAAAAAAGTATTAACTATTACCTTATATTCTTATATTTTATCACATTTTCTAGCTCTGGGTCCTGTTTTCAATAACTTGGAAAATCTTTAAGCTAGTGACACTGAGAGTGTACATCTGTTATTCTGGCCCATCAGAGTGTCAGAACAACACATTAAAGTTTCCCTGGTTGATATATACAGTGGGGCAAAAAAGTATTTAGTCAGTCACCAATAGTGCAAGTTCCACCACTTAAAAAGATGAGAGGTGTCTGTAATTTACATCATAGGTAGACCTCAACTATGAGAGACAAAATGAGAAAACAAATCCAGAAAAGTCACATTGTCTGATTTTGTAAGAATTTATTTGCAAATTATGGTGGAAAATAAGTATTTGGTCACCTACAAGCAATCAAAATTTCTGGCTCTCACAGACCTGTAACTTCTTCTTTAAGAGTCTCCTCTTTCCTCCACTCATTACCTGTAGTAATGACACCTGTTTAAACTTGTTATCAGTATAAAAAGACACCTGTGCACACCCTCAAACAGTCAGACTCCAAACTCCACTATGGTGAAGACCAAAGAGCTGTCAAAGGACACCAGAAACAAAATTGTAGCCCTGCACCAGGCTTGGAAGACTGAATCTGCAATAGGCAACCAGCTTGGATTGAAGAAATCAACTGTGGGAGCAATAATTAGAAAATGGAAGACATACAAGACCACTGATAATCTCCCTCGATCTGGGGCTCCACGCAAAATCTCACCCCGTGGGGTCAAAATGATCACAAGAATGGTGAGCAAAAATCCCAGAACAACGCGGGGGGACCTAGTGAATGAACTGCAGAGATTTGGGACCAATGTAACAAAGCCTACGATCAGTAACACACTACGCCGCCAGGGACTCAGATCCTTCAGTGCCAGACGTGTCCCACTGCTTAAGCCAGTACATGTCTGGGCCCGTCTGAAGTTTGCTAGAGAGCATTTGGATGATCCAGAAGAGTATTGGGAGAATGTCCTATGGTCTGATGAAACCAAACTGGAACTGTTTGGTAGAAACACCACTTTACGTGTTTGGAGGAAAAAGAATACTGAGTTGCATCCATCAAACACCATACCTACTGTAAAGCATGGGGGTGGAAACATCATGCTTTGGGGCTGTTTCTCTGCAAAGGGGCCAGGACGACTGATCCGGGTACATGAAAGAATGAATGGGGCCATGTATCGTGAGATTTTGAGTGCAAACCTCCTTCCATCAGCAATGGCATTGAAGATGAAACGTAGCTGGGTCTTTCAACATGACAATGATCCAAAGCACACCGCCAGGGCAACGAAGGAGTGGCTTTGTAAGAAGCATTTCAAGGTCCTGGAGTGGCCTAGCCAGTCTCCAGATCTCAACCCTATAGAAAACCTTTGGAGGGAGTTGAAAGTCCGTGTTGCCAAGCGACAGCCCCAAAACATCACTGCTCTAGAGGAGATCTGCATGGAGGAATGGGCCAACATACCAACAACAGTGTGTGCCAACCTTGTGAAGACTTACAGAAAACGTTTGACATCTGTCATTGCCAACAAAGGATATATAACAAAGTATTGAGATGAAATTTTGTTACTGACCAAATACTTATTTTCCTCCATAATTTGCAAATAAAGTCTTACAAAATCTGACAATGTAATTTTCTGGATTTGTTTTCTCATTTTGTCTCTCATAGTTGAGGTCTACCTATGATGTAAATTACAGACGCCTCTCATCTTTTTAAGTGGTGGAACTTGCACTATTGGTGACTGACTAAATACTTTTTTGCCCCACTGTACAAATGGAAGACATTCTGTGTGTATCAGTCTTCATTCAATGCAATGTTAAAATACAAATGGAAGGTCCCTTTTACTTATTTTCTGCATGCAGCATTGAATTTCCTACTCATAAAGAGAAGGGACAGCTATTTTTATCATTAATAGACCATTCATTTGTAATGCACCAGACTGGCATCAAACAGCTTAGGACTGCTAAAATTTACAGCAGGGTCTACAGTTGATAAGTATAATTGGTACCATGAGCAGTCGCTGACTCCATGGTGGCAATATGGTACCACTCTCTCTACTGCGGCTGATGTGCTGCTTCTCCCTCCAGCTCTCATGGAGCTATTGCCCAGATATAATGCCCTACAGATCAGCTGCAGTTCCACTGAATTCACGCTGCAGTTGTCCTATTAACTGTGGATGTTGTGACACAGTGGATCTTCACAGGATGAAGACTCACTGGGGCGACACGGTGGCTCAGTGGTTAGCAATGTAGCCTTGCAATGTTTGAACCCTGGGTTTGAAGCCCGCTAGGAACAACATGTAGTTTGTATGTTCTCTCCGTGTTTGCGTGGATTTCCTCCCATTCTACAAAGACATACTGATAGGGAAAAAAAATACTGTACATTGTGATCCTTATATGGAGCTCACAATCCACATAAAAAAAAAAAAATGATGAACACATACAGTAGTATTTTAGTGTTACTTGCTCACCTGTTTGCAGCAACAAACTATATGCTTCCACTGCAGTGGGGGATGAACTACCCATCACCAAAGGACCCAGGTTCCCAATCACCAGGTACTTGTATAAATATGACAGCTCAATGAACCAGCTGACATCTAAGTGAAAATGCCCTCTCATCTCTGCAAATTGTTCACATAGCTTTCCTAGATTGCTTGGCCTTGTTAATAGTTGCCTCCTCAAAGCATCTTTCCAGTGGTGAGCAGACCTCCTGCTGCTACAAGCCACCTCTTTGTCTCACCCCCTAAAAGTGTGGGAACACCCTTGGACTAGTGAGTCATCTCCCACCTTGACTGGCACAGCCCAGGGAATGCCTGTAAGTGGGTCACAACAATGGGGAGCAACAAACCACTAATCCAGTGGAGAAACTCTCAGGCACAAGTTCATTCCTCTAAGGAATCCTCACATGATCCAGCATCCAGAAAATTCCAGAACCCTGACCATGTGATGCCCTGCACTAAATAAAGACATACAAACATGCATCTAACAAATCTTACAACATAGAGCAAGGACATTGTAACACATACTATAAAGTAACCAATAAACCTTACTATGTCACTTTCTAGTACACTATTGTGCCAGTGCTGCAACATCACTCTACTTACAGAATAAGTCAGGACAGGGGTTTAATCCTTTTTTATTTTTATTTTTTTTAAGGGGTTTAACCCTTCTTTGTACAACAAACTGATCAAAGTGTGCTTCTGCCCCACCTTACAAAACAATTCTCTATAGCACTCTCTGTGGCTGACAGCAGTGGCATTCAGTAAACAGCCTTTTCTGTGAACAAGAAGTGATTTCATTAACCAGAAGAAGAGATCCAAGTAAAACCAGCCAAATCTACCACTGGATGGATGGCTCTAGCCATGTCCCAACTTTACCACTACAGCTATGTACACAAAGTCACAATATATCGCACCCAGTGCTCTGATTTTTGTTTTATTTTGGTTGTAGGTTGCCATACGAAAAGTCAATTTTATTAAATGCATCAGTCAGTCAGCTGCCAAAGTTTCCTATGAAAAATACTAGCGGCTACAGCTAAACATCCTGTTCCTTGACCCCATCTGTTTCTTGTTGACAATAAAATCAATTTTCATAAGGCATGGCGTCACAATCGTTGTATTTAAAGGCATCTGTCAACATTTATAGAGGGAGGTCAGCTACTTGGAAAACAAACATTGCATATACTGTCTTGCCTGATACATATAAACAGCTAGATTTTGACCAGATGAATTATGACACAAGTCTATTCTCTTTTCCATCCTTATTAAGCAATCATTGACTCTTTTAAACAGGAAATTAATTGTTCTTGTTTCAAAAACGAGGAAGTAGTGGTGTTGTGTTTGTGTTTTTTTTTTTTTTTTTTTTTTTTACAAAAGTAGAACAGGAAGCAGGAACATAAATAAATCCCATTATAAAAAAAGCTATCGACTCCAAAGACGACTATAATTTCCGTATTACGTAAACTTGATGCAAATCAGTTGCATTATTTGCATATGAATTGATGTTGGGTAATATCACTGCCAAAATAATTGATGGTATTTTTCATATGTCACTGTACTGAATATAGTGAAGGTTTACTATAATAATGTAACAGTTTCAGTTGTGTGTGTTTACGTGTGCGAATACAGAAACTTTGTTGCAACTCTAAAATATTACAGACTAGTAGAATACCCACGGCTTCGCTTGCGTAAAATATGTTAAATTGTTGGTTATTAGAGATGAGCGAACACTATTGGAAACAGCCGTTTCGAATAGCAGGCTCCCATAGAAATGAATGGAAGCGGCTACGTCCATTCATTTCTATGGGAGTGTGCTATTCGAAACAGATGTTTTGAATAGTGATCGCTAATCTCTATTGGTTATGCCAGATACAGTAAAATTTTCAGTGTCACACTGAAATTGACATTTTCAGAGTGCTACAGTAAATTTTATTTTGCACTTACCGTATATACTCGACTATAAGCCGACCCGAATATAAGCCGAGGCCCCTAATTTTACCACAAAAAACTGGGAAAACTTATTGACTTGAGTATAAACCGAGGGGGGGAAATGCAGCAGCTACTGGAAAATTTCAAAAATTAAAATGGTCGGAGTTTTTGGGTGCAGTAGTTGCTGGGTGCTGGGGAAGGGGAGGGGGTGTTTTGGTTGTCTGTCTTCCCCTTCCCTGAGCTCGAGGACTGTTTTTTTTTCTCATGACAGGGGGACGCAAGCGAGATGTAACATGTGCAGTATTCTGCTCCTGTGGGTGTTGAAGGAGCGTACCAAATTTCACCCAAATCGGTCGAGAACTGTGGATTTGTATAGAGCAGACTACCACAGAATTTGAGTTTTATATATATATAAATTAAATATATTATGCTTTTAACGTTACATCTATCTATCAACTAAACCCTTTCCCACAGTTGCGGCCATAACCCTGTTCCTGCTTTCAGGCAGATCCAGGCTGACAGCGGTAACCGTAGCTGTCATGATGAAAGTGGTATTGGGGTAGATTGCTCATGTGGATGGTGGATTTGTTTTGATATCCTATCACGTACCGGTTGTGCAGTTTCTCCCACGTAAAGTAGTCCACTAGTGAATTTCTCCATATATACCACATATAAGGTATCACATGTGTGTTATCCTCTTCTATTAATAGCACAGCCTGTTTGAATATTTGTGTATTACCCCTCCCTTGAGAACTTTGCTGCCCTGTGGGCAGAGTAAGCAAGGAAAAGCACCTTGCTTTGTTGTTTTAAGAAACAACTCAAGGGATAATTTAGTTTCTGATCCTACGTCTGTTCTAGGCAATTTATCTTTCAAGTTTGACGAGCGTTAGAAATAAAAGAGAGAGGGTTTGGCAAACTCCTTAATAGAGATGAGCAAACAGTAAAATATTCGATATTCGTTATTCGTTTCGAATAGCCACTCAATATTCGACTATTCGAACGAATATCGAGCCCCATTATAGTCTATGGGGAAAAATGCTTCGTTTCAGGGGAATCCACAATTCGACTCAGGAGGGTCACCAAGTCCACTATGACACCCCAGGAAATGATGCCAACACCTCTGCAATGCAACTGGGACAGCAGGGGAAGCATGCCTGGGGGCATCTAACAAGCCCAAGTGACAGTTTTACCCCACCATCACAGCCTATCAACTACACACTTTCCACACACAAAAAACCTCTATCAAAGTGGGAAAATACCTGGAAACCTTCTTTCCTCCCCAATTGGATGGACAGAAACCTAAATTTAAGCTAAAGAAACATTAACAAGCCCAAGTCACAGTTTTACCCCACCATCACAGCCTATCAACTACACACTTTCCACACACAAAAAAACTCTATCAAAGTGGGAAAATACCTGGAAACCTTCTTTCTTTCCTTAAATGGATGGACAGAAACCCAAATTTAAGCTAAAGAAACATTAACAAGCACTTCTTTAAATCACGTTACCCATGACAACAACAGATGGAATAGGCAATGGGAAATCCAACAGTACCCACCCTGAACTGTCATTGTGGATGTGTGTGTGTGATGTGGTAAGATCTTCCATAATTCACTTTTCTGGCCCTTAACGTGAGCTCTTCCAAATTAGGGTGGAGGCCCTTAAGCTGAGCTACCAGCAGAGATTGAGGCCCTTTAGGTGACTTCAGCCTCTTACCAGCAGAGTTTTAGGTCCTTTAACTTAGTTCAGCTTTGCACCAGCAGTGTTTTTGGCCCTTTGGGTGAGTTGAGCCTTTCAGCAGCAGAGTGTTATCCCCTTTAAATTTCTTAGCCCCTAAAATGAACCATCATTCTCATTGTGTGGGCTTGATGCAGTGGATTGGACTGAGGACCCAGACATTGACCTTGATTTGGATTGGGAAATTGCTAACATTTTGGCATCAAGTCCTGGGGGTAACTTTTATTTAGAAGACCACAAAGGTGGAGAATTGGCTGCAACCACTACTACCGGTAATGGTTCTCTAATATCGGACTCTACATTACCTCTACAGGGTTCTGATCGGGTGTTACTAGTCCAAACAACATGCTCCAGGACTTCAGATGTAGATCAGAAACCACTTTCCCTTCCGAGACCAGATTTAACCAAGATTCATCATCATCCTGGTGAGATGGAGCCACTAAAGGAAACCTTGCCTTCCAAGGCATGTTCTGGAGCTGTGACTGAGCCAAATATAAACACAAAGTCCTTTGGAACTGAACAAAATTCACCAGCAGTGTTTTTGACCCTTAGGGTGAGTTGCCTTGCACCAGCACGTGTCCCGTAACATCAGGCGTGCCCTAAGTTCTGCGCTTTGCGAAAAGTTCCACTTGACCACTGACGTGTGGACAAGTGCATGCGGCCAGGGACGCTACATCTCAATCACGGCACACTGGCTGAATGTAGTTGAGGCTGGGACCGGGTCGCAAACTGTGGCGGCCTGTCTTGTCTCCCCGCCCAATATTCCTGGCAGGAGTGCTGAAACACCACCCTCCTCCTCCGCCGTTAAATCGACCCCAGCTACGAGCCGGAAATGCTGCAACACTGGCGTGAGGAGATGTCAGCAGGCCGTGCTGAAGCTCATGAGCTTGGGGGACAGACAGCACACTGCCTCCGAGGTGAGGGATGCGATCGTGGATGATATGGCAATGTGTTTTTCTGCGCTGCACCTGGGGCCAGGCATTTTTGTCGTGTGTGATAATGGACCGAACCTTGTAGCGGCTCTTGAGCTTGCCAACCTCCAACATGGTCCATATCTGGCCCACATTTTCAACTTATTGGTGCAATGGTTTTTAAAAATTTACCCCAATTTACACGAGCTATTGGTTAAAGTGCGCCCACTTTGGTAAGTCCACAGTAGCTGCTGCTAGCCTCAATACACTCCAGCAACGCCTACATCTGCCTGAACCACCGGCTGTTGTGCGGGATCACCACATGCTGAAACTCTAGATACCATATGTTGAGCGGGGTGTGTGAGCAGCAGAGACCTTTGATGGAGTTCCATCTCTAAAACCCATGTGTTCATCAACATTAGCATGTGCTCATCACAATTCCTGATATGACAGCTGCATTAAGCAGGGAGCAGGGTACAACACAGACCAGGCTTGAGCACCAGGAACAGGTGTTACAATGGCTAGCTAATGCTTCCAGCTGCTTTTCCACCAGCCAGTCAGCCACTACCTGCAGTCGTCTTCATACCCAAGAGTCTGCCCTTCCTTCCTCCCAACATGCCCAATCTTCCCAACAGAGTCATCCCACCCTTGCCCCCTACCAGGATCTCTTTTCGGGTCCTTCTAATGTCTCTCCCTCTGTTGAACAACTTCCCGAATCGCAGGAGCTACCGACGACTTTGTGTGTCCTGATGCCCAAATACTGGAGCATCCACCATTTCCTACCAATTTTGTGGTTGTGGACCCGCAACCGGCATTTCTGGGCCTCAGTGATGATGAAGAGACACAGGTGCCTACAGGGCAAGCTGTGGTTATGTGCGGTTTGCAGTAAGGGGAGAGTGAGCAATTGGAAGAGGAGTTGGTGGACAACGAGGCCACTGACCCGACATGGACTGGGGTGATGTTTAGCGGGGAAAGAAGTGTAGATGTGGAGGCAAGCTAAGCAGGAAAAAAGGTGGCTAGAGGCAGAGGCATGGACAGGTGTGATGTCTAGGGGCGAAATAAGTGTAGATGTGGAGGCAAGCTAAGCAGTAAAAAAGGTGGCATGTCCAGAGGCAGCAAGGCCAAAGATTTTCCGTGTACTAGCCGCTTGCGCAAAACTTGCCCATGTTGGCAGACTTATGCGAGATCTCTACGTGTCTTTGAGGAGTCCACCAAGAGGGTCAGCTGTGACGATGCACTTGTGAGTGTTACAATCCCGCTCCTCTGTGTGATGCAAGAATCCCTCCTTGCCATCAGGGATAACGCATTGTACGCTGAGGAGTCAGGCATAGGAGCAGAACCAACCCAGCAGGATAGTCAGTGCACAATCCTGTCCGCTTCACAGCGTATATTGATGGAGGAGGATGACGAAGTGGCAGATGATCTCATTGTCACACAGGAGGCTAGCGGCACCCCCTGGCCAAACTACCGCCATTGAGGGGCCTAGTGTCACCAGCAGGGACAAGTATAGGTGCATGTTGCGCGAGTGCCTGGCCAACCCCAGCCCTGTCCTCGCTGATCCCTCTGCGACCTACACTTATTGGGTCTCCAAGTTGGATTTGTGGTTGGAACTTGCGCTATACGCCTTGGAGGTCCTTTCCTGCCCTGACACCAGCGTGCTATCAGAAAGTGGCTTCAGCGCAGCCGGTGGCATCATCATGGATAAGCACAGCTAGCTGTCAGCTGTCAGTGCTGACCAGCTGACTTTCATCAAAATGAACAGCCAATGGATAGACCCATCATTTACATGTCAGTTACATGACAAATTTAGTGTGGTTTGCATACTTTGCAAATCTAAACTGAGTAGGGGCTCTGAAAAGAACAACCTTACCACCTCTTGAGTGCGCTGCCATTTGGAAGGCAAGCCCTGGGCTCAGTGGGAGAGAGCAAATGCAGGACAATTGTCGCCTGGCGTTGCTGACACTGCCTCTTCCACTGATTACAGTGCTGATGCTGCAGTCCAGACCACAAGCCTGGACACCTACACATCTGTCTCTGACACTTTGGGGAGCTCACCCCATCCACCCTTTTTGCCTGCACCATCATGTGTCTCTTCCCAGCCACTCCCCATTTCCCAGGCGTTTCATTGCAGGCAGAAGTACAGTGCAAGCCACCCACATGCCCAAGCCTTCAATGGCCTCATCTAAAAACTGCTGGCCCTGGAGATGTTGGCGTTTATGCTTCTGGATACTCAGGCCTTCCATCACCAGATGGCAGCTGTGGTACCTCGGTATGCTGGGCCTAGCCGTTACTACTTCTCTTGGTGTGCTGTCACCGCATTGCACCTGCATGTGTCCCATAACATCAGCTGGGCCCAGAGTTCCACGCTTTGCTGCAAGGTCCACTTGACCACTGGCACATCAACAAGCACCTGTGGTCAGGGATGCTGCTTCTCTTTAAAGACAGGCTGGCTGAATGTAGTGGAGTTTGGGCTCAGGGTGCAAACTGGGGTGGCCTATCTCCTCCCCCTGCTGCACCTGGGCCCAGGCATTTTTGCGTATGTGATAATGGCCGGAACCTGGTAGCAGATCTGGAGCTTGCCAGACTCAAACACGGTCAACACATGGCCCACGTTTTCAACTTGTTGGTGCAAAGGTTCTTTGAAACCTACACCATTATGCCTGATATACTGGTCAAAGTGTGGCCATTTTCGTAAGTGAAAAGTATCCTCTGCTAGACTGAAAACATTCAGAGCACACTCCTGTCATCTTCGCACCATTGGCTGGCGGAGGAAGACGAGGGGGATGAAGTGGCATTTCATGTCACTGTCCCACATGAGGCTTGAGGGTGAAGTTCAGTGCATCCCATTACTTCAGCACGGATGGTGTGAAGGGGAGTGGAAAATGGACGAAATGGAGAGTGACCCTTACAGTTGGGGGCAGCGAAGTCAAGCCAAGTTACACACTGGCACACATGGCTAACTTCATGCTGGGTTGCTTTTCAAGAGACAAAGGCAGAGTTCACATCATGAAGAGCAAATAATACTGGATTGAACAAAAAATTGGATTGAGCTGATATAGCGTGACTGAATTGCTGTGCATCACACTTAGTTTTTTGGGGGTAGACCCTTAAAAATTGGATTGAGCTGACTTAGCTTGATTGAATTGCTGTGTCTCCCACTTAGCACTGGGGGGTACAGCATGTGGAAAGCTGGATGTTGCGTATATAGACTGACTGAATTGCTGTGTATACCACTTAGCTTTGGGGGGTACAACATTAAAAACAGGTTTGACCATACATGGACTGACTGAATGGCTGTGTCTCCCACTTAGCACTGGGGGGTACAAGCATGTGGAAATCTGGATGTTGCGTATATAGACAGACTGAATTGCTGTGTATACCACTTAGCTTTTGGGGGTACAGCATTAAAAACAGGTTTGACCATACATGGACTGAATGAACGGCTGTCTCCCATTTAGCTTTGGAGGGTACAGTGGAGGAAAGCTGGATGTTGCGTATATGGACTGAATGAAATGCTGTGCATACCACATAGCTTTGGGGGGTACAGCATTAAAAACAGGTTTGACCATACATGGACTGAACGAGTGGCTGTCTACCACTTAGCTTTGGGGGTACAGCATTAAAAACAGGTTTGACAATAAATGGCCTGACTGTACGGCAGTGTCTTCCACTTAGCATTGGGGGGTACAGTGGAGGAAAGCTGGATGTTGTGTATATGGACTGAATGAATTGCTGTGTATACCACATAGCTTTGAGGGGGTACAGCATTAAAAACAGGTTTGACCATACATGGCCTGACTGAGCAGCTGTGTCTCCCAGGTAGGTTTTGGGGGTATGCACCGGGGATATCTGGATTGAGCCTACATAGCCTGACTGAATTTCTGTGTATCCCAGAAAGGATTTGTGGTTACACACCGTGAAAAACTGGATTGAGCGTACATAGCCTGACTGTATTTCTGTGTATCCCACTTAGGTTTTGGGGGTACACACCATGGATATCTGGATTGAGCATACATAGCCTGATGGTATTTCTGTGTCTCCCAGGTAGGTTTTGGGGGTACACACCGGGGATATCTGAATTGACCTAATTGCTCTGTATCCCTGTTAGGTGTTTGGGGGAACACCCAGTGGAAAGCTGGGTTGAGGGTATAGAACTGGACTGAATTGCTCTGTATCCCTGTTAGGTGTTTGGGGGGATACCGCCTGCAAAGCTGGGTTGTGCGTAGAGAACTGGACTGAATTGCTCTGTATTCCTGTTTTGGAGGGACACCCTATGGAAAGCTCAACTCCTTTCCCTGCAGTATAGCTCTAAAAAGAGCTGTTGTTTTTCTTCAGTTTTTCCCTGCCTACTAGAATCCTCTCTAGCCCTCAGCAGCACATCTGTCCCTACGTCTACAAGGCACAAAATGGCACGAAGATGGCTATTCTTATAAATGGGAGGTCACATGTTTTCAGCAGCAAATGGGTTTTTTAAATTTTTTTCAATGCCTCCGTTGTCGTAGTTCCTGTCCCACCTCCCCTGCACAGTTATTAGTGCAAAAAACGCACCAGGGAAGGTGGGAGGGAGGGGACACAAATTTTTACTGCGTATGCCGTGTGGTATTCAATTGGAAACAAATACCTCGAACGCCCTGATATTCGATCGAATACCTATTTGATCGAACGCTGTTCGCTCATCTCTAATCCTTAACATTTGGATACCCTTTATGCAATTAAGACCAATGTCTCCGTATAATACTGTGTACTTTGAAAGTCATTGAATGGTACATGTGTACCAGAGAGATTCTGGTCTTATTATCTTTTCACAGTTTGGGTCTTGAGTTGTGATTTAAGCAGTTACTTAAGACCAAGCAGGAATAGGGAAAAAGTCACTGCCAGACATCTCTGGTAGCAATTTATCTCTCTGCGAACAAAAGGATTGGACATGTTAAAATAAAGCATCCCAGTCCCTCTTTCTCGTAACATCTGACCCATTAGATAGTTGGTCCCTCTGCAATTGTGGGACAGCTGGGGGGGGGGGGGAGTTAAAAGTGGAACCCCTCTCCTCCTCATCAAGAAAGGAAAGTAGTGGCTGGGGTCAGTAAGGGTCATGTATATGCCCCTGTGGCCATCACACTTTGTTATTATGCTTATGCATTTTAGATAATATTAATTCATTCATTCATATCAATTTCCGATAATTCAGAACTAAAGACACTGCAGAACTGTTGTTTTCAACACATCTAATTCGGAGAATTGTACAGGAAGAATTTCTTTTGAACTTAAACAAAAGTCTAACCGGTTACTCAAAATGGGAGTCTGTTGACAGGAAAAGAATAGTGGAAATAAAGTTGTGAAGCGCAATGAAAACAATGGCATACCATCATGTAGACAATTTCCTCCAACTTCCTATAATAAAATTATGCAATTCCCTTAACCCCAGAGGAGACTCATAAACCAAACAGCAGCATTATTAAAGTACACGGTATCAACACTTTTCCTGTTTTTCTCTAACCAGGTCACCTGGAAAATATATATTCAGCTGTTCATGCTTGTTGTTTGCTACAAATGGATGTTACAAAGGGAACAGGAATGTGTATTACTCAGATGTATAACACCAAACAATATTGTGGTGATATAAAGTACAAGGGTTTCTGTAAATCCCCATTTATGTATCCTTCCTATGACTATACATTATGTTTTTACACAAAGGATTTATCAGCAGTGTATTTACAATATACAAAAAAAAATTACCTTGTTGAAAAAAACTTACAGAGCAGTTGTAGATTGTCATATAGGAATTATAATATAAATATAGGAGTACCTTTAGGGCTAGTTCACACGGGCACAGAGGGGGCGGATTATAGCACAGAATCTATGTCACAATCCGTCCCCTCACAAAGGTGGTCTACGGAGACCACTAGCAAAAAGAAGCGAGCTGTCTTTTCTTCAGGTGGATTCCGTGGCTCGTTGAGCCGCAGTGTCTGCCTCACGGCAGCAACCTCCGGACTAGACCCATTCATTTTGGGCCTACTCCGGAGCAGGACGCTTCCAGCGTCCAAATCAGGACCATAATACGCTATTCCGTCCCTGTGTGAACTAGGCCTTACTGATTGAACTAGAGAGAGAAGGAACATATGGCTATCTGAGATACACATTCGTTGTAAGGCGTTGGACAGGACTGTGTAACATGTAGGAACTGATGAGCATAGATGCAGACAATAAGTTATACTTAAAGAGGTTGTCCAGGATAAACTAGGAGTTAACCCGTAAACTAAACCCCTCCCCCCTGCCTAACTTCTAATTTATTTCTATTAAAAAAAAAAGTATAATTACCTATTTTCCTGGGGCAGTCATGTGATGTTCCCTTTTACCGCCTCTGAAATGGAACATCACCAATACTCTCCTCCCAACCCCATCAATACTTACGTGCCTTCCTGTCTGGGAACAACTACTCGAATTTTTCTCTCTGCAAGTGCTTTTGCAGCCTGCAGGTGTCTACCACTCCAGTCTGCGCACAGTGAAGGAGAAAGGAGGAGCCATTTCCCAGAGCAGAAGATAGGTAAGTATAATGCGATAGGGGGAGGGGGGAGGACTAGTAGTGGATGGGATAGCTAGGGAGACAGGGAGGGGGTGTAATAGAGTGAGAGAAGGGGGTTGCATTTGCTTACACGATGTAAACAAATGCAGAGGGTGCCAGGAGCTCCCACAGACACCCAGAAATCACTTAAAACACTGCTAAAGGTATATGATTGTACTTGTTAGCCCATCACTAGCACCAATAGACCTTTAAAAAAAAAAAAAAAAAGATTTTATTACCCGGAAAACTCCTATGATGTAATCCCCTCACAGGAGTTACTAATGGTTATTTGGCCATAAAAGTGCCTTACATGTTCTGATTGTTAGTATATGTTGCCATGTTCATACTGTGTTCATTTGTGAAATGGTTTCAAGTTGTTGTTCTCTGGTATCACTTGTCTTAGTGAGTTGTGGTCTCCATAGCAACACACACTATAGTGGGTGGATCTGTAGCTGGAACAGGAAATAGTCATAGCAGAGAGAGGGAGTAGGATTCTGTAAGCAACCAGGGAAGAAGAAGCAGGTAGTGGTGTGGCAGTAGCCATTTTGTGTTTTAGACACTGTGTGCTGTGATGAAGTGCCACAGCAGCAGCAGGTGAGAGAAGCTGTGACTGTGCCCTGAATTACTATTAGTAAGAGGACAGGATCACACCAGGCCATTGGTGTAACTACCACCATAGCAGCAGAGGCAGCTGCCACAGGGCCCGGGACATTAGAGGCCCGGTGACAGCTGCTACCGCTGCTATCATTATTCTCGGAGGTCTTTTCAGACCCCCGAGTATAATGATCGGGGCCCCCTGTTGGTGGAATACTTTCCACCAACAGGGGGCCCCGAAGCTGCAGCAACGGCTGACACACAGGAGCTGCAGGTCTGGCTCCTCTCAGCGCTTCAGGACGCTCCCCCTCTCTCCCCCCTCCCTTTCTCTGCCTGTCCTCTGCCCACCAATGAGAGGGCTGAGGAGAGCCAGCAAGGTAACTGAACTCCTGCAGTTGACCCGAAGCTGGACCTGCAGACATCTTAAACTCTCTGCTAATACATGGGAACGTTTCAGCCAGCTACAAGCCACTGTGCCACAGCTCACTGCTACAGGACGAGTAAACCAGCAGATTCCTGTTACAATAAAGCAGTGAGTACTTCTACTGATCCTGGCCTGGACATTGCCTTCCTTGCAGCTAAGCCCTGGGCACAGGCTCCTTGTTGGAGTGGAGCACTGACACCCACATCACTATCTCAACCCAGGGACCTGCGGGTGTCTCAATACTCTAACTGGTGTTACATCTAACTGACTCTACCTATTACCCTGTGCACCTCTCCTGGGGGTTCTGGTGCCTGTAAGGTCACCGTGACATTCTAGCTTCCTGCATGGTTCTCTCGGAGTGGTTGCAATAATAGTTTACTTTACCAATAAGAACTGAAGGTACTGTGAATAAGAAATTGAACAAAGATTGCTCACGTAAGCTACATTCTACAGTCTCTACAGGTGAGCAGTTTTTCTCACTCTCTTGCAAGTCTGCCTAGGTAGCAACTTGGTCATCCTCTCCACTCGTCTTCGCACCATCTCCCACATGTGCCAACTGGCATATCTGATATACCTTCAGTTGACTCTGCCTTCAAGGTCTTCACGTACAGTGTCCTCCACCACTGTCAATATGGTCAGTGCCTCCTGCACACCTGTTTACTTCCAAAAACAGCACTAGAGTTTGTGTATGATTTTGCAGCTCAGCCCCATTCTGGGCAAAAGAAGTGGGCTACAATACCATGCATATCCCATGGGCATTTGCAGTTTATGGAAGCTGCTATGTTTTTCTAAACCTGTAAACCAATTTAACAAAGACTGAGAAGACAGTAGGGAGTGTTTTTGTATACATAGTCTTTGAATATAGAACCAATTTAAAGGTAATTTTTTTAAAGAAATAATTTATATAATCCCCTGCCAACGGCATATTTCGATTTTTGCTTTACGTTTTTTACTCCCCTCCTTCCAAACCCTAGTGTAGTCTGCAATAGAAGCAATAGAAAGAAAGGCTGGGGAGCCTTTATAAGGCTCCCAGCTGTCATAGCAATGTGATGCCGGCCCTGGAGCTTACTACGGGTGCCGGCGATCACAGGGAAAATGGTGCCTCGGTCAGCTTTGACTGAGGTTCCAGAGGGGTTAATGCCCCCAATCGGTGCGGGTGTCTACTGTATAAAGCAGTAGACACCTGGCGGCTATGGCCATAGTTAAACACCCGGCATTCGCCGTACTAGTATGGCGTATGTTGGGAAGGGGTTAAAGGGAAACAGTCACAATGATAATGCAATCAAATTGCAGGTAGCATGCTATAGAACAGGAGGAGATGAGAAAACTGACAATTCCTCCCTGCTGTGCCGTATACTCGGCTCTGCTACATCTCAGATGTAGCAGAGCTGAGTATACGGTAAAACAGGGACGAAGCCGAAGAGTGGCAGGCTGCGGTAAATCACTCTGTGCTGCGCTGCTGTGAGGACGACGAGGCACTCACCATATAATAAGCCATGGCTGAAGTTCGCGAGTAGATAGATACTACTGTACATTTACTTGTCTATCTACTCTTCTGCTTCGTCCCTGCTTTACTGTATACTCAGCTCTGTTACATCTCAAATGTAGCAGAGCTGAGTATACAGTAAAGCAGGGACGAAGCAGAAGAGTAAATAGACAAATCAATGTACAGTTATGGAGATGTAGCAGAGTCCAGTATATGGCACAGCAGGGAGGAAACAAAAGAGTAGATAGTATCTATCTACTCGTGAACTTCGCTCAACTTACCTGCACAGATCCGCTGCCGCTCCCCGCTCTTCTCGCTCCTCTTGTCTCTCATTGACATGCCTTGAGAGCTCCCAGCGTGCCCCTGTCTCCCTAGACTAGTGTTAGAGATGCTGGGAGAAGGCGGGGCTTGTGGCTTAGGAGAGTGTGGGCAGATACTGGGAGGGGAGACGTGAGTGCTGCACTCACGTCTCCTTGCCCACACTCTCCTAAGCCACAACAAGTCCCGCCTACTCCCATCATCTCTAACACTAGCCTAGGGAGGTGGGGGTGCGCACGGTGCTCTGAAGGCATGTCAATGAGAGAGGACCGGACCGAGAAGAACAGGGAGCGGCAGTGGATCTGTGCAGATAAGCGGACACCAGGGGGGCTAAGTAGCCTGGGGATTTTCTTTTAATCACTACACAGCGTGGAGTCCAAAAATTGTTTCAATTTTTGGACTCCACACTGTGTAGTGAATAGGATTGTTTTTAAAATCCAGTCTTCGATTATTAAAAAAAATCCCATTGACTTGCATTGGAATTGGGATTGGAATCGGGTTCGAATGGAAAATGATTGGAAATCAGATTTTAAAAACGATCCTGAAATTTCAAGATCGGCTCAACCCCATTAGCAGTGTGTACCAGACACAGGTACATACATAGTTGTGCATGCCAGCCACATGTACAGTTATAATAAAGTTGTTCCAGCCACAGATGCCCTCATAGCAATAATATAGCAATATGTGCAATATGTATGAGCCTTAGGTGCCTCCCTAACAGAATGTGCTTGCCAGCCACATAAGAGCACTACTATTTTCCCCCTTTCCAGATCAGTACCATTTTTCCGAGCTGGTCCCATCACATGATGGACCTCTCCCCTCCAGAGAACCCATTCCCTTATAAGGGGTTCTGTTAGGGTTCCATCACCTCATGATGGAAAGATTAGAATTACATGTTTAAAATCTGAGAGAACTTCCAATGGAATCTTATTTTGTTAACATTTATACCTGAATGCCACCTTGGAGGGTGCTTAGTTGGCACTTTTTGTCACTAAGGGTCTTAACTTGAACAGGTTGAGAAACATTTTGTTAGCTCATGGATAATTTATGACTTTCGTGTTCCTATAGTTTATTATTCCTAAAGGGTTATAGTTTCTTATAGTACTATTTCACAATTTACACAATAATTACACAAATTACACTCTGTAGGTAATAAGGGAAAATGCGCAATATGTAACATCATATAGTACTGCATCAGATGAACCCAACTTTGTGACCTGAAACTACCTGACATCTTCTGATTTTACAGCTCTTTATATCTAATGCCAATAACATGACATCTACTATGCCCCTGTCTTCCTGCTGCACACAATTCCTGTCTTCATTTAGCTTATGTTTGCTTTTCTAGTTAACCTGCCTTCTCATGTGTTGTCCTTTAATGGATTGGTTAATGATGTCTATTATAAACTTTTTCCTTTTTCCTGTTTTTCACAAAGGATGTGAGATTGAAACCTTATTGAAGATATAACGTGAACATTTGTAAAAGCAAACAGATTATTTTTGAGTATAGTCTTTTATCTGAAAAAAATATTCCCTTTAAAAGGTGCAGAAAATGCATCTCAATTATTTAGAATAAAACAGTAAGTAAGTGAAAACAAGTAGTCTCAGTAGTTCACAAGTCAGCAAGTTACAACAAATCCTGTGATTAGTTGAAAACTTCTTAACATGATCGAACCTCTTTAATCCATGAAAAATTGCAGGCAAATTAGATTTTTCTCCTATGCCTGTGTTGGATCCTTAATATACAACCAAAACATCTTTGCTGCCCTTATTTAGGTGGAATGTGCCCTAGAGCCATCACCACCTTAGAGATTAGGGGACCTCTATCAGTCACCTTCTTTGCCCAGATGATTTTTTAAAATTTTTGTTATACCCTGGCAGATTTTTTTGGTTTTTTTGGCCATTTTTGTAAGAATATGAACGATAACACCAAACATTTTTTTCCACTCGTGGTTAGTGATTGGTTGAAGCCATTTATTGTCAAACTTCTGTGTTTTCTCGTTTTAAATCATAATGACAACCAAAATCAACAAAGTGACCCTGTACAAAAGTTCACATACCCTGGTGATTTTGACCTGATAACATGCCCAGAAGTTGACACAGTTGTCCACAGATCTACGGGAAAAGGTAGTTGAACTGTATAAAACAGGAAAGGGATACAAAAAGATATCCAGGGAATTGATAATGCCAGTCTGCAGTGTTCAACCTGTGATATGCGTGAATAGCCTTTAAAAAGGCTATTCAGGCGCCGTAAAAGTTATATTAAAGTACCCCCCCCCCCCCCGTTTTAAAATAAAACCCTAAAAAAAAATGTGATCTACTTACCGAACGTGCACACTGGGCGGGCATTCAGGGTGTGTCTTCATCTTCATCCACGCCTCTTCTTCCTCCGATTTCCTCCAGTCCCGTCTTCCTCCGGCGCTCGCGAACGGACTTTGATTAAAAAAAATGACCTGGGCGCATGCGCAGTAGCCGTAGTAGAAGCCGCGTGCTACTGCGCATGCGCCCAGGTCATTTTTTTTAAAGGCTATTCACGCATATGTGGGGCTCTATCAGCATGATTTTGCTGATAGAGCCCCTTTAACAAATGGAAACTCAGGGGCTCTGTAAAAACCAAACCACGGTCAGGTAGACCAACCAAAATTCTGACCACAACTGCCTGGAAAATTGTTTGGAATGCAAAGAAAAACCCCACACATAACATCAGCTGAAATTCAGGACTCTCTGAAAACAATCAATGTGGCTGTTTCAAGATGCACAATAAGGAGGCACTTGAAGAAAAAGGGGCTGCATGGTCGAGTTGCCAGAAGAAAGCCATTACTGCGTAAATGCCACAGAGAATCTTGCCTTCTATATGCCAAACAGCACAGAGACAAGCCTCAAAACTTTTGGAACAAGATAATTTGGAGTGATGAGACACAGAAACTTGGTCAAAGATGAAGGAAAGATGAATGCAGCACGTTATCACCAAACACTGGAGGCACTTTGCACTCATCAACTAGGAAGCTGTACATGGGATGTACTTGGACATTCCAACATGACAACGATCCAAAACACAAAGCCAAGTCGACCTGTCATTTGCTACAACAGAATAAAGTGAAGGTTCTGGAGTGGCCATCTCAGTCTCCTGACCTCCATATCATTGCACCACTCTGGGGTGATCTCAAGCACGCAGTACATGCAAGACAGCCCAGAAATTTACAGGAACTGGAGACTATTTGCCAAGTAGAATGGGCTGTTTTACATCTGAGAAAATAAAGAACCTCATCCACAACTACCACAAAAGACTTCAAGCTGTCATTGATGTTAGAGGGAGCAATACACAGTATTAAAAACTGGTATGTAAACTTTTGAACAGGGTCATTTTGATGTTTTTCTGTTGTCATTATGATTTAAAAAATGAAAACACAGAAGTTTGACAATAAATGGCTTCAACCGACCATTAACCATGAGTGGAGAAAAAGTTTTTGTGTTATCATTCAAATAATCTGAAAAAAAAGACAAAAAAAAAAAAAAAAAAAATCTGTCAGGGTATGTAAATGTTTAAGCACACTTGTATCCCACAGGCTATTTCAAGCTTACAACCTAGCATTTGTCCACTTTACAGATACAACTAGCTGCTCACTTGCCAGCAAAATAGGTGTTCCCGAAGGTTACTTGGCAATCATTTGCAGCAAAGAATAGGTGGGTGGAAGGTGGCTTTCTCCACTGAAGGAAGTTAATGGTCTGGATGTCTATGCAATTTCCCATTAACTTTAATGGTTTCAATGAGGTCAGGTAGGCCCAGAGTCAAAATGTGGCCCTTAACAATTTTTTTTACGAGGGGCATAAATGATATATGCAGAAACATAGGTTATGCTTGAGCATGATGCAAAGGCTGTTTCATGCTTATCTATATAGTAGAATATAGAGAATTCCACAAAATAAAACCCTGGAGGTGCACACACTCCTTGAAGTAAACCACTGGAGCTTGAGAATAGCATTGGTTCGAACTTTTATTAACGCGTTTCTCGTTATATGGTGTTTGTACAAACTCCACCCCTTCATAAGATCCTCTCTGGTTTCATTACTATATACAGTATCTGCAAACTACCGCCTAGTCAGTCTGACGGCTGTCATCCAGGCGGGAGCGACACTTCGTGTTGGCGATAATAGTCGTGCAATCCACCTGCCCATCCTAATAAGGGCAAGAGGGGTTTTTTCATGATCCCATGGAAGAATCATGGACCCACTACGGTTAAACAAGCATAGTTCCACCAAAGGAAGCGTATCACCTCCGTGCTTTTTGTCTTCTCACAATTGAATTTTATGCTTATCTGTTATCAGACCTCAGATCTGTTCTTTGCATGTGATTCTGTGTCACCCACCAGGACCTCTGATGATGGCTACTGTATTGATTTTGTGCTGCTTGCCCTACTGTTGCTTGGATTACCATGAGAAGTGTATTCTGTCAGCTCTGACCTCATACATCGACTACTCTCTCTTGCCTGATCACTGTTGTGCTCTGATACCATTGATAGATCTGGGTCAACTGACACCTATACTGAGACTACTCCGTTAGGTAGCAAAGACTACTCCATCAAAGACTACTGCTGTGGAATATGTTGGCACTATATAAATAAAATATATTGTTATTATTATTATGCGTGCTGTGATTGTGACTCGGAGCCACACAAAGCAGAAAAAAATGGCGACATAGTCACTGTGTAACCCTAGTATTATGGAATGGCCAGACCCACTTATTTCTCTCTCTCTCTTATTCTGATTTGAAAAATTATGACCACAATTTGGAGAAATTCATCTGAAACTAATTCTGGAAGTTTCTGGTTCACTGGAATCCAAACTGTTGGAGAATTTCAAACTAAATGAAATTCTTGCAAAATCAATTCACTCATTCACCCATCTTTACTTTATTTCTAACATTAATACATTTATTGACCAGATAAGCATGTTAACTTGAAAATGAAAAAAAATAAAATAAAATAAAGAGTGAAAACATTGAAACAAAACTAAATTCTTAAAAAAACATTAGGCAGCACACAAATTCTGCATCTATTTTTGGTGCACTGGAGTGAAAGTTAAGCGCAACAAAACAACAGGTGTGAACATAGCCTAAGTAATAAATTAGGTTTATTATTATTACATAGCTAAGGCATAAAAGCAACAGAAAACAATTATGTTTAGCTAATCTGACAAGGCCACCAAGTCATTCAGCAGCTGGTATGTGGTCATAATTACTAAAATTAATTAGCCTAAGGAAACTAGGTCATGTGACCTGAGTATTCTCTGTAGCATATGTGCTGGTTGCCATGACAGCATCATTTAGAGAATTTCAGAACTGGTCTGTGCTCATACCTCTTTGGATTTTACAGATTTTATGTCTGAATAAGAGTAATTAAAATGTTTAACTGTGGAAATATTGAAATAGTGAAAGACAGAAATACACCATGTTTAAAATGTAAAGTACTCACTCCAAAATACAATTATGACCAGGCTTCTATGAAGCAATCAATAAAAAAAAATGTAAAAATTAAGGCTGAGGCCCCACGTTGTGAGAATGCAGCATTTTTTTTTTGTTTTCAGATTTTGCTGCAGTTTTTTTAGACACAAAAACTAAAGCAATATGGCACCTACAGCATTTATAAACTTTTTTTCTTTGATTTTAAACTACTATAGATACTTATAGTCATTTCTCCCATTTTAATGTTATTGCATTAGATCAGTGGTTCTTAACCTTGTTTGAGGTACCAAACACCACCAGTTTCATATGCACATGTACCGAACCCTTCTTTAGTGATAAATCAAATATGATTTTTTTTTCCCAAATTCAAGACATAGGTATATGTTTTTTTTTTACTGGTACACAAAATGAACCGTGCATATGGCCTAGGGTTCGATTGAACCCTGGTTAAGAACCACTGTATTAGATATACAGATATTGGATCATTTCTTTCATAATGATCCCTGCTATTTGCTATATTTACCATCTTGCTTTAGGCATATATATATATATATATATATATATATATATATATATATATATATATATATATATATATATAATTTTCCTTATCTCTTATACTAATTCTATGAAACTCCGGTCGATTATGATTATACCCTTGAACTTATATATACTCTCTTTTGTACCTTAAGGTGTTCAAGCACTGTTTTTATATGCATTTGTTATTCATTATAGAGTCTGAGGAAGGTCTCTCTGACCAACAACGTTCACACGTCTCTACATTCACAGTCTAAATTATGCCATTTATATGTTTGGATTGATGAACACTAGCGTTGCTTGGATGTGTTATTTCTAACTATCAAATACACGGATTCGGTGATTAATAAACTTTTTATATTGCTCGTTTAAGTGTGAAGTCTCTTATATTGTGTTTTACAGGTTGGGACACAACTTCACTTCTCTAATTGGTAGTGAGCCTTCTACACCCTACCTAATAAGGGGTGCAATATCTGTTTCAGTTCCTCACAGAAATGTCTGATGGGGTTGAAGCTTTATGGAGCTTGCTTTGTATATTGGGGCAATCATACTGGAAAAATGATCTTCCCCATCACAATGAAAAGAAGAGGTGAATGGGAAAAGGGACTGACATCACAGCCTGACCACTGCAGCTAAATGGCAGAGGTGGTCTGACACCTAGGCAATGAAGTGCAAACACTGAGGAGTTATATTCAGCAATATCTGGCAAATGGGGCAAGACAAATAAAGCAATATATTAGGTAGAACACTTAATATAGCTTAAAGGGGTTATCCAGAATTTAGAGCAAACTCAGGCAACGGCCGAGTGCTGTAAAACAAAAAAAGACATACTCATCTATAGTCAAGTCCATAAGTGTTGGCACCCCTGAAATTTTTCCAGAAAATGAAGAATTTCTCCCGGAAAATTATTGCAATTACACATATTTTGCTATACATATGTTTATTTCTTTTGTGTGTTTAGACAGCACAAAAAACTGGCGGAAAAAAAGGCAAATTGGGCATAATTTCACACAACTCCAAAAATGGGCCAGACAAAATTGTTGACACCTTTTCAGAATTGTTTCAAGCATGTGATGCTTATTCAAACTCACCCGTGGCAAGTAACAGGTGTGGGCAATATAAAAATCACACCTGAAACCAGATAAAAAGGAGAGAAGTTGACTCAGTCTTTGCATTGTGTGTCTGTGTGTGCACAATAAGGATGGAGAACAGAAAGAGGAGAAGAGAACTGTCTGAGGGCTTGAGAACCAAAATTGTGGAAAAATATCAACAATGTCAAGGTTGTAAGTCCAACTCCAGAGATCTTGGTGTTCCTTTATCTACGGTACGCAATATATCTTGGAAATTTTAATTTTAATTTTGCAACATCCATATTTTTTGGAAACCATCACTGGGGATAAAATGTTCACAATACACCTCATTTTTTTGATAGGTGCCTTTCCAAAATGAGGTCACTTCTTGGTACGTCTCTTTATATATGTCATGGCTTATGAAAAAAATTCTGTCCACCGATCAAAAGAAATTTGCATAACAAATTATGGAGCACATTTTCTCATTTAAAGGAATTCTATCATTAAAATTGTATTTTTTCTGCCTACCACGTCAGAATAGTCTTATGAAAAGCTATTCTTCTCCTACCTTCAGATGTGTTCTCCGGGCCGCCATTCGGTAGATGTCCCGGTATCCATCGGTATGCAAATGAGTTTTCTAGTGCTGGGTTCAAACTGCGCTTGCCTGCTGGCAACAAGAAAACGGCCGCTTACACTTAAAGTGTAAGCAGCCATTTTCTTGTGACTGGCGGGCATGCGCAGTTGGCTTTGTACGAGGCCCAAGGCCTAGAAGCTTGAACCCAGCGCCGGAAGAAGATGCGAAGAGAGGCCGTTCCAGATGAAGATGAAGGTGGCATTGGAGAGTTCTCTCGCAGCATTTGGGACCCCCCCAGTGCTGTTTGAGCACTGGGGCCCACCCCCAGTGCTGTGATAGAACTCATTTGCATACCGACGAAAACTGGGATTTCTGCCGAACGTCAGCCCAGAGAACACATCTAAAGGTTGGAGAAGAATAGCCTCTCTTAAGGCTATTCCGATGTGTTAGGCTGAAAAAATACAATTTTAATGATAGAATCTCTTTAACAACTTGTGAAATTTTTAAAGTGACTTTTTTTGTAAAAAATTTAGTGTTTTGTTTTCATGGTCCATGGGTAATAAATTCTATTAACACCTGCAAGATCAAAATACGTACTATACCCTTGATAAATTGCAATTTCCAAATGGGTTACTTTTGTGGGGGGTTCCATTGCACTGGTACTTTTGGAGCTCTACAAATGAGACATGGCACCCAAAAACTGTTCAGGTAAATCTGCCGTCCATACATCCAACAGCAATTTTCCTGTTATGAGCCCAAACATATACATATGCAGCAGTTTTACGACCACATATTACATATTGCCGTGTTCAGGAGGAATTGTGTAATAAACTGTGAGATTCTTTTTCAGGCTCGGGAGGCAGGTGGCAGAAGGAGGAACTCTGAAACAGAACTTGGAAGCGTGTGAGCAGATTTCACTCTGCCATGGCAGGAGGTAGCAGGGCACTTGTGCAGGATGATCGGGAGCTATGATATACCAATTCTACCTCTCTGGAGGCACTGACAGTAACTAGGGCTTATTTTTGGAGTAGAGCTTATATTTCAAGCCTACTCCAAAATACTTACAAAATCCAGGAAGGGATTAGTTTCGGGGTAGGGATTATTTTTGGAGAAACAGGATATACACTTTTGCCCATGAAATTAAGCTTCAATATTCATCTGTGAGAATGTACCCTTTTCTTCCATTTAGAGGTTAAGCACCATTGTTGCTACTCAGACATTTCTGCTACCGTATGAAGCACATTTTACAAAGGACCTGTCAGCTATTTTTACTGTAAACCTTTTTTGTGTAAAGATGTACTGAAATGTACAAATGACTGGAGCTCTATAAAATATTCCACAAGCACACGCTTTTGTCATATATCAATAAAGTCTACGAACAACTGACAATGTTTCAAGAGATTTTCCATGCGTATGCACCAAAACCGCACTACCATCCATGGCTTGAATGACATACCTAGTTGAAGAAAAGGACAGGATCACTTGGCAACATTTTTGCAGTGGAATCCACTACAAAATCCACCTTCCATTCATTTCAGTAAGAGGCAGACATTTCTTTTTCTTTGAGGTAGAAAAATCTGAAAAAGGAAATGTCATGCCTTATATCTTCAGGTAGATTTCTCCAGAAAATCTCTCTGTCAATGACTGGAAGATTTCAGCGGTAGATTTTGCATGGCAGGTCTCACCGTAAAATCTGCCATACCCTAAGCATTCTATATCTGCTACAACACAGCAGCACACTGCTATCTGTGTCATATGAGAGTCTGTCTAAAAGTGCAGAAATGATTGTATTACTGTACTGTGTGTATATATAATGAGTCTTTTAGTCATATGAATTCTATGAATTTTTACTTGTGAATATCATTTTTTCCACCATATTTTCATATGATATAAAATAGGAAACACATGTCTAAATATAGTCATAAGGTCATAAATAGAATTAGCAAGTGAGCAGTAATGGGAAAAATGTAGAGCCGTTGTCGACAAGTGACTAAGTATATATAGCAGATCACACATAATATGAATGTGAGCCATGGCCAATTTGTGTTGGAAACAATTACATAAAATTACAATGCATGCCTGGAATGTTGACATTGTTCCCTGAAATTGCTTACTCATGCTGATTCTCTGGGGAAGCCGAGGCTCAGTGTTTTGTTGGGATCACATGCTTGTTATTACCACTGGCAACACATTATGCTAAGCAAATTCCTTAGGAAAATTTGATGTCACTGCCTTCTGTGTTTCTGTTAAGTAGTTTGCATTGCTAGGATATTACCTGTTCATATTCTCTCCATAGTTTTCCTTCTGTTTCTCTCGTTATACATATATTTGTAGTGATCTAATAAAATTATAAGGTCAGGTGTACACAATAAAATGTTGGAGCAAAGTGTACACATGTTAGACAGTTGGGACCCCAGAAATTATGAGAATGGTGCCCCTGGAAGCTCTGAATTCTTACTATGAATGAAGTGTAGGTGCACACAAGTGGCTAAAGCTTAATTCACTTCTGCTGCTGAAGATTGCCATCATGGCAGCCTTCTGGGAGGTAATGTAGTGCTAGCCACGTATGCACACCAGTGCTCCATATTCCCTATCATTGTGGATAAGGGATAAGGGCTGAGAGGTATGACTCAACTCCAACTCATGTGTAGCCAGACAATACAAGGAGAACACAATGGTGGAGTGGAAAATCATCCTTTTCTTAACCCTTCAGTCTCTGTCTATGTTCCCTGCAGTAAGCAGACACAATTTAATAATGTGAATACTTTATGTCTGCTGTTCTCTGAAGCCACCATCAGCAGAGACAATGGCGGAACTACCAATTTAGCAGCCTTAGTGGCTACTAAGGGGTCCGCAACCTTAGGGGGCTTGGGGTGCCCCTGCTGCTTTTTTTTATTTTTAAATAGGCCGTTACCTACTGGAGTAACCACAGCAGGTAATGGGCCCTATTTACATATACACTCACCGGCCACTTTATTAGGTACACCATGCTAGTAACGGGTTGGACCCCCTTTTGCCTTCAGAACTGCCTCAATTCTTCGTGGCATAGATTCAACAAGGTGCTGGAAGCATTCCTCAGAGATTTTGGTCCATATTGACATGATGGCATCACACAGTTGCCGCAGATTTGTCGGCTGCACATCCATGATGCGAATCTCCCGTTCCACCACATCCCAAAGATGCTCTATTGGATTGAGATCTGGTGACTGTGGAGGCCATTGGAGTACAGTGAACTCATTCTCATGCTCAAGAAACCAGTCTGAGATGATTCCAGCTTTATGACATGGCGCATTATCCTGCTGAAAGTAGCCATCAGATGTTGGGTACATTGTGGTCATAAAGGGATGGACATGGTCAGCAACAATACTCAGGTAGGCTTTGGCGTTGCAACGATGCTCAATTGGTACCAAGGGGCCCAAAGAGTGCCAAGAAAATATTCCCCACACCATAACACCACCACCACCAGCCTGAACCGTTGATACAAGGCAGGATGGATCCATGCTTTCATGTTGTTGACGCCAAATTCTGACCCTACCATCCGAATGTCGCAGCAGAAATCGAGACTCATCAGACCAGGCAACGTTTTTCCAATCTTCAATTGTCCAATTTCGATGAGCTTGTGCAAATTGTAGCCTCAGTTTCCTGTTCTTAGCTGAAAGGAGTGGCACCCGGTGTGGTCTTCTGCTGCTGTAGCCCATCTGCCTCAAAGTTCGACGTACTGTGCGTTCAGAGATGCTCTTCTGGCTACCTTGGTTGTAACGGGTGGCTATTTGAGTCCTGTTGCCTTTCTATCAGCTCGAACCAGTCTGGCCATTCTCCTCTGACCTCTGGCATCAACAACGCATTTCCGCCCACAGAACCGCCGCTCACTGGATGTTTTTTCTTTTTCGAACCATTCTCTGTAAACCCTAGAGATGGTTGTGTGTGAAAATCTCAGTAGATCATCAGTTTCTGAAATACTCAGACCAGCCCTTCTGGCACCAACAACCATGCCACGTTCAAAGGCACTCAAATCACCTTTCTTCCCCATACTGATGCTCGGTTTGAACTGCAGGAGATTGTCTTGACCATGTCTACATGCCTAAATGCACTGAGTTGCCGCCATGTGATTGGCTGATTAGAAATTAAGTGTTAACGAGCAGTTGGACAGGTGTACCTAATAAAGTGGCCAGTGAGTGTGTGTCCCCACTCTTTCCCACCGCTTCACTTTCAGCCCTTCATGGGACCCCATGTGACCCATATCACATAACAGGTCTCTCTTTTTTCCATACCCCGAGCATTCCAGATGCCTGCAGCTTGCTTCACTTAATACCTTCACAGTGAGGCGCCCCCTCACTGCAGTCACTGCAGTCCTCAGGAGCGAGATCTGAGAGGCAGAGAAGGAGGTACTGGTAATAGGATACAAGGGCGGGCCAGAGAGATGTACTACCACTCTGATAGTCTTGGAGGCAGAGAGGGCTGGGCAGGCAGGGAGAACTGACCAATCCAAGCAGGATTTGTATACAACAACCAGCCAATCGCTGGTAGGGTGCATTGCTTGCTGTGATTGGCTAGTTGTTGTATACTGGGTACCACATACAGTATAGTAACAGTATTTTTACCATATGTGCATTGGAAGAGGGGTAGTCAAACTCTATATTTTAACTGGAAAAGTTGGGGGTTGTTTTATAGTCGTCTTATACGCCAGAAAATATGGTATGTCCCAGAAATCATGTGATACTCCTTCTGTGTATTTTAACTACATATTACATGATGTGCAGCCATTTTATTTTACCTGAGACAAATTACATAGATTTTGGTTTAGTTAAAAACATTTGGAAATTACTTCATCAACAGGCGCACAGATTGTTATTATAATAATATCACTTATGCCCCTATAAATTAATGCCTCCTAGCATACAATAACATTTGGGTGGTGGTAGAAAAGGATTGTTATAAATAATATTAATAATATCCCCTTTTGTCCCAGATTTGTGCCCCCACAAAATAAAAATGATTAACCTTTTGTTATTTGCCCCCTTGCATTTCCACTTTTACGCTGGGTTCACACCAGCATTCGGGTCTCCGCTTTCAGTTTCTGTCTTCTGCATGCAACCTGTCATGTCGAGTCTGGCCATGAGTGCCAGTGAGCGTTTTATGCTCTCCGCGGCAAAACTGTTTTTTTTAAACCGGACACAAACTCCTGCATGTCCGATTCCGTGTCCGGTTAAAAAAAAAAAATGGTTTCACCGCAGAGCGCACAAAACGCTCACTGGCACTCACAGCCGGACTCTTTTCAAACCCATTCAAATGAATGGGTTTGAAAAATGCCTGCAGGTCTCCGTTTCCTGCCTAGTTTCGGGCAGGAAACGGAAACCTGAAAGCGGAGACCCCGGGTGCAGATGTGAACAAGCCCTTAGGTTTTGGTGTTTCCTCTCAATTAATAGTGGCTCATCTTAGTTTCAAGTTCTCCCTGTCAATTAATAGTTCCCCAATACCCCCTTTCAATAGTGACCCCATCAATAGTGTCCCCAATTCCCCTTGTCAACTAATAGTGCCGCCCCCTCTCAATTAATAGTACCTTAGGTAAATGGCTCTCTTCAACCATGGGACTAAGCCCCCTTTTCTGGACCAGTGATGGGGAGCCTGTGTACAAGATACATGCCCAAGGTGCCTACCCCTGGGTCTGTAGTTATGTAGACATAAAGATACTGTCCTCTAATGAGTCCAGTAAAAAAATCGGATCTGTTTTTCACAGACACAGTGATCACAGACTACACCCCACACAAATGAGCAGGTTACGGACCTCACCTGTCCATGGATGAGACATTATGTTCACAAGGTTAATGGTGGCCTGAATGAATACAAGAAAGGTAAGTGTTCGTTCTCTATCTGTGCCCCCTTGAGTTTACTTCTGCCCTTGCTCATGCCAACTGAACCCTGAACTGAGGTTTCAATGAATTTTGTCAATAGTTTGTCTCATGTTCAAGGATTTACTATCATCTGAGTAGTGGAGTATTCCTTACATGGATTGGCTCTAAGTTTCTTCAAGGAAATATTTGGCCTCTATGATCTATCAACAAAGCCCATCATCTTGGAGAACAGTTTGTTTCTGAATCCTGGAGGTTGCTGGATAACGTCTTAAAGCTCTACCTGTATTTTTTCTCTCAGAGTAATAGTCAGATAAAACAGATAACTAAGTCCTCAAGCAACATTTTGTTAACATTCATTAGAATAGTTGGTCTAATCTGCTATTTTTGGTTGAGTTTACACACAACAACTACATCATGTGATATATTTATGTGTGGGTGCAACAATCTGCAGGTAATGTCCACATATTGTTATTTATTGACAGTCTTTTTATATAGCGTATAAACAGTGGAGGATAAATGCTGCAACCCCTTCATTATAGGGGACTGTATAAAACATCTACATACAGTATCTATCTGCAAGCAGGTAACAAACATGATTTTCAAGCCTTCCAAGTCTAGCTGTGAAGTGACCGTGCTTTTCTGTTGACTTTTTTTCTGGAGTATCTTGACATTTTCTTTTCATTGAGGTATGCAGTGCAGAACAACTCAGCATTGGATCTATTTGTTATAGCTGTCAGGAAAATGAGTATACCGTAATAGAATACAGTTTACAGGGCAGTGTGACCACACAAGACTCTGGCATCTCTCCAGGGTTATACAAATAGCAAGCTGGAAAGCTTTTCACAGAAACACTATGTTAGAATTACTAACATTGTAACACATATTACACAATAGTCACACTAACAATCTGTTAACTGGGACTTCACAGGACCAAACATTGACCGTTAATAAATGTAATTTATCAGTTTGTTACTGTACTTACGGCATTTCATACAACATAAATCTCGCTTCAATAATGTTTGTTGATTTCTCTATCATCTAATATGATTTAGGAATAACAGTATGAGGAAATAAAGAAATGTAGTTACATTGTATATAACATATACAATGTTGATCAAATGCCCAGGCTTCTGCCTTTATTGAATTCCCCTCTTCCCAGGCCCAAACTTTTCTCAGTGTTTTTTTACATACAAAATGGAAAAAACAAGTGCAAGACACTAACTTACTGACCAACTGACACAGTGGAAGAGAAGACCCTGCCAGGAAGAGCTTATAATGTATAATTGGTTAATGCAGTATACTAATATTTTTTATTTAAATCTTCTTTAAAGTTTACCCATTCCAAACGTTTCGCAGGCACATTTCATATTTCTTTATTTTTACATTTATGTAATACTTTTATCCAAAACCATATAACAAATCAGTACTACAATACAAACTCTGTAATAATGTTCCAACCTACTATGTGTCAACTTTTGGAGTTCGTCCCCCATGAAACACTATTATACTCCTGGGTCTCCTCAGACATCAGACTATAGTAAGTGGAAACCGAGGAGAGGATAGTAAAAATAAAAAACAGTCCTCTTTAGGTCTTTTTAGGACTCTGGCTGATGTCACACACCCTGGGGTCATGTGGGGCATGCTGATGCCGTAACCTTGGGGCTCATTTTGTCAACCAGAGGCCAGAAGAGGCTTCAAGAGGACACCAGGGGAACACCAGGGGACCACTGCAAATCTTAAAAAAAAAACTCAGTTAAATTTAAGCATTTTTTTTGTTGTTCACCCAATATACAGTCTAGCCAGCGCTAATCTGAAAAAAAAATGGAAGCCAAAAGAATGTCCTTTTGGTCTCTGCTACATTATTAAATGTTTTGTATACCTGTTTGTTTATTGCTTTTATTTTTGTTTTGGTTTATAGAATAGTGCAATTAACATCCAGTATAAAACTTATACTATACAGTTTACTTTGTTTTAACATGGGAGCCTGTGATTGATAGATCTCACTGTATGCAATATAGTGTATTGCATCAGAGGTTTCCTATACTTTTTACTCTGTTGTTGCTTTTTAACTTTCTCACCATTAATTGGGCCTTTGGGAATATTTTTTACATTAAAGTACATGTTTCTTCATGACCGGCTAATTGGGCAACTAGCTCTGTTGTTAGAAAATCTATAGGCTAATACCATGCCTCTGTTTTTATATGAAACGACAGAAATTCTGACTATTTTATGGCATATTATTGAGATACAATTTTCTCTCCTACAAAATACCTTACAGACTATCAAACTACACTCATAAATAACAAAAAAGGACACAACCAGATAGAAATATTAGATTGCTGTATAATTTGCATCCAGTTATGTCGCAGGAAGATATGTAAATGACCCAGTAGACACTGGGTCTTGCCTCAAGAGCGTATAAGAGTGCTTCCCTTGCCACCATATAAAAAGACTCTCAGAGGCTACTTTTGCGCAAAGCAGATTGTTGACTGCTAGACATTCCTCTATGACACGCTTAAAGACATTTTGCACAGTTGAAAAACTTTGAGAGGGACACATTATTGCAGGAGGTCATTACAACAAATTTCCTATTATCTAAGAATTTGATTTAGCTGTTAAGATGTGTAGGGAGCGGTGATTTCATGAGTGCATGCACACATAGTGTACAGGCTCTGGACAGCCAAGACAGATCACCAGTAGGGAAGGTAATATCCACTAACAAGCTCAAGCAGCTCCAACAGTTTATTGTCCACCATCCAGCAACAGGTAGCACCTTCATAACACAGCACTGTTGCTGTCCAGAACATTTGCAAGCACTTGGCAGAAAAAATTGTAATCACTGTATCCATTACATGTCCTGCCATTCCCAGCCACTCAATGCCGCCTTCATTTGCAGTGGTAAACAGCAAAGGAGGACTGCTATGGACTGTAACCATATAGTCTTTAGTGATGAATCGGGGTTCTAGTTCACATCCAATGATAGTCGGGTTCAAGTATAGAGGCCTCCTGGTGAGCAATTCATCCTTTTCCATGGAGCAAAACACTACTCCAATTGCTGGTGTGATCATTTGGGGAACCACCGCATAAGCCAGTCAGTCATCCCTCGGAGTGTTGTGAGGGACACTAACAGCTCTGTGATATATGCAGGACATTCTGCAGCCACATGCGTTTCCTCTCATGGCAGATCTTCCAACTGGCATGTTTCATCAGGATAATGCTTGCGCATATGCATCAAGGGTTTTCCAGGAATTTCTCTTCCAGATTTTAACATTTTCTTGGCCTGCCTGATTTATCAGGTTTATTGTCGAGTATTTATGGAACCAGCTAGGACACTGGCTTCAGCAACCTATGCATGTACAGGATCTACAGGCTGAGATGCAGCATCTGTGGGCAAATGTGCTACAGGATATCATAAAAAACCTATACCTAACTGAATTTCATTTTGTATCCAGGCTAGAGACAGCCCAAGAGGATACTACAGCTTTCCATCAATTGTACCCTTTTTTCCCAACAAACATATTCTTTTGCTCTAATATTGTAATCACTTACATATATCTCATTACATTCACACATATCAAACTTTTTCTTTTGATTGTCTGATTCTTTTGATTGATTCTTTTTTTTGTCAATGAGTGTATACTACTAGGGTCAGGGGATAATCATACACATTAGGAAGAGTGTGTGCCTACATAGGCATATGGAGACTTACAAGTCATTCCTGCTCCACTAGGGATTCTGGGTAAAAAATATGCAAATCTATTCTCCAGGATGTGATTAGGAGAACAGTGCCTTTGTATGCTGCCCTCTAGGGACAGCCCCCTTAACATCATGCATGACTCAGTTAAAAAGCCTACTGGCATGATGCAGAGTTTATTGCCAAATTAGTATTTCTATTCCAAAAGGAATAAATTCCCAGGAATGACTTGTAAGTCTCCGTATGCCTATGTAGGCACACACTCTCCCTAATGTGTATGATTATCCCCTGACCCTGGTCTATAGTCTCTCACTCTGCCAAATCAGTATCCCTGCGCTATGCTGAGGAGGTCCAAAAGACCGAAATAGCGCTGTCCATAGCTGGGAATCTGTTCCTTTTGGAATAGAAATACTAATTTGGCAATAAACTCTGCATCATGTCAGTAGGCTTTTTAACTGAGTCATGCATGATGTCAAGGGGGCTGTCCCTAGAGGACAGCATACAGAGGCACTGTTCTTATTACATCCTGGAGAATAGATTTGCATATTTTTTACCCCGTATACTACTAGTAATACTGTAGTACTAAGGTAACATAAAAGCCTACAGCTTCCAACTTTGTCAAGGTTCACTGTCCTCATTAATGTAACAAATCTTCATCCCAACATAAAAAGCATCAGCACATAAGACAAAGGGGGTGTTTATCAGTTATAATAAATTTCTTTTGGATAGTGGACACATGAGCAATCCAAGCTCATAATAAGACCCAGTACAACACAGAAGTCAAAATATAACTCATCATTCCCAGTCATTGCATTGTTTATGGAGCACAATACACCAGAAAGCAGAATAATTTGTAGTGAAACATTGTTTTCTTACTTTTTAAAAAAAAAAAAAAAAAACTATTGGAATTACTTCTTTTTTCTACTGTTACAAAAAAAAAAGAGAAAACTTCTAATTTGTTAAAAACAGTCTGTATACATTTATATTCCAGCAGATTCATTTTCATAATCAAGTAAATGTCAGATATGTTCTTTTTCCTTTCCCTTGCAACTAGAATAGGCTGTGCTCATTGTAGTGGAGGGAACAAAAAGAACACAGTGTAAGCAAGCACATTACACTTAGGACAACTCACTTTGATCTCCTTTCTGAGAATTAAGCAAAGAGCATTGTGACATTTTTCAAGAAGGCACAATGCTGTAAAGAGAACAGTATGGAAACACGTTGTATCTTATAAAATATATTCCAGTGACACTTGACTATTCATGGAGGTGACAATGTTCTGAACATACTCAAATATGTTTGCTATCATTAACCATTGTAAGGACAGTGGCATCTTGTTTTAACTTAACACACTAATTCTTTTCTTTAACATAAGTTTCCCAATGCTTCTCAACAACTTTAGTAACAAAGGATATATGTTTTCTAAAACTCTTAAGTTTATAAGGACCACAAATACAACTTAACTTTTGGACATACTCGGGACCAGACCAGTCACAAGGGTAAATACACCGAGATATTTGAAGAAGAAACTACTCCATAACAATCACTACAAATGTCTGTACAGTCCTAGATTGCTAGATTTTCTTATACTAGCCGATGACAGTTTATGGACAACCTAGTGCCCAAGGCAACTTTTAGTAAATTATAGAATTACTGCAAATGTTTAATGTTGTTTATTATTTATCAACATATTATTGAACAAGAATAAGTTCAACAAAATATTATCACAAAATATCACAGCTCTATCATATGTGTTACAGGGGCTATGCCACAAAAATATTTCATCCTCCATAAGATATAGGATAAATTCCTGAGAACAGTGTGCACTTTAATTCCAATGAGAATGTAATGGTGGATATGGATGGGTCCCTGGTTCATTAATTTCAGCTTGGGCCCCACATTGCAAAAACACCGAGATTTGTCCGTGGTGGAAACACCACAAAAAAAAGGCTGCATTATAGGGGACACACGGTGGCTCAGTGGTTAGCACTGTAACCTTGCAGCGCTGGGTCCTGGTGCTGAAATCCCACCAAGGGCAAAAACAACATCTGCAAGGAGTTTGTATGTTCTCTCAGTGTTTGCATGGATTTCCATCCCATATTCCAAAAAAAGACAGGGGGAAAAAAGTGTACATTGTGAGCCCTATGTGGGGCTCACAATCTACATAATAATAAAAAAAGCTGCATTTTACAGTAGCTGCAAAGTGGATGAGATTCTGGCTAATCCTCCATAATATGTATTAATGCTCCCAAAGTTCTGCACAAATCCTGTTTGGGGCTTGAGTAAAGTGCATTACAGTTTACCCAAAGCAGGATATGATGAGGGAGACTGCAGAGGGAGTCTTTAGCCTACATAGATTTTGAGATATTAGTGGTTAAAGTGGAGCTCTATATACCAGCAGCTTCACTTTAACTTGGGTGCAGTGTGCAGCTGACAGTGTGTAGTGAAAGGAAAAAAAAAGATTTTATTTTACTGTCCCTGTCTCTTCAGATAACCCAAGGGGAGGAGGAACCATGGAGTTTTGTACATGATATCACCCCCATTATCAATAAGAAAGTATACTTGCCATTTAACCCCTTATATGCTGTAGTCAAAGCTGACCGCAGCACCCAAGTTGTTTTACAAAAAGAAAGCAAAAATAGACTTTTTCCCTTTGTTAATGAAAAAAATAAAATATAAAACATCCATAACAACCCCAAAAACAAAAATTGGTATATTATTTATTCTATATGATAAATGCCATAAAGCTTAAAGTCATGTTTTCTGATCATCTCACATCTCAAAAAACAAAAAGTGATAAAAACTGATCAAAAAGTGTTATGTACCGACAAAATGCAATGTCTTGTAAAGGTACATTGAGATAAATTTTAAAAAGCTATGAAAGTGAGAAGGCAGAGAAAAATAAAATATTACTGGTTTAAAGCTCTGGCACTGGCTGTTTCTGATTGGAGCGCTGACACTGGCTGCCTCTGATTGGAGGGCTGACACTGGCTGTGTCTGATTGGAGCTCTGATGCTGGCTGCCTCGGATTGGAGCTCTGACGCTGGCCGCCTCTGATTGGATCTCTGACGCTGGCCGCCTCTGATTGGAGCTCTGACGCTGGCCGCCTCTGATTGGAGCTCTGACGCTGGCCGCCTCTGATTGGAGCTCTGACGTTGGCCGCCTCTGATTGGAGCTCTGACACTGGCTGCCTCTGATTGGAGCTCTGACACTGGCTGCCTCTGATTAGAGGGCTGACAATGGCTGTCTCTGTTTGGAGCTCTGACACTACCTGCCTCTGATTGGAGCTATGACACTGGCTGACTCTGATTGTAGCCCTGACCCTGGCTGCCTCTGATTGCAACTCTGAATCACACTCCTGCCTGACACCACCCTCCTGACATTACAGAGCATAAATAACACATCAGGCATCAAAACTAACTAGAGAGAAAATTCCAAAGGTACTGGTATCAGTGGAGCAGTGACTATTAAAAGATGCTAAGAATTAAGATGCTAAGAATTCCTCTTTAAGGCTAAAATGTGTTAGATCGCAAAAGGGTTAAAATGCAAATAAAGCACCAGAGTTGTATGTTATTAATATTTATTTATTCATTCATTCATTCATTCATTCAAAATCTGCAATACAAAACTACCATTTTTAGGAGGACTTTTGCAATTTTAGTGTGGCTGTAAGGTGGATAAATTGAGAACTGAGTGATTGAATTCCCATTGTCAAAGGGGTGTGTCCCTACACAGTCAACACTGATTGGACAGTAACAGTCAGTTGTCAATTTAAATGCTCTAAAATTGATCTAATGATCTAAAATCTTACGGCAGTCTTAAAGGGATTCTATCATTAGAATTCCCTTTTTTAACTAAGTACACATTGGAATAGCCTTAAGAAAGGCTATTCCTCTTTTACCTTTATTGTTCTGATCCACGCGGCCGTTCCTGAGAAATTTCTTCTTTCTTCCATGTGTAAATGGGTTTTCGGACAGCACTGGGGGCCAACTGTGTGTGTCCGTCGGCCATTTTTCTATGGCCGAACAGGAGAAGCCATAGGAAAATGGCCGACGGACATGTGCAGTTGGCACTTTTGGATGAAGACACGACGGTGACACTGTAGAAGAGGAGGAGAAGATGGAGGCATTGCTGGAAAGTTTTCGGACAGCACAGGAGATGCCCCCTGTGCTGTTTGAGCGCAGGGGAACGCCCCGAGTGCTGTCTGAAATCTCATTGACATATGGAAGAAAGCAGAAATTTCTCAGGAACGGTGGCACGGATCAGAATGATAAAGGTAAGAGAAGAATAACCTTTCTAGGCTATTCCGACATGTACTTAATTAAAAAGTGAGAATTCTAATGATAGAATCCCTTTAATAAACAGCAAGGCTGGCACAAGGAAACAGATTTATGAAGAGAGTTAGGAGTCGGCTGTCATACAATGTGTTGAGCAAGGCTTGAATTTAGGTCTGCGGCACACATTTTGTGCAAGAAATGATAAATGTTGAATTCTCCCCAATGTGTTTTCCCATAGACTTATACTGTATACAATGGAAGCAAAAAAGAAAGCAAGAAGGAATAGAAACGGCATGGCAAAAATGCCTCGTTTTGCAGTACCTACAAAGTGAATGGGATTCTGGTTAATCCCATCCACACATTGTAGAAAAAATCCATAGCGGAAAAGTTGCATTTTCAAAAGCGCCCATGTTTTCGAAAATCGCAGCATGTCAATTATACCTGCGGTAACTTTGGCGTTTTCCTTTTAGGTATGATATGGGCAGAAAGTCCGCAAAGAAAAACTCTGTGAAAATGCAATAAAAAACTCTGAGGAGAAAAATACAACGCATGGGACCTTAGCCTAAAGCAGTATTCCAACCTTTGCCATGCATGGCATATTCATAACCTATTTTTACAGTGTTTGCTTTCGTATTTTACCATGTCATTCTGAGGATCTTTCAGTGGACACAAACAACTAAGTGTATTGCTCTCATATGCTCATATGCTCTTACATGATGATAGCGTATAACAATTTAATATATTTTATAACCAATAAAATCCATTTTAATATTGTATTATGGAATGGAGTCAATGTATTGAGCTTGCAAACTTGTGCGACCCTCACTTTATTACTGTACTATACACTGATAGTGTCTGTCAGTACGCAAGCAGAAAGAGACTCAGGAGTTATAGAACACTCGTTTCAACTCAGTACTACTAACAAGCAGAAAATTCTGTTCTTACTTGAGATTAAGGGTCTTGCTCTTACTTATAAATAGGTAGGCTTGGTACTGATGTAATTTCCACGATATAAACCTCCTGAGAGCTAGCACACTCTAAGGACAATACCATATATAAGATGCTAAGCTTCCTCAGTAACACAGTTTAAATAAGGACGTGTCCACAAATGAACTGAAGCTGTCAGATATTTGTGTGTGTCCTCAGAAGCTTCCTGAGATAACTGTAAACTTTTCAGAGTAAAAAGTATGTTTTGTGTGTTCTGAATTCTTTAAACTCATAATGTATTATACAGTCTTAAAGAAATGCTTAAAGTAAGAGCAACCATTTCACTGAATTCCAAAATAAGAATCTGTATTTAGCATTCAAACAAAATTCCTATTTTTTACATTATTTGATGACTGTCCTGATTTTTGTGGAACTGTCTCATGAACAAGGCCACATAGGGGCTGCATTTTGTTTTCTTGAAAATTTACATTAAATGGAGTTTAAAGTGCCCTGGGATTTGGAAATTCTGATCTGCATACAAAGTGTTGATCAGTCTTCAATAACTGTATCTGGTTTCAGAGGTGAAGCCTCTTTTCTGCCTGTTCTCTTCTATTATATTTGTCTGTGACCACAATAGTTGAAGGGATTCTCCTAGGTCATCAGTATGTGATCTGGGGGGGGGAGATCTCACATCTACACCCAGCACAGATCATCTGTTCTGGCATCATCAAGTAATAGCAGCACATCACTTCTCCAGAACCAACACTATGCAGTGAACAGGGCTGCTTTGTACCACTTTAAAAAGTGCTCCCCATCCACTGCTTTCAGGTGTCGGACCCTCACACGTCACACACCTATCCTGTAAATAAGAAAAAATGATGTTGTGCCCCACAACCCCTTTGTGTTTGTTGGATATTATATTCTTGCTGTTAATGAAACAGATGCCATTTGACTGACAGATGAAGACAAAAAGATATAATTTGGTGAAGAAGGGACCACACAGGTTGCCCCCACAGTTTCATGTAGCCCTCCATGTTGCCCCCACATTATCATGTCTCCCACCACTTAGGTTGCCTGATCTCTTTAGTGTCATGCCCCCTCCCCCAGTTTTCTCCATAATTTCATGTTGCCCCTCCACGTTGCCCTTACAGTTTCATGTCCACCTTCAGTTGACCCCGATGTATAGATCAAGTTTAAGTGTGTGTTCACAGATGCCAGAAGCCTAGCAGGCAAAATGGGGGAGCTTGAGGTCCAGGAAGAACCATTGATGTACACGGTATAGGTTAGACAAGGCTAGATTCCTCACATGATTGGGCTGTTCACATTCAGGATTTTACACTCTTTCGCAAAGACAGGCCTAAAAGGAATAGAGGTGAAGTGTGTATGTATGTCAGAAGTGGCATAAAATTGAGTTCAAAAGGCAAATGTGGGTGAAGATTGTGAGGATGTAGAATCCTTGTGGATGGAATTGCATAATGATATGACACCGGTAAAATATACTTTTTGGTATAAACTATAGACCCCCCAAACATAACTGAGGGTCAGTTGTTTAAGCAAATTGAATGGGTGGCATATGTGGGTAAGGTGGTCTTGATGACAGATTTTAACTACCCGGATATTGACTGGGGTCATGGTACTGCATCTTCTTCAAAGGGGAGGAAATTCATCAGCTTGTTGCAGTACAATTTTATGGTCCAATTCGTAGAAGATCTAACTAGAGGGGATGCTCTTTTGGATCTGATCATTTCTAACAATTGCTGAAAATGTCACTGTTGGCAAAAACCTTGGTAATAGTGATCATAATCTAATCAGATTCCTCTTAAATTGTAAAAAAAAAAAACAAAATGTTGGGAGGGAAAATCCCTCAATTTTATAATAAGGGCAATCATCTAAAATACAGGCTGAAAGGGAGGAGACCAAGGAAAGCAAAACTACCCCTCCCCCCCCCAAAGCTCTATAAATTTATAAATGCAAAAACTTAGGTCAGAACAAGTAGGCCCCTTAAATAATGGTAATGGAGAGTTGGACACTGGGGACCAAGAAACAGCAGAGCTACTAAATGAGTTCTTTAGCTCTCTGTATACAGAATAATGGGGAACACAGATATTTAATCTGTCATATGTCGTGCTCAATTGTGATCCTTGGACAAGACTGCAGAAGCTGCTTGGTTGCTATGACAGCCAGGTGCCTTATGAAGACTTTCTGGGTTGCCAGTGTTAAGTCTCTACTAGAGATGAGCGAACAGTGTTCTATCGAACACATGTTCGATCGGATATCAGGGTGTTCGCCATGTTCGAATCGAATCGAACACCGCGTGGTAAAGTGCGCCAAAATTCGATTCCCCTCCCACCTTCCCTGGCACCTTTTTTGCACCAATAACAGCGCAGGGGAGGTGGGACAGGAACTACGACACCGGGGGCATTGAAAAAAATTGGAAAAAGTCATTGGCTGCCGAAATCAGGTGACCTCCATTTTAGACGAATAGTGGATTTCAAATCCGGGTCATATGAGAATGTGAACTTTGTGACTATGAGACAGGGATAGCTGTACAGGCAGGGATAGCTAGGGATAACCTTTATTTAGGGGGGAATGTTATTAAAAATAACTTTTTGGGGCTCTATCGGGTGTGTAATTGTGATTTTTGTGAGATAAACTTTTTCCCATAGGGATGCATTGGCCAGCGCTGATTGGCCAGAGTACGGAACTCGACCAATCAGCGCTGGCTCTGCTGGAGGAGGCGGAGTCTAAGATCGCTCCACACCAGTCTCCATTCAGGTCCGACCTTAGACTCCGCCTCCTCCAGCAGAGCCAGCGCTGATTGGCCGAATTGATGTAGCAGAGCCGAGTGTGCACTTGAACCCTTGTGCACCCTCGGCTCTGCTACATCAGAGCCGAGGGTGCGCTTGAACCCTTGTGCACACTCTGCTTCACCAAGCTAATAGAATGCATTGGCCAGCGCTGATTGGCCAATGCATTCTATTAGCCCGATGAAGTAGAGCTGAATGTGTGTGCTAAGCACACACATTCAGCACTGCTTCATCACGCCAATACAATGCATTAGCCAGTGCTGATTGGCCAGAGTACGGAATTCGGACAATCAGCGCTGGCTCTGCTGGAGGAGGCGGAGTCTAAGGTCGGACCTGAATGGAGACTGGTGTGGAGCGATCTTAGACTCCGCCTCCTCCAGCAGAGCCAGCACTGATTGGTCGAGTTCAGCGCTGGCCAATGCATTCTATTAGCCCGATGAAGTAGAGCTGAATGTGTGTGCTTAGCACACACATTCAGCTCTACTTCATCGGGCTAATAGAATGCATTGGCCAATCAGCGCTGGCCAATGCATTCTATTAGCGTGAACTGAGTTTGCACAGGGGTTCTAGTGCACCCTCGGCTCTGCTACATCAGATTGCTACATCTGATGTAGCAGTGCCGAGTGTGCATCAGATGTGTAGTTGAGCAAAACTGACTCAGCACTGCTAAGTCTCTGCATTCGCATAGGAATGCATTGGCCAGCCTTCGGCCAATCAGCGCTGGCTCTGCCGGAGGAGGCGGAGTCTAAGGTCGGACCTGAATGGAGACTGGTGTGGAGCGATCTTAGACTCCGCCTCCTCCAGCAGAGCCAGCGCTGATTGGTCGAGTTCCGTACTCTGGCCAATCAGCACTGGCCAATGCATTTCTATGGGGAAAAGTTAGCTTGCGAAAATCGCAAACTGACAGGGATTTCCATGAAATAAAGTGACTTTTATGCCCCCAGACATGCTTCCCCTGCTGTCCCAGTGTCATTCCAGGGTGTTGGTATCATTTCCTGGGGTGTCATAGTGGACTTGGTGACCCTCCAGACACGAATTTGGGTTTCCCCCTTAACGAGTTTATGTTCCCCATAGACTATAATGGGGTTCGAAACCCATTCGAACACTCGAACAGTGAGCGGCTGTTCGAATCGAATTTCGAACCTCGAACATTTTAGTGTTCGCTCATCTCTAGTCTCTACATTACCCAAAATCATATTAACAACAACAAAAACATGGAAATGTCAGAATATATAATGCAAATATATACATGTTATTTTTACTGCGCTTTCATCAGCATAAAAACAAAAGTAAGAAAATGCTGCATCCTATTAATATTATCATTGCGTGGAATATTAAATAGTACCATTAGAGAGTACAACTTGTCCCACAAAAAGCAAGCCAACATACAGCTGTATGAATAGAAAGCTGTGAGAAATGCCTCCCCGAACTGTACTCCTCCATAGGCTGGTATTGGCAGGCATTCTTCCCAGCTTAGCCTCATTGCTGGGCAGTAAGGAACGCCCCTTTGACAATACAGGGCTATGGACGAGTACTGTTGGGGGGGGGGGGGCAGGGTCGTTCCTCACAGCTCATCTAGACTGTCAGGAATGCCCTTCTAACAGTGGGAAGAGATCTGTAAGGGCACAGATATCTCCAGCCCAGAGGCACATAACGAAAAGCCGACAGTGCGCAGTGTTGGCTTTCTAGCGGTATTTAAAATCGCATGTGCCTGAGGTTCTCTTTAAAGCATAAGGTTTTGTGGAAGATAACTAGTTAGAAAAAGTGCACATTAAAAAGTTCCATTGGGACACAATTTCTAAATTTATTAGATAGTAAATAACATTTCACATCTGTTTCACGCTTTATATTGTATATTACACGAAGACTGAAAGTAAGTGGTTTTCTAATTTCTAGACTGCAAAGAATGAACTATGTATGAAATGTCACATACTTCTGGTATAAGGAATTGGAGATAGAACTGGGACAAACACCTTTTCCTCTACATGAAAAAGATGTGAAACCTTTGTAGGAAAAAAACAAACAAACATCTGTTTGCTAACAGATGAGTAGAGTTTTTCTCTCAAAATGTGAAAATTTTTATCTGTTAATAAAAGTCAACTTCTTTTTTCCTGAACATTTGTCTTTCAAATAGCAAAGTTATAGGTCGATACCGAAATCATACACACATAGGACTATGTTTGCCCATCATGCTGATGTATAATTATTTATCTGGCGCTCTGGCACTGTTTTCAGTGTAGACTACAAAATGTCATGCTTTGTAAGTCGCTGGTTAAAATGCTCTGCTAAATATAAAGTTGACCATAACAAAAGAGGATAGTGAGTGGTAATATTAAAGTGCGACATACCCTACATACTACAATGCCATTATATTACAATTGGTAAATGTACATGACTACATTCTGTGGATGTACAGTTCCAGTTGGCACATTGGATTTCTACAAAGAGAAAAAGTAAGACCAAATGCACTGGCAGGGGCGTAACAATCAAGGTCTCAGGGGCTGCAAACACGAGAGGGCCAGGAGAGCTATTGGGTCCACGGCAAACTGGAGATGGCTGAAACTTCACAGAATCATGACAACGGTGCAATTATTATACTATGGGGCCCAGACCCCAGAGTATAAGAAGTGGAGACAGAGGGGAGGGTTATTCAACAGTTATACTCACATCTCTTGGGCATCTTGCGGACACCTGATATCCTCTTCAGGACATCTTCCAGCCTCTGGCTGATGCCACATGCCCAAGGGTTACGGCTGAGGCCTTTGTTTTGGCCTCAGAAGTCACTTGGGGCTTGGTAACATTTAACCCAGCATCATGATGTCAGCGAACCCTACATGCCCGAGTGGCATTATCCACACCAATTTTAAGAACTTTACATTTAGCAGAGTTAACTCTATAATAAGATATAGCTCCTAATCTCTTAAATACTGGAGGAATGGCAGAGAGAGAAACAAGACAGATAATTACATTGTCTGTATAGTACCCACAGAAATTCAGAAGGTTTCTGCCAAGGGTTCCATTATGAGGGCAGATATTATCAGCGACAATGGACGTCCTTGACGGGTTTCATTACTTACAATAAATGACTCAGAGATAAAACTTGATGCTAACACTTTTGTAGATTAATGTAACCTTGTAATCCAAATTTATCTAGTAACCCCAATGCACCATGTTGAATGCCTTCTCTGCATCCAAAGCCAGGAAGAAATAGGGCATTTGAAAGATCTCCACCCATTGAATGAGGTCTATAAACCTTCTTCTGCGATCTGGGGCCTGTCAGCCAATTACCAACCCCACCAGGTCCAGTCAGTCCAAAATAGGCAAAATATTACACAGACGGTCTGCCAACAAAGTGCATAAATTTTATCACTGCCATTCAAAAGGGAAAAGGTTAGATGGGGTAGTGGGATTCTTCCTCAGTTTCAATAAGGTCGTAATGGTTGCTTCTAACATTTCATGTGTGAAGTATCCCTCCTTCCCTGCCTTGTTAAAGGAGGCAACAAGATAAGGAGCCAAAATAGCAGAGAACTGTCTATAGTAGTTATTAGTGAAGCCATCAAGGCCAGGGGCTTTATGAAGCTTTATGAAACTTTAAAGACGAGATGGCAATTATAATTTCCTGTATTACAAAGGGAGATGCAAAAGCCTTTAGTCTAGATTGAGATTTTTTGGGGCAAGGAGATATTCTGTAAAAAGTCTTCATGGCTTATTTGACATAACTTGCTGACGTCAACAAGTTCTCTGCTCAGTGTTTATGCAGACATAAAAAATAAAATATTTGGAGCACGTCGTGTACTATTCTTCATTGGTGCTATGATTTTGCTTCACTATTATTTTAACACTTCTCACTATGGAGTTTAATAACTCGGAAAGTTCCCAGCTACATTTAGCAACGTACAAAACTCTAATTTACTTTCTTTGTTTCACAGACCTTTTACATTTGTAAAAATAAATTGACTTTCAGACTTTACTCTTCATTGTCTAAATATTACTTCATTGTATAAATGTGTCACCAGCTGGTTCTTTACAAATGAAAGATCCCATGGGAAAAGAACTTGTACTGGCAGAATAGCAGAATGTGTCGTTTACCTAAGAAACCAATTTTATTTACATGGGAGCAAATAGAATAGAAATAGATGAGGCACAAAAGTTGACACAGTGAAATCTTATTTAAAGTTGCATATGCACTAAAGAAATTTAATATTTTATTGCAAAGAGTTACAAATGAACTTTATTTCAGCTTTTATACAAATTCAAGTCTAGTCACATTTTTCTGGTTTCTGAAAAATCTTCCCAATTTCCATAGTCACGTTTAAGAAGGCAGCATGTCATATAAAACAGTTGCTCACATTTACTAATAGATCGACAATGAAAACTTAAGAAAAAATAATAATTATCTGCACCAGATTTATCGCAGTTGCTAATGCTGGGTGTGAAACCTGGTATATCCTAGGCTGTCTAGTCTAAGTTTATGGCACTTATTCGTTGGCCTACTTTGAGCCAGAATTTTCCACCCCAGTTTTGGGTGCATTATAGGTAGAGATGAGCGAACAGCGTTCAATCGAGTACACGTTCGATCGGATATCAGGCTGTTCGAGAAGTTCGATTCCAGTCGAACACCAGGTGGAAAACGCACTAAAAATTTGATTCCCCTCCCACCTTCCCTGGTGCTTTTTTTGCACTAATAACTGTGCAGGGGAGGTGGGACAGGAACTACGACAACGGAGGCATCGAAAAAAAAAAAAATCGGAAAAAGTAATTGGCTGGCTAATTCAGGCGACCTCCAATTTATACAAATAGTGGATTTAATATGGTTCATATGAGACTTTGAACTATGTGACTGTGAGACAGGGATAGATGTACAGGCAGGGTTTGCTAGGGAATAGCTTTACTTAGGTGGGAATGTCACTCACACAGCTCTTTGGGGCTCTGTCTGGTCGGGATCCCTGTCAGCTTGCGATATGCGTGAGCTGACTTTTTCCAATAGGAATGCATTGACCAGCATTGATTGGCCGAATGCCATACAGAGTACAGCATTCGGCCAATCAACGCTGGTTCTGCCGGAGGCTCGTCTGTGAGAAGGCAGAGTCTAAGATCGGACCAGAATGGAGACTGCTGTGGACTGATCTTAGACTCTGCCTCCTCCGGCAGAACCAGCGTTGATTGGCCGAATGCTGTATTCTGTATGACATTCGGCCAATCAACACTGGTCAATGCATTTCTATGCTGAGATGTAGCAGTGCTGGCCATTCGCTCAGCTTGGCTACACCGGAGATGCAGCCGATCTGAGCGCACGGCCAGCACTGCTACACCGGAGATGAAGCAGAGATGGCCGTGTGCTCAGCTCGGCTACTCCGGAGATGTAGCAGAGCTGAGTGTGCAGCAGGGTTCAGCGCATCTCTGATGCAGCAAAGCTGAGTGTGCAGCAGGGTTCAGCGCACACTCAGTTCTGCTACATCTCTGATGCAGAGAAAGGGCATCCTAAATGACACTTCCACTAGAATGGTAACTGTGAGCTTGGCTACCTCATGTGGATCTTTCCAGGTAAGAGATCCAGGGATTACAATTGTTAACCATGGTCCACTATAAGTTATTGTTGACAAAATCTAAGGGAACTTATGTCTTCTTCCATCTTCTTACTATTGCATGTTTAGCCGCCAAGAAGATGAACCCAATCAATCTCCCTTTCCGATATCTTGGAGTGGCACATTTACTAAAGCATGCTCAGATTTTTGACCCCGTGACTGACAATATAAAATAATAAATGCATACCAAAAACACTGTACTAGCAGGCAATAACACCAGACACGGTATATGATCCTTGCACCCCACATCCCCTGAAGCACAACAATGAGACCTCTGGATACATCAGGGCTAGTAGATAATCACCCAAATACCAACATAATATGACCTTCCAGCCTACTTTGACCAAAGCCTTTTTGATCGATATTTTCACTGTTATGCCCTCTAACATTCTCTACAAATCTGATAGCTCAAGCATTGTTTTCTCCTCTCACCTCAGCATATATGAATGTTTTCTTGCAGGGGCAGACAACATCCCATATATAATGGAAATGAGGCCCCACACAGAGATTCAAATGTAGTGGACTCAATGAGACTGTAAATAAAATGTATGATTTGCAAGAGAAGGATCTGCTGTGATAATGCAGTGAAGCTGTCAAAATAAATTTGGCCAATGTTCTCCACATAGAAACTGCATTTTACTTTGGGTAGAGGAATTCAAAACCACTGTAATGACGAAAGTCTATAATAGGGTGTGTGTGCCCTCCCTGTCAGCAGCTTGAGAGCTCAACATGCAGGCATGTGGACCTTTCAGCCAATACCAGAATGCTTTGGTCTATTTGCATCTGCAAACTCCTCTGTACTGTTCCTGAGCAACATAGGTTCTTGGTTAGGCAGTTCCTGCAAGGGTTTTGTACTTTTGTTCCTGTTTGATTGTCTGTGTATTTACCTTAAACTGCTTTTCATTTCGACTGCTGATTCTGTTCTTGACCTGCTGATCTTTTGTATATAACCTTTTGGCTTCCTACAACTCTGCATCTCCACTGCCTGTCCATGACCTTTAGACAGGACTCCACTACTCTCTTGTCTGACCACTGCTGTGTTCCTAGTATTTGGGTCAATTACATCCTACTGGAACCACTATGAGAGGTGGCAATCAGGTTGCTTATCCCCAGCGAAGACCAGATCCCCATATGGGGGTTAAAGGTTCCACAAACTATGGTATTATGTATCTTATGAAAGCGTATGTATTGTGAGCCATACAGAATACACTGTCTTCATAAATGAAGCCAGAAAACAAACTGTAACGCTACAATTTTTGTATTAATTGGAGGACTGCAGGTGCAAAGTCTACAGTGCCTTCTTTTTTGCCGAGGATACCATCACTGTTAATCTGCTATAATTCAGTGCAGACACTAGCTACTGTACATAGTAGCTGCAGTCATATTGTACCACTACCCTTTCATGAATATCATAGTATAAATTTCAGTTTTCCAGACACCCATGGATTTGGATTTCTTTTACTGCCACTTTCTTTTACTGCTGTAAAATGATGTATAATATGTCTATAAAACCCATCTATTAATGAGTTTTACTGTAAGGAGCTTTCATGTGGGTTGGCATTCCCCATGTTCACATTTATTTGTCCTGCTTTATCATTTACAACTATATGCAGATTATAATTATTGATTTTCTTCAAGTAAATTACTTATCTAAGCACTACTGCTTGAATGGGAAGTGTAGCTATCCATTGCATCTTACATTTTACTACTACAGCATGTACTATGACTTCTGCTATTGAAGCCATTTAAGGTGAAGCTGAAAGCTTAATTTTGTTTGTCAGTAAATGCAATCTACTGAGCTACAATATCATAATAGATTTAATATGCATTGAAATGCCATATCAGGTTGTTTCTAAGGGGAAATTGTATCTGCCGTAGTTGAAATTCTATGAGTTATATCCATTGATAATTGTCTTAAAAAGAGTATTATTTCAGTCAAGGGCATCAGAATATTTAAAAAGTCTCGTTGAAAATTTGGGTACACTGAAAGTCTAGATCTCATCATTTCCTCATGCAAGGATGAATGTATACTGTATGTATTGGTAGGTAGACCTAGCAGTGAGGGCGGGTTCACACTCGCTTTGCAGGTCTCAGTCTTCTGCCCAAGAAATTGGACAGTAGATGGAAACTAGCAGTCAGTTTTCAAACCCATTCACTTCAATGGGTCTGCAAAGTGCCCGTGAGCGTGCTGTGTGTCTCGATGGCGAAACCGGTTTTTTTTAACCGGAGAAAAAGTCAGACATGCAGGATTCTGTCTCCTGTCCAGTTTCTCGGGCAGAAGATGGAAACCCACAAAGCAGAGATGAACCCGCCCTAAGTAGTTTATTTATATGTCATCAACATATCTTATTTCTTTGATATGGAATACCTAGGTGTTACAGTGCTATTCTTGCTATGCATTTGGAGAAGAATATCTCCAACATATAACACCCAAAGGAGTATCATATACCCATAGAGTTTGGCCTAGCAAAGCCCATAATAAGATAAGATAATCCTTTAATAGTCCCACAATGGGGAAATTTCAGTGATACAGTTTCATAGATGGTACAGTAGTATATAACAAGAGAGAAAAACACATACAAGCTCGTGGCAGATAGAGAAATCCTAGGAGTCATGGCAACTAAAAAGAAAGAAACACAGACACACTGCAGGATCATTTAGTTCTCTGTGCGGAGTGATGTTAATAATACAGCCCGACCGTGGTTGGAAGACACGAGGAGGGGGGTCACAGCATGTAGATATAACAGGCAGAAAAACATTTTATTTTGCAGAGGTGAGGGACATATGCAGCTATCATGATAACATGTGGCAGTTCCTTTGGTAGGTGGTGAGATCTCATGCTTACAGCTAATAGTTTGGTATCTTGCATCAGCGCTATTGTCCATTAACCACAAAAAAATGCCCCAAATATCCTTCATCACAATGCCTAACAGACCCGAAAAGAACCAGACAAAATCTTTGAAAGCAAATAAGTCATCAGACTATGATGAGGTGGATATAGTACTCTGCTCTCCTTTTTAATAAAATAGCACAAAATATTGTGCCATTTGGCTAATAAGAGCAGTCACAAAATACAACAGACACCCAGTTTGTGAGTCCAGTGTATTCACCATAAGAACCCTCCGTCTGTTCTCCTGACAAGGGTAGCATAGCACCAGGAAAGGAAAGGGAAGAGCAAAGAAAGTGCTTGTCTCATGAACCCAATGGACTCAAACTATGGGTCCATTGCATTCTCTGATCTTCTAAGGAGGAATATGCAAATCTGTCTCCCAAGATGTAAACAGGGAGACAGTGCCTCTGTTATGCTGCCCTCTATGAGAAGCACCCTGAACATCATGCCCGACTTTCCCAGAAGCCTTTACTGCATAATGTGTTTTTTTTTTACCAAGTTAGTTTCTCAGCTATGGACAGCACCATTTCTGTCTGGTTGGACTTCATCGGCGCAGCCTAGAGAGAACTAACTTGGTAGAAGTGAGAGGCTGAGAGACTAGATTATGGGGATAACGTCTATTCTTAGGGAGACAGTGCCTCTGAAACGGTGCCGTCTGTAGCTGAGAAACTAACTTGGTAAAAACCCACATTATGAAGTAAAGGCTTTTGGGAAAGTCGGGCATGATGTTCAGGGTGCTTCCAAATAGAGGGCAGCATAACAGAGGCACTTTCTCCCTGTTTATATATTGGGAGACAGATTTGCATATTCCTCCCATGATCCCTTGCAGTGGAGCGACTATGGCTGTATAAGTCTCCACACACCTGAATAGGTGGTCTCTCTCTAAGGAGAGACGTTATCCCCATAATCTGGTCTCTCAGCCTCTCACTTCTACCAAGTTAGTTCTCTCTAGGCTGCGCTGATGAAGTCCAAGCAGACAGAAACAGTGCCGTCCGTATCTGAGAAACTAACTTGGTAAAACCCCACATTATGCAGTAAAGGCTTCTGGGAAAGTCGGGCATGATCTTCAGGGGGCTTACCATAGAGAGCAGCATAACAGAGGCACTGTCTCCCTGTTTACATATTACGAGACAGATTTGCATATTCCTCCCATGTTCCCTTGCAGTGGAGCGACTATGGCTGAATAAGTCTCCACACACCTGAATAGGTGGTCTCTCCCTAAGGATAGACGTTATCCCCATATTCTGATCTTCTAGTTAGCCAAGTCATGGCTTCTTATGTGCTGCTAGCCATCAACACTAATACGTATAACCTTGAATGCCCTGACATGAATACAGTCAGTCTAGCTACTCCTGAATTCCTTTTCAAATATGATACACATTGTAAATATGCAACCATCCACACAATATTGTAGTTCATTTTCTCCATACAGAACATAGTCTTATTTTAGTATCTAATAGCATTTAACCTCATATGAGGCGGTAACCAAATTCCATTGACCAGTAGAGCCAAAGTCATATTTTGGATACCAGAAGCAATTAAGATGAGTAGTTTATTGGAAGCCATTAGTGATAAAGATAAGAATTCAAAGTACATATGAAAAATACTTTAGTAATGTAAGTAGGAAAATAATTTATGACAGATAACGAATAGCGGTATATTTTATACGTTTTGTAGTTTCATTTGTAAGCTTAAGATTCTAAGAACAGAGCTGCTTTTACAGAACATGCAAGTAAGCATAAGTCAATGTATGCTTATCAACAATGATATTAATTATGCATATTGAAGAGTTCATCCAAGGACTTTGCTTGTAAACAGATTTATTACTGAACCTTCAACGTATGCTGAGTCCAGGAACAATTGAGTGGAATTAATGGAAGTAAAACAACATTAAACTACTCGGCTGAAATATGTAGATGGCATCATTTTAATAAAGGAATAATTGAAACAATGTTTTTCAGCGTGAGATGAAAATGTTTATACTAATTTGCTATCCATTTTTTATATACTTCATATACCAACTAGCTAATTTACAGGCTAGCAATAAATACGCTAAATACTTCTTGAAAAAAATCATATATCATTAGCTAAACTAAATCATTCATTTATGACATGGGCTTATGAGCAATATTTTTATGAAATGCCTGTTTTATTGTCACTGGTTTAGGTAATATGTGCAAAAGTTCACTTTTGTAATAGTCAGGGAAAGAATAAAACAGCACAACTCACTTATAGAAACCCCCATTCACTGCAGTTAGTGTGGGTCAATGTACTCTACTGGTCTGTAAGTTACAGTAAACTCCAGTGCCTGGTAGTGTTTTCATGGAGGACACAAATATTCGTAATGTGCCTTTCTAACACAAGAAGCTCAAACCGTGGGAGAATTGTTTGCAGGAAAGTTACTGGCTGCCATATAGGCACACATTACCCACACCTTCAGCATCTATACCTATACCTATCAGTATATTTTTGAAGCATGGGAGGAGGGGGTTAAAAAGGAATATACCCAGTGGAAAACCACACAATCATGAGAATATAGAAACTTCATACCAGCACTGCAAGTTAACCACTAAGTCACTGTACTGCCCCACACAGAGCGCATAGTTTAAGGTTTGATTGTTATGGTCTATGACAATATGTAAAGCCACTAGAAATGTACAGTAAAGCAATGGGGAGTATAGATAAATGAGCCAGGGTTCATGTCATAGAGATCACATGGAGCTGGGTATGTAGTGCCATAAGGCATTTGAAAGGGTAGGCAGATGAAATAACCACTTGAAATAAATCACTCTGAGTGCAATGAATCTATAGAATATATGAGTGTCACTTTTGAGTGCACTTTTGAGTGCAATGAATCTATAGAATATTAGAGATGAGCGAGTACTGTTCGGATCAGCCAATCCGAACAGCACGCTCGCATAGAAATGAATGGACGTAGCCGGCACGCGGGGGTTAAGCGGCTGGCCGATGTCAAAGCGGAAGTACCAGGTGCATCCATTCATCTCTATGGAGCGTGCTGTTCGGATTGGCTGATCCGAACAGTACTCGCTCATCTCTATCGTACAACTAGGCCTCTTAGACAGCGTATTAGCCAACATAGATGTAACGTAAACAATGGCTTTTTGAAACATAGTGTATCACGTCACGCTACACAATATCATCCTAAAGACTTCTCGGGATTTAAAGTCACACCAATTGATACAGTTCCCCCGTCAATGCCAGATAGACTTCACAACCTTAATAGGAAAGAGATGTTCTGGATGTTCAGGTTAAACACACTCCAACCAGCTGGTCTCAATATAGCATCAGAAGATGTCACTAAGAATCTTTAGTTTTCAAGTAGCATTCCCATATCAATCCCCCCTCTTGTTCCTCAGTTTCTTCAGTATATGTAGGTTCCCCCCCCCCCTCATTCCTCTACCCGAGTATACATACCCTCATCCTTAACCAACTCAAGGTCCAACTCCCTTCCTCTACCCCCCCTCCCCCCTTTTCTTTTTCCCCCCTTCCCCTCTCCCCCCCCCTCCCCCCCCCCTCTCCCCTCCCCCTCTCCTCCCACCCTCCCTCCCTCCTGGTACCATATTCATACATATACTCTTTTCATCACCTGCAGCTTAAACTCAAACCCCAATAAGTTTGATCCCCCTCAAATAATAAAAATAAGAATTAAACATCTAGACCATCAATATCACCATATCAAAGTAACAACCATAGCCAAACAGCCTATGTGCTGTTCATATACAAACCCTGATTGGTTCCAAGGTGGTATATATACATGCGCTCTGTATGAATTCAGCGCTTGCATGCACGCTCGTCTGTTCAGGCACGCACGCGCATACAGAACACTTGCTTTCCGAATCAATTGCGCATGCGCAGCCTTTGTATAGGTGGCGCATGCGCACATGTTTCATTCTCTTCCCGGGGCAGCTACGTGCTAGCGCGTATGGACGCCGTAACCGGCGCAGGCGCAGTACACTGCCCACACGCAATCACGTACACGGGGAAGAGTTTAAATAAACTGAGCTTCAGCCGGGGAAACATGTACTCAGCCCGGCTGACTCAGGTAAGATACTTTGTTCCTTTGTCTCTTAAACCTCAATTCTATTGCCTTAATACGGGTGCCTTGCTCTCTATGTGAGAGAACGTCCATATACCTGCTTGTGTCCCTGGGGGTCCCCAGGGAGGCAGACAATTGATACCTATCGCAATATGTTACCTTTATAAGAGATATCTGATAAACTAATATGATCAACATTAGATTTACTTTGTTTTTCATCCTCCACTGTGAGATTATTACGAGTAAATAACACACATACGGAACTGAGGTTATGTGAAAACAAAATGTGTCAGTTTAATGATTTGAATTGTATCTTACAACACACTACTGACTGAGGTACTATTTTCTAGCAGTAACATTGACATCTACTGCTTTATTTATTATTATTATTATTTATTTTTATTGGTATTTGGTTGCCACACGTATTTGCATTTGTATTTGCATTTGTATTTACTCTTTAAAGGGGTAATAATCATTTTCCCTTTAAGGTATATAGTAAAAGAAAAACTGAAGTACAGGATTTATGTGTATTTGTACATTTTTTACTATCATCACTTTCTCTGTAGCTGCAAGCAATGCTTGTAAAGGGTCTCTCTTGGGCCTGTGCGGCTCAATTTTTCGCTTTTTAACCAAATGTACTTTTTACAATTATATTTTATTATTTTTTATATGTATGTTTTTTAACAGAATCTGCACTTGAGAAAGGACCAGTAGCGGTCCGAAACGCGTCGTGCCTTTTATCTTCAATAAATCCACCCTTTACTACTTTATTCATTTTTCCTGGCTGTTATTTAAGTTTTACCAGTGAGCGCGGACCCCTGTTCCTCAAATACTCCATTTCTTCTCCGGTTTCCCGGTGTTTCTGTCGGTTCCGCTGCCACTCTCACCTGGACCCTTCACTTCATATGTGATAACAAAGACTTATTCTCAGGTGAGAGGTTACTGGTATTTGGTATTTTAATTTTAAACTATCAATAATACTACACTCAGAGCGCTCGGCGTCTCTCCCCCTTTTGTTTTCTACTCGCTCATCTCTATAGAATATATGAGTGTCACTTTTTGAATCGAATTACTGAAATAAATTCAAATTAAATAAAAAAAAATAAAATTTACAATTTATGTTGTAACTACATAAGTCAGGCATAATTAATATATTCGTGTAAATCAAACACAGCAGCGATCCAACACTTCATTAAAATTCCATCACATTATTAGTAGGCAATCAAAATCCATGTATACAAGCAGGCTAAGCTTATGACTAAAGTCCAATAGCTCTGAATCATGCAAACCAGTGCTCCCTTGGGGTACACTGCATGGGTTCTATCTTTGTGCCATTCGGTTTGTATACATACAGTAGATTTTAATGGCTTATTAATGGAGTTTAGACTTTTAATGTTGTAGGACTGTGCATTAGAGGCTGGATCAAGTCCATTCTTTCAGGCAAGCTGACCATTATTTTGATTATATTGTGAAACCTCTATAAAGACAATGGCACAAGTTACATTAAAGGGGCTCTATCAGCAAAATCATGCTGATAGAGCCCCACATATGCGTGAATAGCCTTTAAAAAGGCTATTCAGGCACCGTAAATGTTATATTAAACTACCCCCCCCCCCTGTTTTAAAATAAAACCCTAAAAAAGAATGTTATCTACTTACGCATCGTGCACGGTGGGCGGGCATTCAGGGTGTGTCTTCTTCTTCATCCACGCCTCCTCTTCCTCCGATGTCCTCTGGTCCCGTCTTCCTCCGGCGCTCGCGAGCGGACACTGATCTAAAAAAAATGGCCTGGGCGCTTGCGCAGTAGCCATAGTAGAAGCCGCATACTACTGTGCAGGCGCCCAGGCCATTTTTTTTATATCAGTGTCCGCTCGCGAGCGCCGGAGGAGGACGGGACCGGAGGACATCGCAGGAAGAAGAGGCGGGGATGAAGAAGACAGCGCACCCTGAATGCCCGCCCAGCGTGCACGATCCGTAAGTAGATAATATTCTTTTTTAGGGTTTTATTTTAAAACTGGGGGGTAGTTTAATATAACATTTACGGTGCCTGAATAGCCTTTTTAAAGGCTATTCACGCATATGTGGGGCTCTATCAGCATGAATTTGCTGATAGAGCCCCTTTAAAAAGTGATCTTCTAGTGGCATGGACTTCTCAAAGAATATGGTTAATATGCAAAACTGAAATTCTGCCATAGAAAATGTGGTCTTTGTCGGGGGGTGGCGCTCTTCTTTTGGAGAAATCTCACTGTATTATTGTAATTGTGTCACCAGATTTGCTCATGTTTTGGTCCAACGTGGAATAAAAAATAACTTTATTTATGTAGTACCAACATATTCCACAGCATATTAACATTAAATTTATGTCAGAGGGTGGCACTCTTCTTTTGGAGAGATCTCACTGTATTATTATAATTGTGTCACCAGATTTACTCATGGTTTGGTCCAACGTGGAATCAAAAATATTAACTTTATTTATATAGTACCAACATATTCCACAGCATATTAACATTAAATTTACAATCTTTGAGGAAATAGTGAGACACAAGAGGTAAGAGGGTTTGTTTGGTACAATTGTACAGCCGTTTTTAATATATAAGGTCATATAACTGAAGCTATATGAACCAGTCATCAGCTGGTATCTGTGAATATACAGATACTGAGTGTATGGAAACTTCTAGATGGAGGAGTAAAGTTCTGAAGAATGGAGTAGAAAGGATAGCTTAGTATAAGGAATGGTAGCTTAGTGTGAGAAGGTGTTGAACAATGTGATTAGATCATGTAATAAGCCTGCCTCAACAAATATGATTTTAGAGCATGTCCTGGGTAGAGAATTCCAGAGTACCAGCGCAGCTTGAGAAAAGTCTTGGAGATGGGAGTGGAATGTTCAGATAACAGATAATACAAATCTAAAGTGATTGGTAGAACGGAGAGGACCGTTAGGATGGTAGACAGTGATGAGCAAGGAGTTGGAGGGTGGTGCAGTGCTATGGAAGGATTTATGGGTAAGTGTGATAATTTTATATCGTATTGTATGGTGGTTGGGCAACCAGTACAGCGACTGGCACAAAGTAGATGCATCTGTGTAACAGTTTGATTGAAAGACGAATCTGCTGCATTCAGTACAGATTGTAGAGGGGAGACTTCAGTAAGAGGAAGACCGATTATGAGAGAATTGCAATATTTAAGGGGAAAGTGAATCTGAGTGACAATGAGGGTTTTTGATGTTTCCACAGTGAGAAATGGGTGGATTCTGGAGATGTTTTTGAGGTGTAGGTGACATGAGCGTGCTAAATTATTAAAACAATGCAAAATGTGGCAGCATTTCTACATGAGAAGCTCCTGTGCATTATATAGACAGTGATTTAATAGCTTATCTTCTTATTTTAGTATAGTTTATTATAGCAGAAGGTTACATTTTAAAACGATATCCCTTATTAGTATACCATACTGTATATTTGTCATATTGATGTCATAGATGGGGAGAAGTTCTCAGGAGACACATTTTTAAGCCAAACCAAAGGGTTGCTGAGATAATAAAAAAGGAGCTTCCTTTCTAGAAGACTTCATGTGTCCATGTATTAGAATGTCTATTTTTTTTGAATGAGAGTCATAATATCTTATATTTCTCTATAACGGAATAGTAGGAGCTGTTTACTGGAGCTGAAACCTTTTGTGCTTATCTGTTATCCTGAGTAGGTTACTATACCCCCCTTTCCCAATAAAACACATGAAAAGGGGTTGTCTTTAAAAAACAAAAACTTTTGCATGAAAAAAATAAGCAAATAAATGCAAGATATAGAAACTGGTGTTGGTGAGTACACTCATAAATCTAACCAGAAAAAGCTCACACAACAAAAAGAAAAGGTAAAATATATATTTATTAAAAAGACAAAAGAAGAAATAAAATAAAGGGGAGAATTGCTAAGAACCCGTTTCATGTAAAGCGTAATGTATTTAATGTAATATTGGTACAATTTTTTATATATAACTTCCATTTGATATTAAGCTTCACGTAATACAGGTACTTTGACAGTTCTCTCCTTTATTTAATTTCTTCTTTTTTTTTTATTAATAAATAAAGTAAATATGTATTTTACCATTTATTTTTGTTGTGTGAGTTTTTCTGGTGAGGTGTCCAACCTTTTATATGGTAAAGTCAAGTGCATTCTAAAAATGTACCAAATATGGGTTTGGATTAAATTGTTACACCCTGCATACACTGTATGTTTTATAACCTTGGCTTAAAATTACATGCTTCTATATACGAAATGATCTACAAGACACCTGTAATATTAGTGACTAAAGTAAAATCATTGACATACCTTTAATGTAAACCATTTGTGACTTTGTGAAATGTAAAATCCTCTGAGGTTACAGGGGTTTTTCAGATTTATGGGAATTGAAAATATAATTTACTGTAATAAAAGCAACATAATCACAAGTAAAGTAATCCTTGACAGCAAAATTTATAGTGCTTACAGTTATAATAATAACTATAGATCTATTCTTTCATGGAATGTTTGATTTAATTGCATTTGATGCATAAAAAAATCAATGCTGATTATCAACATTTCTGAAAGTGCTGAGTATAAGAGACGTCTCCTGTGTATATCACGGAACATGATGTGTGTAACTAGAAAAACAGAATAAAATATAATGCAAATATATTTTTAGTTACAATGGTAAAATGTGTGCCTCTGTGTTATACTACTAACCAAAAATACAATACACAATAATACAACAACATTTCTGTACAAAAGAAATTGTTCAGTAATTATTAATAGCTTATTTATCTATATGACATTTTCCTAATGCCATGGCTGTTTCTTATTTGTGATAGCTCCTCTTTGCCACTTAAAATACAGAAACATTGTTAAGCAAATGCAGCTTTCAAAAATGAATTATTTTTCTTCTGCTGCTATGATGTTCTGAAAAGCTTCTAAGTGCAAGTTACACCATTCAGCTGCTGGACAGCTCTTCAAACATAGGAAGGTCAGGAGTAGTAGTGGATAATGTTGCCACATGACCGTATACTACTTATATGCTGTTGTATGTGCTGTCAGTGGCACAGAGAGCACACCATTCCTGTGTCAAAGTGACATCTTGCTGTAGGGGATGTGGTCATGGCTGCCCATTTTCACCTGTCACCTGCAACATGCATCTCACGGAAAAAAATAAGCAAGCGGTCTACATAGACCGCTATTGTGAGGGGGTGGATTATGACGTGGTTTCATCGCCAAAATCCACCCCCTCTTGCCCTATGTGAACGGGGCCCTAGAAGCTTCCTATGTATTGCCCATTCCTTTTGTAGCCATTCTTGGCTTTGGTTAAAAAAAATGCAGCAAAATCTGCAACAAAAAAAGCTGTGTTTCAATGTAGGGGAAGTGGAGCAGGGATAAGCGAGGAAGACCGTGGGAGCTGCTATTATTATACTCAGGGATCTCTTCAGACTTTCGATTATAATGATCAGAGGTCCAGGGGAAGTGATCATCATAAAATAGTGTTTCTTACCTCTCCTTGGCTCCAGTGGGACTCCCTGCTGTCTTTTGGACACAACACATAATGATGCTGGCATAAGTCACATCTGTAACATCATTGAAGACGAGTCACGCCTGAGCCCAGAAGAGGTAAGTCACACTGGTTTTTACGTTTGTCATTCCCCTTGGGCCTTCAGTGATTATACTCTGGGGTCTGAAAAAGACCCCTGAGTATAATAATAGTTTGTGGCTGGTGTACTCCAAATATGTGACATACTGTGTGGAGGGCCACTGTGGGACATTATACTGTGTGGAGGTCACTTTGCGACATTATAGTGTGTGTAAATGGGATATTACTGTGTAATGGCCAGGAAAGGGGGTATTTTGTCGAGTGTGTGGAGGGGTCCCAAGTCATAAGTTTGCTATGGAGCTCAGTCTTTGCTAGTTACATCTTAATGTATATGCAACACACAAAATGATGTGTCCCTACTTGTCCATAGCAACTGTTAAAACTTAACACTGCTGCTGTGAAAATGTGATGTGCACATCAGTGAGTATGCAGAGCTAGTACCCAGTAGCACTACGAGTGTGTGTCACTTCACCCTGTAGAGTCACTGCATGTAGGTAAGAGTGGTGTAAAGCTTGACACAAGAAGAGTGGTGTAACCTAACTGCCCCTACGGCATTCTATCCTTGCTAGACCTTACAGGTGTTTCAATAGCTAAACACCAGGCTTCTTCTAGGGGCCCCTTTTTAACTTGACTATCTGTAGCATAATAACTTTCTGTGCCATGATATTCTATCTCAGATGACAACTAAAGCTGTTGAAAACCCATTGAAAGAGCCAAGTTAACACTCAGTACTACAATGTTGTTAACCTTTGTCACAAATGTATAAAATATTAGAGATGAGCGAGTAGTATTCGATCGAGTAGGTATTCGATCGAATACTACAGTATTCGAAATACTACTACTCGATCGAATACCACTCACTATTCGAATGGAAAAATTTGATGCAGAACCAGCGTTGATTGGCCAAATGCTATACAGTCGGCCAATCAACGCTGGTTCTTCTCCTACCTTCAGAAGTCTTCAGAGCTGACTGCGCATGCCCACGCTACAAGAAAATGGCCGCTTTGGCTGTAAGCGGGCATTTTCTTGTAGTGCGGGCATGCGCAGTCGGCTCTGCCCAGGCCCGATGCCTGGCAGAGTGAATTCAGAGCCGGAAGATGCCGCGGGGCGCTGCATAGAGAAGACTTCTCGGAGAATCCAGCCCGACCCTCACTCGTGGACTTGGTATGTTCAGTTTGATCGAATGTTGCCTACCCCTGAAACGAGCATTTTTCCCCCATAGAGTATAATAGGATTCGATATTCGATTGGAGTAGTCGAATATTGAGGGGCTACTCGAAACGAATATCGAATATCGAGTATTTAACTACTCGCTCATCTCTAATATATATATATATATATATATGTATATATATATATATATATATATATATATACACACACACACACACACACACACACACACACACACACACTTTTTTTTTTTTACATATTCGACAACCAAAACAAGAGGAACGCTTAGTTAAGGTTCACTGAACCAAACTAAGTACATTGAGTTCAGTGAATTTGCAATTTATCTCTTGTCGTGTGCTGTTGTGTATGCTGGTCCAAAAAAGAACATTAAAGCATATGCTTTATTTTTATCAGAATTGACAAGGCAGAAAGTCTTCCTTTCAAATGAATACAGAATAAAAAATTTTTACCAAGAGTATTAATGAAAATTGACATCTGAGTTCAGGAAGTTATATTTACCAAGTTGATCTGATAAATGTTTTGCCTTGTATCTGTGAAACAATGTACCCATTCCCAGTAGGTCTGGTTTATGATCCTTTTGCTTTTGTGAAGTGTGAAAAAGAGGCTTTATCAAAAGGAATAAATGTGAATTATAGTTACTGTGCATCTTGCTAAACAGAATAACTGTAGTCACTGGTTCTGCCACCATGTTTACGGTAACTCGGTTGCATACAGATATTACTTTTCATATACTACATATGCCAAATTACCAAATTAAGTCAATACTGATTGTAATTTGTACGTTAGGCCTCGTTCACATCTGCATTGGTATTCTGTCCGGGGGAGTCCAAATGAGAACCCCCTGAATGGAATACTGAACGCAACTGCAAGCGGTGTGCAGTAAAAGCACACGGACCCCATAGACTATAACAGGGTCCGTGTGCTTGCCGCCAGATCTCCGCATGGATCAAGCAGATAGAAAAGTACTTCACAATCTACTTTCCTGTCCTCATGATTCATGCGGGAAGAGCGTGGCAAGCACATAAACCCCATTATATTCTATGGGGTCCATGTGCTTTTACTGCACAGTGCTTGCAGTTGCGTTCGGTATTCCGTTCGCGGGGTCCACATGCGGACTCCCCCGGACGGAATACCGAATGCAGATGTGAATGAAGGGTTACCTTTCATATGTATTTAAACATTATTAAAAAAAAAAAAAAAAGCCTGTAACATCACCATTTCAATCCTCTCTTGGGCTTCATTGGCAAGACTGACCTCTCACTGCTGAAACAATTATAATTGAATCATTAAATATTAATGTTAAATCTGTTGAATGCTTGTATTTTACTATTGAATAGGAAAAAAAAGAGAAAAAAAAGCTTTTCATCTAAACACTAAATTCATCACAGAAAATAGCTTTACATGAAAGCTAGTCAAGGACAGGCAACATAAGAAAAGTGTATTGTTTTAAAGTTGAGTTTAAAACAACTTGTTTAAAATGAGTTTAAATTGTTTTCAACATATTTTGAAATTATTGAATTGTTATTTTATTCCTTTTCAATTTAATTTCCTACCTATGCACTTCAATAAATGCAAAAAAATACACTTTTTCATCTTTAAAGTCGTTGGAACAATATATTTCCATGCATCCGTTTTTACATTGAAATCAATGGGACTGAAGTAGAATAAATTGGTTTGAGGCATGCCATTTTCTGTTGCCTCATTGATGTTTTTCAATGTGTTTTCAACCCCTTCAACAATTACAATGGATCAGATGGTTGATGTGGTACACACTGCATAGAAAATTGTTAAATGCAGCGTTTTCCTGTCACCACAATGAGCAACAATGGACACATCTGAATAAACTTTTGAACAAAAGGGACCCATTAGAATGAATAAATTATGATTGCCATAGTTATACTATATTTATTTTTCACTGTTAGAAATGTATTTCACCCTCTATCCACTAATATTTAAATATGAATTAACCTTAAGTTTATTCATCACATTAACTATGATTATTATGTATGCTGGTAGTCTCTGAGTCCATATATTACAAAGGTATGGAGTGTAGTGTACAACTAGTCTTAGGTAATTAGAAACTGTGAGAGGACAGATCTTAGGGATTATTCTATAATAAGAACCCTGTTGGATTAAGGATCTGTCAGTCCTAATTAAAATCTTTTTTACCATATGCGTTCATACTCTGGGCTACAGCTTTATTACACTTCTGTTCTAAGCAATATGCCTGTACCCTATCTATGTATTTGGGATCTTAACATGCCCAGTCCTATGCTATGCAGACAAAAATGACCGTCAGCAGCTTATATCCCTCTACTCATTGTAATAAAAATGCACACGAAGGCCTGTTGCACACAACCTTGTGCTACCGGCTGGCCATGAATTAAAGGAACTGGGGTGTGTCCCCAGTGTGTTTCCAATGCATGGGCCCTTTCCTTAAATGAATAGGACCACGGAAGCAAGGGCCACAAAATAGGACAGGAATAGGACCTGTTCTATAGTTTGCAATTCAGTCATGTGTACACGCCTATAGAAATGAATGGGTCAGTGTGCTATCCGTGAAATACAAGGATAGTGTTAGTAGTAGTGCGGGCATGCGCAGTTGGACGCTGCGCAGGGAGAAGAATCCAGCCCGACCCTCACTCATGGACTTGGTAAGTAGAATTTGATCGAATGCTGCGTACCCCTGAAACGAGCATTTCCCCCCATAGACTATAATGGGTTCGAAACCCGTTCGAACAGTCGAACAGTGTGCGGCTGTTCGAATCGGATTTCGAACCCTGAACATTTTAGTGTTCGCTCATCTCTAATAATAACCAGAAAACTAATTGCTACATCTCACATATGCTCAAATTCAAAAAACAAGATTTATCAAAACCATCAGACATTTTATAAGTATTTTTTATTTCTAAAATTCTGCAGCATTTTACATTTCAGACAGTATAGGTAGAGCCTAAATTAGACATTACATAGTAATGAATCATTCAACAATCCAAACAATATTGAGAATACACTCTATTTGCGTTGGCACTTCTTATTGCATAGAACAGCATGTTATATGAGCCATGAGAGGATGATGTTCAGTGTAACTTATTTCATGTTGCAGGGTATTTGGACTATTTGGAGTACATGTTATGTTCAATTTATAGATTGAGTGAGGTTTACATGTAAGATTGAGCTGTTGAGTGGCTTTTACCCCATATAATTGCACTTCACATTACAGTGTGACAGTTACAGCATCCTATGTAATGTTAATGTGATAATCTGCTTACTGTCCACACATACTGTATTCAATCTGTTACCCTTTAATACAATCTAGCTGACTGACATGCAAGGATGTATTAGACAGCAAAATCTCCTCTGGCCGAGTGCTTATGAACCTAGAAATATGTTGATCGGCACGCATGTGCATTGGCCTTAGTACACATGCCAATACAAACTAAATGTGGAGGAATTATCTCTTCTGCAATCGTTCCTCTCCAATTTGGCTGTATGGCTTATCGGAAGCACTGTCCTGATATTACACAGGGCGAGGGGTGCAGATCATCTGCATCTTTTAACCGGATTAAAAGTTGCAATCAGATGACCAAGAAGTGTTTGCTTGCTGGTGATCTGATCGACAGCACTATTAGACAGGGCAATTATCGGGTAATGATGGCTGGTCTTTTACTTCAGTTAGATGGGTTTTAGTGTAGCATATCTCCACATGTTTTTGCTGTAGTGTAGCATGTCTCCACATTCGAAAAAGGCGTTTTACTTAAAAAATATCGGATGATTTTGCTCAAAAAAACTCATAGTAAAGGGAACTGACGAACAATTTCAGCAATAATGTTGCGAAACGGAGTCTCTCGATGCTGCAGTTTCCACCAGTATTCATAAATATTTGGATCCAAAGCCATGTATCGCGTTGTTACTAAGCCTGATATTTCTACCTGCTCTGCACTTTCGCATGTGGAGAATGACAAGGGACCCCCAAAGCAGGCTTTCTTGGGGGACACATGGTGGCATGGTACCCCAAAATGTGTGGTAAATTAATAAAAATATACTTTTTCTCCTCAAGTTCACTCAGGGAAGTAAAGATAGTGTAAGCTGTGCACTGTAATTCAGATTTCCCGCCTTTTTTCACTTACCTCAGCTGATGTGTAGTTCAGGGTCAAAGGTCATCACTAGGCAGATTTCACTGGTTCTTCTGGAAGATGTGGAGAATGTGGAGACATACTGCACTACGGTATACATTATGTGGAGACGCTTCTAATGTGGAGACATGCTGCACTCAGTGGCGTAACTACCACCATAGCAGCGGAGGAAGCTGCCAAAGGGCCCGGGACATTAGGGGTCCGGTGACAGCCGCTACCATTATACCCAGGGGTCATTTCGGACCCCCGAGTATAATGATTGTGGCCCGGGAGAGGTAAGAAACATAAAAAACACTGTTACTTACCTCTCCACGATCAGTGCAGGCTTCGGCCTAGTCGTCCGACGTCACATGAGCCGGGCCTGCGTCCCGGGTCATGTGACGTCTGACGTAATTGAAGAGCGACTACTACAGAGGCCGACAGCGTAGGAGCCGGGAGATAGATGAGTAACAAAGGGTTTTTTTATGTTTTTCTCCCCCTGGGTCTCTGATTATTATACTCTGGGGTCTGAAAAGACCCCAGAGTATAATAATTGTTTATGGGTGTCCACAGTGGGACATAATACTGTGTGTAGGGGCCACTATGGGGGATAATACTGTGTGTAGGGGCCACTATAGGGGATTAATACTGTGTGTAGGCGCCACTATGGGGGATAATACTGTGTGCAGGGGCCACTTAGGGACATAATGCTGAGTGCAGGGGCCACTATTGTGGATAATACTGTGTGCAGGGGCCACTATGGGGGATAATACTGTGTGCAGGGGCCACTATGGGGGATAATACTGTGTGCAGGGGCCACTTAGGGACATAATGCTGTGTGCAGGGGCCACTAAGGGACATAATACTGTGTGCAGGGGCCACTATTGTGGATAATACTGTGTGCAGGGGCCACTATGGGGGATAATACTGTGTGCAGGGGCCACTATGGGGGATAATACTGTGTGCAGGGGCTGCTATGGCATATAATACTGTGTGCAGGGGCCACTATGGGGGATAATACTGTGTGCAGGGGCCACTTAGGGACATAATGCTGTGTGCAGGGGCCACTAAGGGACATAATACTGTGTGCAGGGGCCACTATTGTGGATAATACTGTGTGCAGGGGCCACTATGGGGGATAATACTGTGTGCAGGGGCCACTATGGGGGATAATACTGTGTGCAGGGGCTGCTATGGCATATAATACTGTGTGCAGGGGCCACTATGGGGCATAATAGAGTGCGCAGGAATGCGTAGGAGGGGGTCGGTCAAGGTCATCGGTGTGGGGGGGGGCCATATCAAAAGTTCGACACGGGGCCCCACCATTCCTAGTTATGCCACTGGCTACACTAATACCGGTTAGATGAGCTTCTCTAGTTATATAGCAGACTACTACAAACAGAAAACACACAAACAGGCCAATATAAATCACATCCTAGCTTTTGTTACTGCCGATCGGGATGAAGCATAAACAAGAAAAGACATTCCACAAATTGTATAAATGGCCCACAGTTACTAGGTATATAGTGTAATGGGCACGCTCATTTACACTTATTATATGAGGCTTAAAAATTACAAGATTTGACATTTGTTACTCTAAATATCACTGAAGTTCAAAATAAGATCGGCACATTCAAAAATATGTAACTTTATTCTTACATAATGTACAGTTTTTGGTTTATATTGGTGAAAGAAATAGGAGAAACACAAATTCAGACACAGGTACTGTACATTGTGACTTAAATTCATTTTGTTGAATCTAAACCATCTAGTGGTTCATGTTGTACAGTATTATATTCTGTCCCTATGTGGAAAGAAGCTTGAAGGAAGATAAAAATAAATGTTCTAGCACATGCATTTTACAGTATAACTGCATCTGTTAAATATATTCAAGTGCTACAAAATAGTGTTATTATTCACACTATGCAATCCAGCAATATTTCTATCATTCAAATATCTATGCAAATGCATTCCCAAATCTGATTTACATGTCCCTATCCTTAGCTGAACTCTCGGAGGCAGTAGCTCAGGGAAGTTTGTGGTTGCCAGGGAAACAAGGTTCCCGTAGTAAATGCTGCTAAAAAAAGAAATTGGGAGCAGCTCAACACTTACGATAGATTAGACATGAAGGATAAAAACAGAGAATAATTATTTCACATCCCTAATGCTAACACCCATTAAGGTCACTTCTCAGAAAAATTGCTGTCAAAAAGTTAATGAACTCTGTACCTCTATTTATCTGTAATTACAATTTCAAACATTCTTATTTATTATTCATAAAAGAGCAAGTTATTTCAAGCAAAACTTGCTTAATGAATTTCTGCGTCCAGTGCCTTTATGTTTAATTGAGCTCCCCTAGTACTAGTAGAATTGCTGCATATTTATATAAAATGAAAAAGCTATTACTGTATTCAATTTGTGAGATCTGTGTGTTTGCTGCAGTGCCAATAATAGAGTATAACGGGGACTGACTGAGCAGCTGGGTGACTGAGCAATGACCGAGATATAAAGTCACCCCCCCCCCCCCCATCCCAATGCAGGCAGAGTAGTCCATTAGTGGATATCCACCATATGCTTTCCATTAGCATTTTACACTCGGATGTTGGGCTTGCTGGCCATCTGACACAGTCCTAGAAAAAACCTAGGCTCTAGGCTACTATACAGACTCAAAAAGGGCCGTGGTGACCTGATCTTCCTGGTCTATCCACTCTCTATATGTGTGGAGTAATTCCCTCCAAAATCAATGGAGTTTGACTGTCACTGACAGCGTTCAGTTTCAATTGTTATGGCAGAAAAGATCTCAAGCTGGCGTTCATGGCTCTCTCAGCTAAAAAGGATCCCGATCCCTGTCTTAGACCATTGCTATGAAGTGGGGGAATTCTTTCCTGCCTCTCAAAGGGAAGCAAAATTGGAATGTTATCAGGATAGGCAGTATACCCAGCTTGACACAGTTTTTATATGCGTGCCCAGTTGGATTCTGCCCAATTCATAGTCCACCTTACCCAGCCAGCACGCCATCTCTTCTACCACTGCAACAGCTACAAGTGGCAGGAGTAAAAGCAGTGGCATGAACAGCCAGTACAGTATCTGGAACATGATGAGCCAGAAACAAAGCTTTGACTCCTTACATTGAAACAAATGCACATCACTGTCTGGAAGAGAAGAGGAGGATAGGGGCAGGAATAAATAAACATGTTAATACTAGAATTACTATTATTGTAATATGGTACATTATTTATATTGTATTAGAGTTTACCTGAAAGGGCATTTCAGGTTACTCCTATTTTGTCTTATTTCTTTTACATAACTGTCTAATAACATACCGCAAGCAGAGCAAATTATACATGGTGCTGCAGAAAATTATAGAATTACACCACATACGTGTTATAGTCTGAAAAGATAGATCTTATAAACAACTTACATAGATAATCATAATTCTTTTTTTTTATAACTTGAATTTCTTAAAAGATTTTCCAAGTAAACAAAACTCGATATAAATCACGGTATATCAAAATATAATGAAACTGAGGAGGGGGAAGGGAAAGGAGAAGGGAGGAGTGATGAGTGAATTTGCTTTCAGACAGTTTAATAAATCTGCACTAATGTGCTTTAAAACCAGCCGTGCAACAGAAGATAGAAAAACAGCAGAAAAACAGCCATCACACAGTCAGGTTTTCACCATTATGTGCCTGAGGCCTAAACCATTTATAAATGTGTATATGTTTTCCCAGAAAAATCAGTTGCATTGACTATATCCAAAAATAAATTGCCTCATAGTCCTGTTCATTATACAGTAACTTGTCCCATTCTAAGCAGGCAGCAGTTACTAGTGAGTACAAGCCTTACAGGATTAAATAACAGTGATAGGCATGATGTCCGTCTGCCTTCAAAAACATTTCTGTAACTGGTCTAATCTAGTTAGTCATTGACCTATTGCCATATTCCATAATATAAGCCCATGAGGACACAGATGAGTTGAATACAATGGAGAAGCAGGAGCAGACAGCTCCCGCTTCACCACCATGCTTCCCGTGGGCTCCAGGCCCTGGGAGCTGTAGGCGCGATGTGATGACATCACTCACATCATGCCTGCAGCTCCCAGAACACTCTGTGTCTGAGACTGCAAACAGAGCGGCAGGGAAGCGAGGAGAGGTAAGTATCAGTGTTTTTTTATGTTAAACTTTGAGGGCAAATTGAGTGGGAATGTGACGAAGTGAGCACATGAAACTAGGGGCTGATGAAAGAGGGGCAGATGGAGGACGACATTAAACTGGTGGCAGATGAATGGGGGACATTAAACTGATGGCAGATGAAGGGAGACATTAAACTGGGGGCAGATGAAGGGGAGCAGTTAAACTGGCAGAGATTAAGAGGGACGTGAAATTAAACAATGGGGGTCATTGGAGGAGGACATTAAACAGTGGGAGGAGCTGGAGGAGGAACTGTCCGCCTCTAGTTGCCCCCAGTTTAACGTCACCCTCCATCTACCACTATGGTTTAATGTCCCCCTCTAGTTGCCCCCAGTTTAATGTCCTGCTCCAGCTACCATTAATTTATTGCCCCCTCCAACAACCCCCACTATTTAATGTCCCCCTCTAGTTTCCCCCAGTTTAAACTGGGGCACCAGGACAGGGACTTAATATTGTGGGGCAATTGGCGGGAACATTATAATGTTCGGGTGACCATAGGAGCATTATACTGTGTGGGGGCACATGGAAAAATGGATGAGAATAGGAGGAGTCAATGTAGAAGTGGGTGGAGTTAAACATACCATGGTGGTTATAGTGCACTACAGATTTTGTCCCTCTTTCTGTTCTTTGAAAGCTGGGAAGGTATGATATAGCTGCTACTTTTACTTTCACCTTCACTTGGCCCGTTTCAGTTTTCATTTAGCATTTTGGGCATACAAATTATGTAAATTATAAAATGAATTTAAGAGGTTTGGGCAGCAAAGGCTAAGCAACAACCATGATAAAGGGTATATATCCAAGTACAGTAACTACACTGTCTGCAGTCTGTAACAATGGAGACCAGTTTGCTCAAGAGCTGTAGACCAACTCTACAGGGGAATTCATAAGACTGGTATTTTGTACAACAGTTCTAATTAATTTCCCGACAGGAGCAAAATGTAGCAGAAATATTAAGAGACTACAGCCTTAATAATTCCTGTGCATCTGGGAGCACCTGAAAGGAAGTCTATGCTAGAAGCTGGTTTAGAATTCTGGTTTGCGCTACGCAAGTTTTCTGGCATGAGTTATAAATCTGGTGGAGTGGGGCATCCCTACCTTGACTTGTCTAGTTTCCCGTCCTGCTCGGACCACTGCTTAAAATAGTGTCAAGTGCACTATTGTGCGCCAAAAATGCACCTAGCTGAGGTACAGGGGTATAACTACCAAAGACTGAGTCCCATATCAAACTTTTGACTTGCCCCCCCCCCCCCACATGACATATCATCCCCTTTCACTTGGTATAATGCACCATACATTATAATGTCCCAAAGTGATGTCCAGATAGTATAATATCCCATAGCAGACCCTCCACACATTATAATTTCACATAGTGGCCTGTCCACAAAGTATAATGTCCTAAAGCGGCCCCTCCACACAGTATAATGTTCTGTAGTGGCCCCTTCACACAGTATAATATTCCACTGTGGCTCCTCCACACAGTATAATGTCACATAGCAGCCTCTGAACACAGTATAATGTCCCATAACGACCCCTCCACACAGTATAATGTTCCACAGTAGCCCTTCCACACAGTATAATGTCCCACAGGGGCCATTCCACACAGTATTATGTACCATAAAGGCCCCTACGGTGTTTGTTACAGATATTGCAAAAATTTTAGGTTTGGCAGAACCTGAAATCTTTAGGGTACACCACCTACAAACTATTATTAGTTCGTAGGTGGTGTACCCTAAAAATTGTGTACTTTCAGACCCCAGAGAATAATAATCAGAGGCCCAGGAGAGGTTGACAAACATAAATTCCGGCGTTACATCTTTTGGGCTCTGGCGCGGCTCCAATGGCTCTTCACAGATGTGGGTTACACCGGCGTAATTGTGCGTCGTGACACTGGCCTGACCCACATACGTCTGTGACATCACTTAAGAGGCCCGAAGACAACAGGGAGTAAATAACAGTGTCTTTTATGTTTGCTCACCTCCCCGGGACTCCAATCATTATACTCGTAGGTCTGAAGAGACCCCCCATCCCCCGAGTATAATAGCAATTTCGGTTTCCTGCACCTTACCGATCTTTGTTCCTGCTCACAACCGCCTCTGCTTCCCCTTCTACCGTTCATGTGGCCTTGTGCATCGCATATCATGTCATGATGCACAGGGCCCCCTGGAGTGCAGAAGGGGAAGTGGAGGCGGTCGGTAAGTACATAGCGCCCGTTACCTGCTGGGTTACTCCAGAAGGTAATGGCCTATTTAAAAAAAAAAAAAAAAAGCCTGTTGGGACCCCTAAGGTTGCAGGCCAGTATGGCTGCTACGGCAGTAGTTATGTCACTGCTGAGGCGTAATTTTGATGACTCTCTAGGTGCTCCTTAGACAATAAATCTGAGCCATTATGTTAGAATAGGTAAAACATAACTGTGTTATCTCTGTTGCACAACCACACCCTACTACTACAGCAAAGCAATATTTAACTGTTCATGGTTTTATTGCTGTAAAGCTTGGTGTTTTCTCTAGGGCTTACCCCCTGATGATCTCATCAAGACCAGTAATCCCAGTCTGTTACTCATTAACTGAGTTAGCAGACATCAGCCCTGTACCAGTTCCATTTGGTTCCTGCAGTGGTTGTTTAGCTAAAGCCACCATATTCCTGTCTCTTATCTTACCACCCCATTGATGATCGGGCCCCTGCCTATGCTAAAATGATTTAAATCGGGCCCCTGCCCATGTCAGAGGAGGATTAGGGGAGGCGCTTAGGGCGCCTCCCCTAATCCTAAGAACCAGCGCAAGGAGAGCTACCGATCTCCTTGCGCTTGTTCAGCCATCTACGTATCAGCGTAGGCGGCGTCATCACGCCGCCTACGCTGATACACAGACGTCTGACAGAAGAGGATGCGGCAGCAGCGGGAGCAGCAGCGCGCGGTTGGACGATAAGTATAATAACTTTTTTTTTGTTTTATAATAGGCCGCTGCCTGCTGGAGTATCTACCAGCAGGCAGCGGCCTATTTACCAACCCGGACCTGCTCACTGCCGCCCCCGCTTCCCCTTGTACTTTAGGCCGCGGCGGGCGGTAGTGAATAGGCCCGGACCAGGCCGCGATCCCACTGCCGCTAATATTATACTCAGGGGTCTTTTCAGACCCCCGAGTATAACAATCGGGGCCCCAGGGGAGGTGAGAGAACATAATAAACAGTGTTACTCACCTCTCCGGGATCCGGTGTTACTCCTAGCTGGCTTCGGGGCTATATGGTAATGCCCAGACGTCACGTGGTCTGGAATATTACCATATAGGCCCGAAGCCTGTTCTAGCAGTAACGTATAGGCCCGAAGCCTGTGGTAGTAGTAATAACCTGTTACTGCGAGCACAGGCTTTGGGCCTGTATGGTAACAGGCTGTTACTGCTACCACAGGCTTTAGGCCTATATGTTACTGCTAGTACAGGCTTTGGGCCTATATGGTAATATCCCAGAGCACGTGACGTCTGACACATTATCATATAGGCCCAAAGCCTGCTAGGAGTAAAATCGGATCCCGGCGAGGTGAGTAACACGGTTTATTATGTTCTCTCACCTCCCCTGGGGCTCCGATTATTATACTCAGGGTCTGAAAAGACCCCCGAGTATAATAATAGTTCATGGGTGTGCAACTGTGGGGCATAATAGAGCTTGAAAGGTCCACTGTGGCCCCTGTAACCTCTATTATGCCCTACAGTGGCCCCCCTGCAACCTCTATTATGCCCCACAGTCTATTGTGCCACTGTGGGGCATAATATAGGCTGCAGGGGTTGCTGTGATATATATATATATATATATATATATATATATATATATATATATATATATATGGGTTGGATGTGAGGAGTCAAAGATGTCTTGTGTTTCAAACTTTACAGAGTCAAGTCACAGCTGGAAGAAGTGGTCATGGCGGTCCAAAGGGAAGAGACGGGAAATGTGGGAAGACGTCTCCTGTGAGTATTACTGCACAAAATATTACTGCATTGTATTTATTGTAATGTTGTGATTTATTGTAATGGTACTGCTAGCACCCCCAATCCCCCTGCTGTCTGAGGTGGACAATTGAAAGATGCCCCCAAATCTTTCAATTACTACAACTCCCAGCAGCTCCAGATGCCCTGGAACTGTTGAGAGTTGTAGTCCACCCACCCCATAGATGATGTCCCACTCTATTGTTATGCTGGTGCCCTTTTCTAGAGCTCCAGCATAACAATATCCAAGTTTCAGAAACGCTGAGGACTTAGGATATGTTCACACATCAGTATGCCATCCGTCCGTTTGATTTCAGTTTGACACTTCAAAACGGACTGATACACATACTGATCTCTACACTGTTTACAATTGCTACTTTTAATCCCCTTATCTGTCCTCTAGGGGTCAGAGAGCGTTTGCTATCAGCATCAAAAGGTGTCAGTATACAATCAGTATGTGCATCAGTCCGTTTTGAAGTGTCAAACTGAATTCAAACGGACTGATGGCATACTGATGTGTGAACATACCCTTATCTGCCTGACAATGCCTGAAAATGGCTGACACCTGGCGGACTTCATTATGTTAATGAGGTCTACCACTGTCTGTGTGTAACCGCCATTTTGATAGTCCACCTGTCCGTCATTCTGGTCCCATTGTGGACCTGTATGACGGAGAGCTTGCCGCTGTTGTGAACCTAGCATAAGGCTATGGCTACACTATAACTTCCATCATGCAACCAAAGATGTGTCGCCCTGTGATTCTTTCACTCATGTTAGTGAATGGAGTCACATTGCAACCTGAGGGACCCAATGCGACTCCATTCACTAATGTGAAAGAGTCCCAAAGGGACACTGCGATCTTTGGTTGCATGAAGGAAGTAGTAGTGTAGCCATAGCTGTTTTGCACACTGTATTGTGCGTGAAAATGCACTTTAAACGTGTATAATGGCAAAAACTGTACGGGCGATATTACATATGGCAGTAGGGTGGGCCCCTGGAAATAATCCCACTGGTGGGCCCTAGGCATCCCAGTCCGACCCTGGCCCAGTCTGTTCCTGGACTCTTGTCTCCTGGTTCCTGTATCCTTGTTTTGGATTTGGTTTCTTGCTGTTCTCCTGGTCCTGATTCCTGGCCTAGATCCTTACTGTGCCTTTGTTTGCTCCTCAACTCTAGTATTGTACTCCTGGCCATGACCCACAGCTCGCCAGCTTTGCAAATTCACTTTATTAGAGGTTTTTGGAAGTAGACATATCCTTTAAATGGTTATTTTCTAATATGTATTTGTCTATAATTGTTCTCACACGCATTGCTAACAGATACAGAATAGTGCTAAACATGGTATTGGTCATGTGACCCCTGCTATTCAGTAAGTGACTGAGCTACATACATGTGTTTGGCAGCCACAGACATTGTTTCATTATATTTTATTGCGTTTTGTGCAATATATATATATATATATATATATATATATATATATATATATATATATTTATATATATATATAGTGACCATTAGTCAGTTGTAAGAAGTGGTACAGTCACAACCACAAGCTGTAAGCCCATTGCAGCCCCTGAAGGAAAGAAACCATGTATTTGCCCAGCAGTCCAGCTACAGCTCTGAGACAGGGAAGAGAAACTGTCATCCCCAGAGAGAGAGAAAGTGTGCCATATTGGAGGAAATTGAGGTTGTGGAACCTACCAGCCTGGACCTATAAATCTCCAGTAATTTGGGTTCCTAATACTTTAATTCCTAGGGGTGTAGCTAAGGGCCCATGGAGCCAAATCCAAATAGCCCCTCCTTACATAGTTAATAGTGTCTTAATAGTGCTGTCCATGGGTAATTCTGCTCTAATAGTCCCCCCCCCCCCCACACACACACATGTAAAAGCATCCTAGTAGTACCACAAACAGGTAATAGTCTCCTCTACAGGTAATGGCAGGTAATGTTCAGTATGCTCAGTTCTATAGCGAATTTCAACAAAATGGCACTTGGACATGCTGTACTGCACATGGCCGATGGCCATTTTGTTGTAGTTCACTGGAGAACTGAACATACTGAACATTACCTGCCATTACCTGTAAAGGAGACTATTACCTGTTGGCGGTACTATTAGGATGCTTTTACCTGTGGGGATGGGGCACTATTAGAGCATGATTACCAGTGGGCAGCACTATTAAGACACTATTAATTATTTAGGGAGGGACTATTTGGATCAGGGTCCATGGGCCCTTAGCTATGCCCCTAGGGTACCTAATTGTTCATACATTCTACAGCAGTACTATAGTTTTGCAGTATATTGTAAAATCCCTACATGTTACTTTCTGTAATTCTTCATCAATGGGGTGGCTGTATTAACTATGAAGGGGGGGCTCTTTGGATCAGGGACCATTGGCCCTTAGCTATGCCACTGGATTAAACCCCAGGGTATCTAATTATTCACACATTCTACAGTAGTACTACAGTATTGCAGAATATTGTAAAATCCCTACAGGGGTGGATTTCTTCAGTAGATTCCTGGATGTTATAGCAACGGCCCTATGATGACATAGTTCCACATCTGGTCCAATGTGGCAGTCCCTATGTGCCACCAATGTTTAGAGTGTATTTGCAATTGACTGCCGCATCTAAAGGATTAACAACCATAATTGTTGTAGGCACTGCTTGTGGCTATTAGCTATGGGTGTCAGCTGTATTATACAACTGGTACTTGGTGAGTATGAAGATGACTCGGATTCTGAAAACTCACAATACCACCTGCACAACATTATGACATACATGTGTCTCATAAGTTGTTAAAGGGTTAGCAAATGAAAATATAAGTAACAAAACAATGAAAACTTAAAATCTTTAAAATTAATACTGTACAATGTGGTTTGTTTTTAGTTTTACATCAATCATACATGATTAAACTAATACTATGCATTATAAAATGTGACTAATGAGCAACTTTTGTTATAAAAAGAACATATAGCTAATAAGCCCTTTCAAGTCATTAATAATAGGGTTATAACTGGCTAGTCATTTTACTTTACTGAGAAAACAATCTTTCCAAGAAATGTTAAGAGTTTAAGCTTGAATTAATTATTCGCTAATTCAGAAAACAAAACATTCCAGTATGTTTCAAAGATGACTGAGTATTACAAGCCATGAAACATGCCAACAATGAAAGGAAAACACTCTTTTTTTTTGCTGATGACAGCATAGTATTATACGCATTAAACCTTATATATGCACAATGGAAAAACAACACAGTAACATTTCAAAAGTAGATGCATATGAAAATACCTCCTAAAATATGTAATAAATGGCTCAAATATAGCATGACGGGCAATTACCGTATATACTCGAGTATAAGCCGACCTGAATATAAGCCGAGGCCCCTAATTTTACCACAAAAAATGGGAAAACCTATTGACTCGAGTATAAGCCTGGGGGGGGGGGGGGAATGCAGCAGCTACTGGAAAATTTCAAAAATTAAAATGGTCGGAGTTTTTGGGTGCAGTAGTTGCTGGGTGCTGGGGAAGGGGAGGGGGAGTTTTGGTTGTCTATCTGCCCCTTCCCTGAGCTTGAGGACTGCTTTTTTTTCCCCCCACTTGGAATTCAGCCTGGCTGAATATAGGGTATCTGCTGTGCTCCTATTAACCCCTTCTTAACGTTACAGGAGCACTGTAGATCCCCTATATTCAGTAGACCGGGTACTTTCAGACACAGGGATACCTAATGTGTTTGTGTTTCACAGTAATTTTCTACTTTTGTGTCTATTCTAGGAAAAGGAGGGATATTTTTTTTTAAAGCTTCTTCCCCCCCCCCCACTATTTTATGAGAGATTCTATACATTGATATTGCTGCTCGTCATAGACCCCCCCCAAAAAAAAAAAAAAAAAAAAAACTGTTGAAAAATTCGGCTTATACTCGAGTATATACGGCAATATGCTATATGTAAGTATCTATTAAAATCAACACTATAAACACTAGCTGCAATATATATATAGAAAAGGGTGCACATCTAACCCTTCGTTCACATCTGCATTCGGTATTCCGTTCAGGGAGTGCACAAAGGGACCCGCTAAACGGAATACTGAACACAACTTCAAGCGCTGTTCAGTAAAAGCACACGGACCCCATAGACTATAATGGGGTCTGTGTGCTTGCCGCGTGCTGCCCGCACAAATCATGCGGGCAGGAAAGTAGATTGTGAACTACTTTCCAGTCCGTATGATCCCTGCGGAGATCTGGCAGCAAGCACACGGACCCCATTATAGTCTATGGGGGTCTGTGTTCTTTCACCGGCACACCGCTTGTAGTTGCATTCGATATTCAGTTTGGGGGGGGGGGTTTCTCATGTGGACTCCCCTGATGGAATACAAACACAGAAGTGAATGAGGCCTAAGATCCAGGCCAGGGACTTATCCATAAATTGGTGAATGACGTTTTAATTCCTTTCTTTTTCACCTTGCGGAGTGCTGGCAATTTTAAAATTTTTTGGACTAGCTTGGTAGAAACTGTGGTGCGGACCCAAACATACACAAAATATGAAGCAAACTGGTTTATTTAGAGAAAAAAAACAGGAAAATAAATAAACTTTGACTTCAAGCACAAAATTAGTAAAACAAAATACAGCATTAACTTCAGGCAAAAACAAAATAAAATCTTCCTCATCTGGGCAACTAACTAGACAGAACTGATAACTAGAGATGAGCGAGTAGTGTTCGATCGAATACTACGGTATTCAAAATACTCGTTCTCGATCGAACACTACTATCTGTTCGAAGTTTAATGTTCGATGCAGAACCAGCGTTGATTGGCAGAATGCTATACATTCTGCCAATCAACGCTGGTTCTTCTCTTACCTTTCCGAAGTCTTCTCCACACTGCGTCACCGCGTCTTCTTCTGGGTGGAATTCACTCTGCCTAGGCATCCGGCCTAGGCAGAGCTGACTGCGCATGCGCGGGCATGCACGTGCATACACGCGCATGCGCAGTCGGCTCTGCTCAGGCGTTGGGCCTGGGCAGAGCTGCACACGCATGCGCAGTCGGCTCTGCCTAGACCGGATGCCTAGGCAGAGTGAATTCCACCCGGAAGAGGATGCGGGGACCCTGCACTGGGAGAAGACTTCAAGCAGAATCCAGCCCGACCGTCACTCGTGGACTTGGTAAGTATGATTTTATCGAATGTTGCCTACCCCTGAAACGAGCATTTCGCCCCATAGACTATAATGGGGTTCGAAATCCGTTCGAACAGTCGAACAGTGTGCGGCTGTTCGAATCGGATTTTGAACCTCAAACACTTTAGTGTTCGCTCATCTCTACTGATAACCTAATGCAACATGTGGCTTACTTCCAGCCACATGAACGAAACAAGCAATATTTTCTCACCAGATTCAGGGTTACAGGACAGAAGCACACCCCTCCTTTTCACATCATGGAAATGCACTGCAAATCAAGAGCTGCAGCCTTTTCTGGCCCAGTAATAAGCCAAGGATCTACACCTGTGCTGAGGCCTACTCCAGATCCTGGAGTACACATATGTCAGAAACCTGGGGCTGCTATATCTGGACTCCAGCACTCTGCCTGTCCCCTTCTCACAATGGAGACAGGCAGTGGCGTAACTAGGAATGGCAGGTCCCCGTGGCAAACTTTTGACTTTTTGTGTGATTGATATCAGGGTGATGTAGAATGGAAGTGGCTTGTTGCAGTGGTAGCATCCTATTATAGTGCTATATTATATGATGGTATTCCCTGAGCTCTTTAGAATGACTCATTCTTTCCCATATGTTTGTAAAAGCAGACTGCATGACTGGGTGCTCGATTTTATACTATAGTTTTAGTAAAGGGAACGAACAAAACACCTGAGTGCAATGGTTAAGAACTGTGTCACAATTCTTTATTTCCCATATGGTCTATAAACCATAATTTGGTTTATCAGCAGAGAATCGAATCCCACCTGTTCAACACTGACTAAAAGCCAATTGTTACCAAAAAGGACCAAATGTTGGAAACCCCTCTAATGCATGGATGGGGTCACAAAATAAGGCACTGTGCTGATTCCGACTTGAATTAAAAGCCAATTGTAGCCAATGTATGTCCAGACATTTATGGCATGTCTTATGAATAAAGCCATAAATACTGAGATGGAAGTGCTCTTTTAACATTCAAATTTCAATTTTTGATAGTCCTTGGATGCAATTTTTCTAACCACAAAGAAAATCTTATCCCCATAAAGAAAGATAATAGCCTAATAAACTAATTCCTGAGACTTAACAATAAAGCTTAATAGGCACAGCAGTTGGAAAAGTGAAAATTGCCCCCCAAAAATCCATAGCTGGAAAACCAGGACAATCATAACTTCTAAAAATTATAATAATAACTGAGTGACAAAGCAGGAGTCATATCTATTGATATGACTCCTGCTTTGTCACTCAATGTTATATGTCATACAATGTTAGGATGAAAAAAAAAGTTACATCCATTTAGGATTGTACTAAAAAATGTCACCCATGAATCTATTATAGTGTTCTGTTTACATGGTAATCCTAAAGCAACTACTGCAGACAGAGAATTACTGTAACCACACAAAAGAGGGAAGGGTTTAAAATACATAGAACCCACAAATGCACATGGAAAATGCAGATTGTGCAGCATTTTCCACATGATCGTATTTTTTAAATACCTAGCTCCAATGTATGGCATGTAAGAGGGGCATAAGAGCCAGATTGGAAGTAAAGCTTTTCGAGCTACATGAAACCTTGAAAACCACATTAAATGGTGTGATATGATTGTGAGATGTTTATTGGCATGCTAGTTATTGCAACTTGCAGACTGAGAGACACTTAGAGACCTTGGTATATCACTCTGAAAGATGTTGCAGGATCAGGTTGTTGGAGAACCGAAACAATACAGAAAGACAGTCTAATCGGAAGAATGGTGCATAATGATTCAGTCCGTACTGCGGATGAAATTGGACACATCTCAAGCCTAAGGAGGCAAAGATTGTCGTTTATAAGCATCAGTAGACATTTGCACAATATTGGGCTATGAGCCAGACATCCAGTTACAGGTGTTTCTTTGACCTTACATCTCGGTTCTCAAAGGCTATCATAGTGTACAGCAAGTCAGCAATGGAGGGTGGAATAGAGTTCCATTGTCATTACGGGTGATTCCTGCTTATGTCTCTGGCATAGTGATACCCATGGGAAGAATATGCCAATCTGTCTTCCATGATGTAATTAGGAAATCAGGTGCCTCAGTGTTGCAAACCAATAGAGGGCGCTCACTGGAATGTACAAGCCTGTCTTCCCTACACCTTCCCTAAGTCTTCTCTACACTGGGCTGACGAGATGCAATAACATTGAAACAGCCGTCCTCAGTTGAGAGACTATACTTGGTAATAATCCCAGCATCATTGCAAAACAAAGCCCTCTTGGAAGGTTGAGCATGATGTTAAGGGAGCAGCCTTTATTGGGCCATATCACTGAGATTCTGTCTTCCTAATTACATCAGGGAAGACAGACTTGCACATTCCAGTGAGCGCCCTCTATTGGTTTGCAACACTGAGGCACTTCCTAATTACATCATGGAAGACAGATTTTCATATTCTTCCCATGGTCCCTTGCAAAGTGGAGTGCTAAAGGCTTAATAAGTCTCCACACACCTATATGGTGGTCTCTCCATAAGGAGTGACGATATCCCCTTAACCTAGTGATACCCAGTAATTAGTCTCGAGAGCACATGGGGAATGCCTTCATCAGGGAAAGTCACAGCAGTCTTCCTTCCAGAATTATGATGTGGGGTGGCAACACTGTGTCCCAGAACCCATTTTTCACCACAACAATGCAAGCTGCATGTTGTTCATGCTACTGTAAGTAACCTGTGTGGCTAAAATATGCCATCATGTCCTGCAGCGTTTACAGACTTTTATTTCACCAAATGCATCTGGAACGTCAATTGGATGGCAACCTCAAAGTGATCTACCAGCAGCCAAACTGCTTTGACATAACATTCATCAGACAACCATTAATAACCTTGTTAATCTCATGCCAAGGCAAGTACAAGTGAATGTACATTTTGTTTCTTTTTTTATCATGTGCACAATTCATTAATAAGACTTTTCCTTCTGGAGTTGCAATTTCAATGTTGAGGACGTTAAGTTCTACTCCAGAGTAGAAATAAATACTGGAACATAACTAAAAATCTGGCAGATTTCCTGATATCACTCTAGCAAAATGAGATCAAACTTCATAGATAGGCACATAGCAGATTCTAGTAAATCTGGCATTGACTAGTGAACCAGCATTAATGTTGGAAATCTGATACAAAACTGACTCCTCAGGGCACAGTCACTCAAACGAGAGTGAGTAGCCTATGCCTGATTATTAGAGTGATTCTACACAGTTCACCTACCCTGGCAAAGAAAATGTAGATTGCTGTAAGCAATGGGCATTCCAGTTGGTCAACAAATAAAGAATGCTTCCACAGTAGATTGTTCTGACATTGACATTGAACACAATTTCTGCATAGTCTGATTTTGGAGCCATGAATTACTGTATTTCAATTTTGTGTTTTCTGACCAGCTAAATAATAAATTTTCACCATGAGGTAAGCACTCTGGAGCATAGATAAATAGGACAGTGGTTAGGAACCGGTGGCAGATATAGTTTGGTATGGAGTAAAAGAGTAATGAAGTAGATATTGACATGCATGTATTCAAATAAGTCAATGGTAACACAGATCAGAACAAGAACAGGGTACAAATACCTGTAATTGTTATTGGGGCCTGTATAGGACAGATGTACATAGTCTACCTCTTAGGGTTAGTTCACACAGAGTTTTTTTGCAGGGGGATTTTGATGAGGAATCCACCTGCAAAAAAGCCTCCCATTCATTTCAATGGGAGGCCCTGGCTTTTTTTTCCCGCTAGCGATTTTTTTTCAGCTAGCGGGAAAAAGGAGCGACATGCCCTATCTTGCTGCAGATTCCACGGCTGAGTCAGCTGTGGCGTCCGCAGCTCGAGACTCCCTCTTGATTAGGCCCATTCTCTGCCCAGGCATCAACATCCCATCACAGCTAGCCACACGGAGAATTCACACGGCGGTAAAGGTTTCCGCCATGTGAACATACCCTTACTTTGGCTGGCACCACCCTGCATGTTTGCCTCCTCCAACCATGCTACTTGGATGTGATTAGTGGATGTGGGTAGTAGATACCTACTGTGCTACCTAACTGGTTTGGCATTAGGCCACTTCCATTGGTGTTATCTAAGTATTCCCCCTGGTCTTGATATGAGGATGTGGTCTTCGCAGGGAGGCTAACAAAGTGGTCCTGGGTCCCAGAGTAGGGGGCAGCTGACCAGTGACCAGACAGACTGTGCAAAGCACCAGGGAATCAGGCAAAGGATAGTTAACAGGCAGCAGATAAGCAAGGTCATCAACAAGCCGGAGGATCAGGTCAGGCAGCTCGGGTTCACAAGTCAAGGACAGGCAGAGATCATTGATGGGTTGGGAGCTGAACAAGATCAGAATCAGTTGCATAGTCAGTAATCAGGCCTAGATCAAAAATAAGAATCAAACATTACTATAGTGATACAGAACCATAGGATCTGCAGCACAAGATCCAATATTGCTCAGGCACTGAGCAGAGGATAGTACAGACTCAAATAAGTCAGAGCTGTTAGTGATTGACTGAGGCGAGCTCACAGGTACTTGTTAGGTCTTCAGGTTGCAGGGAAGAAGTGTGTACCAGTCTTGTGAGCAGGACCAGGTGCAGCAACAGGATGAAACACACAGCAGAATGATAAGTAATAAAAACACAGTGTGAACCAATGGCTACCGACAGCTGCGTTTGTTAGGAAAGAGAGTGCAACAATGGATTCTACAGTCCATTACACCTGCATTAAAAGATGTTTTCTAGATTTTTTTTAATTGCACAAATGTATTGTAAGCGTTTTGTATTCTACATAGATAAGGATTTCCCATCTGTTTTTATGCACAGTATTTTTCCAGCGTGCCAGAAGATGTAGTAAATTATGTACTGAAAAGCTAAGGCTCAGTGTGCCCAAGTACTTCATAGGATCATCAAGTCCTCAGGCTCAGTTCCAAATGAAACTGCTGGTGCACAATGTTCACATTACATTAGTCTCTGATAACAGATATAAATATATCACTGGAGTAATTATAGTATACAGTGTTCTTCAGTGAACTCATGGGAGAGTTGAGTAATGTGCAAATCTTTAGTTATGTTTAAGTCCTGTGGATAAGATTCATCTTCGTACAAGACACCAGAAAAAGGGAAATACTTAATTATATAGTTTGCATAATTTACTTCTTTTTACATAATATTCATCAAACTTGAAAGTAAAATGTTATTGTGTACGATCTGTCAGAGAAATAAATGGTAGCCTATTATGAGTTGTCACAACATCAGCATGGCCATAATATACTATGTATAACACTGAATACGTACAATGTCGTTTTTAGGATAACATAATACTGCATCCTTCTAAAGGGGTTGTCTCATAACTAATAGAGCATATGGATACAGAGACTAATTTGGGACCACCCACTCTGCAGGGACCATCCGTGCATTACAGGCCATGTCAATGTGTGATCCACTGTGACTTGGAATGTTTTCCAAAAACTACTGAGTGGGATGTGCTTATCATTTAAAAAGCTTCTGTAAGTGTAATACCATTTTAACTATTTGTGTACTTTTTGATAGCCTATTATGCTATGTGGTATGGGTGTTTCTGCCGAAACTTTTAATACAGCTCACATAATGATAGATTGTGTACTGATTTGTACATTCCATTGCTGCTCACAATAGAAGTCTATTGAGGGAATAAGAAAGAGCTGAGTGAGAGAGGAGAAACAGATGCACTAAATTTTATTGATGATCCATCCTTAGGATAGGACATAAATAAGATATAAGTGTGGGTCTGACACCTGGGCCCCTTCCGAACAGCTTTTTTTTTAAACAGATGTTGTACATCTGTTAGTGGCTGTGCCAAAACCAACTTACATTCGTTGAATGGGAAACGTTTTGTCTTTTGCCTTCAGAAAGAAGATATTAGTCTTTGTCATGCTATGATCACACAGAAGAATGGCTAGAAGAAATATCTGTATGTAATCCTTGAGTAATATCCATCATTGTTTACGTACAGAGGTTAAATGAGTTGTCATGAATGGTCATGTGATGATCACATTACTGCACTGTTTGGGTCGAATACCACTCACAGTGTCAAGAATGAAACAAAATATAACATTTATTAAATATGATTAAAAAAAAAAGTAGTATGCCTAGTCCAATAAAAATACATCAGTATCGTTTGGGTACTGCCCGGTAAGGTAACTGAAATCTTAGTCTTACCCCCCACATGACTATTAGACTGTGGGGAAAGGGGATAGGTATGATCATAAACCTTCCCAACAAATCAGTGGGCACACAGTGAGATAATAAAAGAAAATGTATCTCCCCCAGTAAATGCAGGGAGTGTGTCCTATACTGTATACAAATTCCACTAAATACGTCACCTTTTGTGGAACAAAATATCAGTGCCACTATTGAGGATATTACAGCAGAAGGATTATCTAGTCAGCAATTATGAGATTGTGGGTAAATAACCATGCGTGGATAAGCACCATAGATCTATTAGAAGCCCCAAAACACATGCTCAATGCATTCCTCCCAATCCCAATCTTCAAAGGATTAGCTGCATAATTAATGAAAAAAACAAAGTTTACTTTTATGATTTTGCTCTCCTGGTTTGATCTGCATTGTATGTATTGCTATAGAATCTGGTTTTACTTTCAGATTTTAGAAGCATCTATATTTTACACAAAGGGCCCTTTCACAAGGGGCAAAATGGCAGTGTTTATGGCACCAAATTTACTGCGCATAAAAAAAAGCGTCCCATTGATTTCAATGGGTGTCACTCGCTTGAAATTTCGTGGAATTTACATAGAAAAAAGCAAGCGGCACCTATTGAAATCAATGAGGCGCTTTTTTATATGTGTGGTAAATTCGGTGCCATAAACAGCGCCATTTTGCCCCATGTGAAAGGGCCCTAAGGCTGAATTCACATGGAGTTTTTTGGTCAGGAATCCGCCTCAAAATCAGCCTCCAAAAAAGCCTCCCAATAGAGTTCTATTGGGAGGCTTTTTTTGAAGGCTGATTTTGAGGTGGATTCCTGACTAAATTCCTGACCAAAAAACTCTGTGTGAACGCAGCCTAAGCTTCTGCGGTAATAACTTGGGCCTCTGATCCTACAAAGACTATCCGGCCTTGCGGTACGCTCTGCTGAAGTCATCTGAACAATCTTAGACTCTATCTCCCAGTCCTGTGTAGGAATTAGGTAGCTTGTTTTACTGCTCTCTGGTATCGCGAGTCGCCTCGCGATTCGGCCTGAAGACACACCCTCCTCCGAACTAGGCCCATTCATTGGGCCTAATCCGGAGCACAGTGCGCGGCTGGATGCCGGTGCACTGCACCGGCTTTCAGTCGCAGCTACCTGGTATTTGGATCGGAACCTGAGGAGGTCTCCGCCTCAAGTTCCGATCCAAAAAACCCTGTGTGAACATTAGGATAAGTTCACTCTAAGTCTTTTGGTCAGGATTTTGAGGTCATATCTGCCTCAAAATCCTGACCAATAAGACGGCTCTCCTTGAAATCAATGGGAGCCGGAAAGTTCTTTTTTCCGGGAAAAAAGAAGTGACATGCTCATTCTTCAGGCCGTTTCGCCTCGCGATTTGGCCTAAAGACACTCACTCCTCCAAACTAGGCCCATTAATTGGGCCTAATCCGGGGCGGAGTGTGCAACTGGATGTTGGTGCAATGCATCGGCATTCAGTTGCAGCTACCCGTTTTTTGGTCCGGAATCTGAAGCGGAGGCCGCCTCAGGTTCCAGCCCAAAAAACCCTGTGTCAACTTACCCTAAATGCAATGAGAAACACTGATGGGGGAAAATCATGAATTTCCACTGCGTTGTTTTCTGCAGCGTTTTTTTTTTCTCTTTTTCTTTGCTTTATTTCACTACATGGGGCCTTAACCTTAAACTGAATTTCAGCTGCAGAAGTTTCTACAATAAGTCTACTAATTTCTCCTTCTAATTTAATAGCCAGTATTAATGATTTTCTCTTTCCTGATGGTGCATAAAATTGTATAATGCGTTTCTCCTATTTTATGAGGTGCAGAAGAATTTTGCTTTCCTTTTGAGAACAATAGTTAATGATGATATAGGAAGTTGTTTAAAATATCAACAAACAAATTGCAGGAAATTCTAACAGGTTTTGAATTGCTATTGCTTTCTGACTAAGCTTAGAAATATTTCCAATTTACCCAAGGTGTAGTTCCTGATAAACCAGTAGTGACATCTTAAGCTTCAATTCTACAAAGGAATGAAAAGCTTTTACAAAGCCTCTCTTATGAAAGATACCAATGCATTACTCAATTCACAGCCCACCTACACATAAACACAATCTCTACCGCCCTCCCCTAAAGCAAAGATTGGCTTATGTTCCAACTTGAAAGCGAGTAAATTCAGTGAAACTTCAAAAGGTGAATCATTTCCTTTGCTAGGTATTTATTATACCTTTATTATATGCCTTCACACACAATCACACACACATATATACTATTCACACACTCATTGACAAAAAAAATAACGCACCAAGAAGGAGTTGTTCAAATCAAATGAAAATTTCTATGTAATGATGACATAGGTAGGTATACTGCAGCTTAGATGGAGGGAACTAAAGAATAAGAGTAGTACTGGCGGTAGCTGGGTCACCGGATATGCCGAGTTCCCTCAACCAATCTCTCCAGCTCAGCTCCTAGACTGGACATTGATGAAGGGGGCTGCTCTGCTACCAGATGGTGGTGGTAGTAGTTCCCCTGGGTGTCTCCAGTTGGAGAGGGAGCCTCTCTTTTACCCTAAGCCAGTGTGACTGAGTTTGGAATGGCCCTGATGGTAATGCAGGAATGACTCAGCAGTGAAGCTGAAACAGGTTAAACTTTACTCTACAACTGTAGACTTTAAACTGTGCAGCTTCCAAATGAAGGTAGTAGTCTCCTACTGTATACTCCCAGCCTTAGTCTTGAGGGGATGTCCAGTTAGGATAAGGCTGTAGTCCAAAGCAGCTCTTCCAGGGGCCTGGTTACCTTGTAATGACAAGTCCTGGACAACACTTTCAAGCAGAGGACTCCTTCTCTCCTCCTGGCACAGTGCTCTAGTGATGGATAGCAGAATTCCCAGTCTCATGGCTGTCTTTAGATGAGCCTTGGGCAGATTCTTCTCCCTCAGGGGCTATGTAGAAGCTGTTTGATCTCAGAGTACAGAGCTGACTTACCAACTACACATTACTACTCTCTACTCCAACTGAGGTCCCAACGTTTTCCTGGAGACAAAACTCTCTCTGACCCTCCCAGTGGCTTGTGATAGGCCAGGACTTTACCCAATGTGGGGGACCAAACAGTGGGGAAACAAACAGGGAACAATACAAAAGGAAGGCTACAAACAATACATAGAACATAGAGCATGCACACAGGACATAGAAACTCACCCACAGCCAAAAAAAGAAACACAATAGAAGCAGGAGCACTCTGGGATGCTGCAAGTGAAAAGATATATGTGACTGAAAGAGGCTCTAGAACCCTTTTGGGCTGATTTTAGTCTGAATGAGATACAGTTGAGCATGAAGACATACAGGGACTGTAGGTAGGTAAGCCAGTCGAGCACCCACACTCTTCTTCTGCAAAGTCATGCAGTTGCGATGGATGAAGTATGTGGTTTAGTATTGTCTTGCTGAAACATGCAATACCTTCACTTAAAGAAATGGTGTCTGCACATGAGCACATGTAATTCTAAAACCATTATATACTGCTCAACATTAATAGAGTCTTTCAATATGTGTAAGCTGCTCATGCCATAAGCACTAATGCAATTCCATATCATCAGAGTTGCAGGCCAATTGATTTGTGTGCTGATGACAAGCTGGATGGTCCTTCTCCTCAAATCTACAGAACTTGGTATCCATAAAGAACATCAAGTTTTGATTCATCTGACGACAGAATAGTTTTCCATTTTTCCTCAGTTCATTTTAAATGAGCTTTGGCTCACAGAAGAGGGCAACATTTCTGGATATTATTTATATATGGCTTCTTCATTGCATGATACAGCATTAAATTACATATATATAGAATGCACGTGGAACTGTGATCATAGGCAATGAATTCTGGAAGTATTTCTAAGGGCATGCAGTGATTTGCATAAATAATACATCTCTGTTTTTAATGCAGTGCCCCTGAAGATGACTTTCAGCCTTGCCAATTGGCAACATTTCTTCAGATATTCTGAATCTTTTAATGATATCATGTATCATGGATACTGGGTAGGGTTGAGCGATCGGGATCGGAAAAGATTGGATTCCGATCGGCGATTGAGTAAATTTCATGATCGCGATCAAAATTCCGATCCTGATCTTTTTAGGCGGGATCGAGGCCGGAGGTTATTTCCCACAATGCTGTGCTACTGGCCAAGCATTGTGAGAAAAGCTAAATAGAATTGAGTGAGTACTATTCGAAACTGCCATTTCGAATAGCACACTCCCATAGGAATGAATGTATGCAGCCGGCACACAGCCTGTGTCGGCGTCCGGCCGCTTAACCCCCTGCACGCCAGCTGCGTCCATTCATTCAAATGGGAGCGTGCTATTTGAAACGGCACATCTCTAGTAGCTAACACTTACCTGCACATATCCACTGCTGCTGTCGCTCCCCATTCTTCTTGGTCCGGTTCTCTCTCATACTGACCTAGGAAGAAGGCGCCGCCTTCTCCAAGCATGTCTAACACTAGCCTGGGAGGCGGGGGCGTGCATGGCGCTCCGAAGGCCTGTAAGTGAGAGAGAAGAGGAGCGAGCACAACGGGCAGCGGCAGCGATCTGTGCAGGTAAGTGGACAACAAGGGGGACTAAGTAGCCAGAGGGTTTTTTCTATAGAGCGTGGAGTCTAAAAATTAAAGCGTTCAATTTTTGGATTCCATGCTGTGTAGTGAATAGGATCGTTTTTAAAATCTGATCCTCAATTATTTAAAAAAATCCCATTGACTTGCATTAGGATAGGAATTGGGAACGGGATCGGGTTCGAATGGAAAATGATCGTAAATCGGATTTTAAAAATGATCCTGAAATCTCAAGATCGGCTCAGCCCTAATACTGGGATATTCAAAGTTTTTTCAATTTTACTTTGAGAGAACATTTTTCTAAAATTGTGCTACAATTTTTAGGCACAGTTTTTCACAGATTGTGAAACCTCTGACCATCTTTGCTTCTGAGATACTCTTTTTATACAGTCATGTGACTTAGTTGCAAATTGAACCTCCAGTTATTTTTCATTAGTACCACTTACTTTTCCAGCCTTTTGTTAAGGGCTAGATCACACATGGGCAAAGGGGAGTTTTTTGACAGCGGATTTCGCTTCAAAATCAGCCCCCTTTACAATGGAGCCCTATGTGAACAGCTAGCTTTTTTTTTCCGCTAGCTTTTTTTTCCACTAGCTTTTTTTTTTCTGCTAGTTATTTTTCAGCTAGCAGAAAAAAGAAGCGACATGACCTTTCTTCAGGCGTTTTCCGCCTGAAGAAAGCAATAGAAGTGAATGGGAGGCAAAAACCGCACAATTTTTTTCCGCGCTGTTTTTTGCAAAAATAAGCGAAGCAGTTTTTTGCAAAAAAACGCGCGGAAAAAAATGCTAGCGGTTTTTTCAGCCCATTCACTCATATGGGAGGGGAAAACAGCCTGGCTTTTTTTGGAAGCGGTTTTTACAAAAAAAAGCTCCAAAAAAAGCTTGGCAATGTAAAAAAAAAGCTTCCTAATTAGGAAGCGTTTTTTTTCAGGACCAAAATAAGCCAGGAGGTTTTTACGTGTGAACTAGCCCTAACACTCTCCCAACTTTTCTGAGATGTCTTGATGCCATCAAATTGTAAATGAGTTAAGTTTTTTCAAACAATAAGAAAAATGTCTAGCTTTCAACTTGTGATATGTGTTCTATGTTCTATTCTGGATAAAATATGCTTGCTTACATGACACTTCTAAAACATTGCATTCTGTTCTGCCAAGGTATGGACTCCACAAAACCTCTGAACTTGTGAACAATAACACTTCCTAATGTGCCCTTGTACCCTCTACATAAAAAAGCAATAGGCAAGACCTATGTTTTTACTACCGAAAGGAATTCCCCCTGTGGATATGACAGCCGAATAAAGAACTTCAGGCTCTCTGATGTGATCTCCAGGTATCTAAAGCACATTATTACCACATTCACAAGACTCACATTTGATCAAATCCTCTATGTCATTTATGTAAATGGAATTACTGTAGATTAAAGTAGACTTTCTTATATTCATGTAATATGATAAGGTTATTTCTGCTTTTATGTACAAATCTCATAAAGTGTTAATTGCTTACGGACATAAATGAGTATTTAACATTTTGAATAGTTATGTTTGCCTTTAATATTTTACTCTACTCCTGTGACTGAAATCTTGGATTTTTATGATCTGATTGTTAACTGTAAACAGAATCTGTTTCACTTCAGGGACAGAAAAGCAGAGAGTGAACAATGAAAGCAGTTGAGGCATTTCTAACTAAGAAGCGGGATGCCAAGGCGGGCTAGTCAGTCACATTCCTAACATTTTGGGAGCTTTTTCATTTTAAACCCAGTTGTATAGCTTGCAGTAAGAAAGTCATGTGTAAGTGCACAGACCTCGCTCCATTATTGTTGCTAGACACATGTACCTCACAGTTAGCTTATACCATCTTTATTTGAAAAGATGGCAGTCCCTTGACCACAGTTTTGCACAGTTGATATAACGATGGGTCTCTACCCCCTTGAGGTGTTTAGACAGAGGTTGCATAGATTGGGAATAGTTTTTTTTATACAGATTTTAGTACAGTTTTGATATACCATATCATGCAGCATACATTTCTATGAGTTTTCATGCAGTCTTTACCCAAATATAGGATTGTTCCATAGGAGTATGTGCACACATACACAATCCAGTCATATTAATGTGACCACCACCTACTTTTGACTACAACGTTAAATAACCAATCGCAGAAGGCACGTGTCATCAGCCATCTGGGTGCACTCATCATTGTGGAAGGCATGATGGATGAACACAAGTATGTTTCTATCCTTGTGGACCATGTTCACCATTACATGCGAATTGTTTTCCTCAGGATGATGGTATCTACCAGCAGGACAATGCGACGTGTCATAAAGCTCACAGTATATGTCTGTGGTTCGAGGAGCACCAGGATGAGTTTACCATACTCCCTTGGCTAGAAAATTCCCTGGACTTGAATCCAATTGAGAATCTGTGGGACCACCTCGATCGGGTTGTTCGCGCCATGGATGCTCAACCGCGTAACCTAGTGCAGCTGCCCACAGCACTGGAGTCGGCATGGCTCAACATCCCAGTTAACATCATCACAATAACCCCTCTCTTCCTGCACGTCTCGCAGCGGTCTGCTCTGCCAAAGGTGCTTATTCTGGATTTTGACAGGTGGTCACATTAATGTGACTGGACTGTGTATTTCTCAAAAAATATTTCTGTGAATAGAAGTCAGTTCTATATATTTTACTAAAAAATATTTCTGTGAGTAGAAGTTAGTTCTATATATTTTACTAAAACTTTTTCTGTAGCATGTGCACGAGTCCCATCTAAGGGTCCATTCACTTGAAGTAAAAGCATGCTCATTTTGGCAAAATACGTGTAAAGAATACACGTGTAAAACTAATACTCCCATTGACTTCGATGACATTTTTTACACGTGTAAAAACGCATTTTTTGACACTTTTTTTTACACGTGTAAAAAATGTCATTGAAGTCAATGGATGTCTGATTTTTACACGTGTATTCTTTACACGTGTATTTTGCCAAAATGAGCACGCGTTTACTCCATGTCAATGGACCCTAAGTGTATGGGACAGTTGCAGAAATTTCTGCAACAAATCTGTCCCAAGTAGATATAGATTAGAAATAATCTACCTCACTGTGGCTAAATAAATAAGAAAAAAAACAAAAAATTAAAAAAAAAGAAAAAAAAATCACCATGAACTGAATCAAAATGGCAGGTGGAAATTTTAACCTAGAGGGATATCTACAAATCCTATTATTTTTTAACCAAACAATGAATATGTGAAGATACCTTTAAACTATCCTGTAATATTTTACAGTATGATATGATAGAGATATAGAAGGTTTTAGCTGGTAAAACTTTATCTATAATGATAAGACGTAAACCACTGCTGCTGTAGTGATTACAATCGCAATAGTAACTTAAAAACTAAGCTGCCAGTCATTACATATCTGATATAGTGAAACTGTATAAGGTAAAAAAAATAGTCTGAAATGCCCTGTGGTATCTCTTATCCACAATAAAAAGCAGAAAACCAACAAGGGTGTTCCTAAGTTACTCCCATATAAGCTGGCTCGTGTATGACGCAGGTGATTTGGGGAGATTACACCTTTAATCTTGTTAGTTTAGTAGTAAAGGGACAAGTTCAAACCAATACCAGATGATTTTTTTTTTATTGTTAATAGCTACTAAATCATTACCAGTTAAAACACAAGGAAACAATGTTACAATGGCACTCAATAAATGTGTAAGCTTAGAGCTTATTCACAAGGCAGAGAATTCGCCTGTGAAAAAAACTGATGAAATGGTCTATTATTCACAGTTGATGTACAGTCTAGTGTAGTCCTATTTTGTAGATCTCTCATAGACTAGATTCTATTAAGGGATCCATGAACATGCCCCAAAATATGACAAGTTTTTGTTTTTTTTATTCAATCGGATACATGGACTGTTAAAGAAAATGGCTGTGTGAATAGATCCAGTAATTTCAATGGAGTTGTGTACTATCTGTTAAAAAAAAGGATAGCACATGGCTGTGAACACCATATTGTATGAATATGTTCTAAGGCTGGGTTCACACCAGCACTTATACTACATTTGGGGATTCTGTTCTCCACATGAAATAAGCAAGCAGTGATTTTCTCTCTGCATTTTTAGCCCTTTTCAGGCAGAATCCAAACGGAAACCACTGTTATGACCCGGTCTTCACTATCTCAGACTGTTAGGTTCAGGGCATGGAGTGTCTGAACGGCATTCTGCACGTGAATTTTCTGATGCGCGGCAGGGGAATGTCACACTGGGCATGCGGTCTCTGCGGTTGCACTCTGGTGTGGATCGTGCAATGAGCTGCACTGCTGATTAGTGTCAGATTTACCAATAGGCTAACTAGGCTTCGCAAAATTATGTATCATATTGGGTTCAGCATCACTTTGGACCATTTTTAAATTCTAAGCAAGAATATAAAAATCAGTCCAGATTTTGTACAAAAACAATTTTTTATTCAACAAAAGCCAATGGAGAAAAATATACCCTAGAATGGCATTTTTTGCTTTGTTTGTAAACTCTTTCCAAATATTGCATCTTCTGCAGCAGCATTAACTTCTGATTGGTTTAATGTTTGGAAAAACCCTGCTATCATTCATACTCATGAAAATTCGGAAAATCATAGGAATGCTATGTTAACGTTCTTAACAAGAGCAAAAGGGAAAACTTTAAATTCAAAGCTAGAGGAAGAAATAAAAAAAGCAATACTGGTGTTATGTTATAGAAAGAGTTTTCGCTGTAATTTGTACTCTTGCAAAGCGAGGCTTACCATTTAGCGGAGACAATGAAAAGTTTGGAAGTCCAAATAACGGCAATTACTTTGGTGAAAGGGCCTAAGTGGAATAGCCTAGGGCCTCTTTTCATCTAAATCCGGCACTACTGCGCACAAAGTCTCACACTCCGTATACGTTCCACATCACGCGGCACATTACTTCGTGTGAACGCACCCTTAAACTTCAGTTTCTTGTGTTCCAGAAACTGCTTATTCATCTGTATCTAAGTCCTGGCCCATGCAGCCTTCCTTGCTGCCTATTCAAACCATCTGAATAATAGCTAAGTATTGAGCATAATGATCCAAGCATAGTATTCCGGGTGCAGTGAACCCTAGCCTTTTACTGGTTGGATGTTTGGACTTTTTGTAGGTTTTTTTTTTGTGTGATATTAAGTTCTGTGTTTCCATCCCTTTGCATATTGTCAGTTTTCTGTGTTTCACATTTATTCTCTGCTTTATACTTTGTGTTCCCTCACATTCACTGTCAGCCCAGTTGGACACCTGTGGGGAGCTTTTTCTGTATCTTGCCTCTCCTTCATAAGGGAGCCTTCACATGGAGTAAACGCACGTGTATTTTTGCAAAATACATGTGTAAAAATACACGTGTAAAAATAAGACTCCTATTGACTTCAATTATATTTTTACACGTGTAAAAATACGCCTGTAAAAATATGCCTGTAAAATGTCATTGAAGTCAATGGGAGTTATTTTTACACGTGTATTTTGCAAAAATACACGCGCGTTTACTCCGTGTGAAGGCTCCCTAAATGTGAAACTAGTCAGGGTTTTCTATTTCACTTGTAGGTGAAGTTATTTCTCCGGCTGTGTTCATGCCCACTTAGGTCATTTAGCCGGGCCCATGGCTATTTCTAGTGTGCAAGGCAGGGATTAGGAGTATCACAAACCAGATATTCCAAATGGCTCTTGCTTTTGTGTTTTTCTTTTGTGTCTTCCTTTACACTTGACTGAGAAGTTATCAGTCAGGGGCCAGTCCATGGTCAGAGATCCCCAGACCATAACAACCACACAGACCCCATTATAGTCTATGGGGTCCATGGGTTTCTGTTGGTAACCACTTTTTTTAAGCGGATTAGGTTTCTGTTCTGGGGGTCCCTATAAACGAAAACCCGAATGCAGATGTGAACCTAGCCTTAGTTTAATACATCCTGGAAATCAGGAGCCAAACAATTCTCATAAATAGAATGAAAAAAAGAGTCAGCATCGAGGAAAAGATAAATTTAGTTACCCATGTGCCCACACTTTTAGACAAGGTACTCATGTTAGACAATGAGATTTGGCTTGCAACTGACATTCCAATTTATCCAAAAGGTGTTTTAGATATTTTTGAATCAGGTTCTTTGGAACCACTCAAGGTGTCCTCTACACCAAATTTGTCAAACCATATCAACTTTACAGGGGCAGGGGCACACACAGTTGTAAACACACAATTGTCTAAAATGTGTTTGTATGTTGTAGTATTGTAACAGAAGCCTTCACAGGAAATGTGTGGCTTGGCCCAAACTTTTCAAATGATACAAAGGGCCAATGAACGCTATACTATATGGATCATGTAAGAATAATAGCAAAAACAGAATAACCATGACCACAAAAAATAAATAAAACAATTTAATTTTATTAATGAACAATCAGAACAGAATAACAACACTACCTAAATAAGGGAGATAGAAATGTACCATAATGGTGGCAAGGAGGAATGGTGATGTGACCCAAATATATGAATGTCAAAAATAGGAGAAGAAAGAAGCTAATAAACAGGAAAGGAAAAACCTCAACCTAAATGTATACCATCATAGTATGCCACAACCCCCATAGACATAAACATACATATGTTTATGTCTATGGGAAGGGGGGGGTTGTGGCAGACTAAAACCAGTCCTCAGAGTTGGGGAACATTGCCTGAGCAGAAGTAAGCAAGTGTTTTTCCAAGATAACCTTGTATGCAGCTTGATTCATACGTCCTTCACAAAGATTAACCTACCCAATTCCAGCCTTGCTGAAGCATCCCCAGATCATCACAGAATCTCTACTAAATTTCACAGTGGGTGCAAGACACTGTGGCTTATGCACCTCTTTAGGTCTCCATCTAAGCATTAGACAACCTGCTGTTGGGCAAAGCTGAAAATTAGACTCGTCAGAGAAGATTGTCAGTAGTCTATATAATAAAAGAACAATGTACATTTTACTCAAAAATATACCAATGAAGAGAAAAAACAGAGAATTTGAAAACTTTGCAGAGTTCTCTTAATTTTTTTTTTCCAGAGCTGTATATATGTATATTCTATGTAAATCCATAGGATGAAAATAATAATAGTGTAAGCAGTGAGGGGTATAGCCACTGATATCAGAAAAACAGCACCGAGTACCTGCTAATGCTTAGTAATAGACAGCAACATTAGTTTATGGTTTACCCAGTAGAGGTCATACTTCTGTCACCCTTGGGTGTTTTAGTTCTTGACTTTGTGTTACCTTTTGTTTATAGCTCTCGGTATCTTATACTATACACAGAATTACAGCACTATAGGAGAGAATGACGGGTGTGTGAGCTGATGGCTTCTAGCTGATCATATAAAGGTCTGTTAGGGTAAGTTCACACGGGGTTTCTTGGTCCGGATATGCAAAGTCAATAAAATATCCAGCTCACTCCTTTATCTTAAACTCCTTCCTGGGCTGCTCGGATGTAGGTGGACCACGACCGACGGTGACCATACAGGTACACAAGTAGAAGAATCCAGCGTCAACCAGAAGCAATAAAATTTAACTTTTATTACTTCATAGTAAAACCATTACAGGATACCCGAGGGAAAATGCAGATGATACAGCATAGAAACAGCTACGTGTATCGGAACTTCTTAACGTTTCTTCCTCATGGCCGCCTCAGGTTCCAGACCAAAATACAGGTAGCTGCGATTTATAAGGGGAAACTATTACTGATTGAGGGGAAGTATTATTTATAAGAAAAAAACAGTTGATGCAATCTGGGCCTTGTATAGAGGTATTATTGATGTTAGTGGTCTTTATGTGGTGTGTTTTGCTTGATAACTGTCCATATAGTGATAATAATTCTTCCCAGTATAGTAGTACAGACACAGCAGCTTTAAAATTATATTCATATTTACAATTTCTTTATTTTGTTCCGCTGATCTTTTAAGGCTATATACACTATGTGATCAAAAGTATCCGTACACCTGGCTGAAAATGACTTACAAGTTCATGGCGCCCTCCATCGGTAATGCTGGAATTCAATATGGTGTTGGCCCACCCTTAGCCTTGATGACAGAGCTTCCACTCTTGCAGGCATATGTTCAATCAGGTGCTGGAAGGTTTCTTGGAGAATGGCAGCCCATTTTTCACGGAGTGCTGCACTATTGTCATGTAACCACTCCACCACAAGCTGTGCAGTATGAACAGGTGCTCGATCGTGTTGAATGATGCAATCGCCATCCCCGAATTGCTCTTCAACAGTGAGAAGCAAGAAGATGTTTAAAAGATCAATGCAGGCCTGTGCTGTGATAGTGCCACGCAAAACAACAAGGGGTGCAAGCCCCCTCCATGAAAAACACGACCACACCATAACACCACTGCGTACAAATTTTACTGTTGGCACTACACACGCTGGCAGATGACGTTCAACGGGCATTCGCCATACCCACACCCGGCCATCGGATCGCCACATTGTGTACCATGATGCATCACTCCACACAACGTTTATCCACTGTTCAATCGTCCAATGTTTACGCTCCTTACACCAAGCGAATAGCATTCGGCCAATCAACGCTGGTTCTGAATCGAATATTTACTGCGAATAGCTCGTAGTATTCGATCGAGTACGAGTATTTCAAATACTGTAGTATTCGATCGAATACTACTCGCTCATCTCTAGTGGCACCCAATCACCTCACCATGTTCGAAGTCCACCCCATTCTGCTCACTCACGATGTCTAATGTCCACGGAGGTCGCTGATATGGAGTACCTGGCAGTAGGTGGCAGCACAACGCACCTAATATGAAAAACGTATGTTTTTGGGGGTTTCTGGATACTTTTGATCACATAGTGTAAATGTTGCTAGAAGCACAACACTAACTTCTAAAATGACAGAATATGACGGTGTTGTTGGTATGTTCAGATTTGGGGCCCTGCATTTAATTTTGCCAGGGCAACACATTGTCTAAAACCGGCCCTGTATACATGCTATATAGGAAATGCTAAAACATTTCATTTAAACTCAGAATTTTACACCCACTGTGCTTCTGGATGGACCAAAGGATACAAATGTCTGTTCTTCTCTGCAGAGCTTTCTTTTGGGCTTGCTGAGTAATGCACATTGTCTGACCTGCCAGACAAGAAAGTCAAGAAAGCGAAGTAAAACTGTTTTGAATATGTGTAGCTCATATGTAGCTTTCCATCTCTTAAACATTGTTATAGCAAATTATGTTACATAATCTTTACCACAGTTAATATTATTATTGTAATATAGGGTGTGCCATTTCCATTTTAGACTATCCCTAGACAGCTTTGTATTTGCTATATGTTTTCCATAACCCAAACACAATTCTCCAATCACAAGTACAAAATGCAGATGGTGGTGGCCAAATCTCACAATAATCCTTGCTGGCTCACCATCTGCCTTGGACTAGATTTAATTTTCACTGAGGAAAGTGGTATTTTTACACCAGACACTATACAGTATTATGCTGCCAGGAACACTAAAACCTTCCCCTTTTCCAGAGGGCTGTATATCATGTTTAGCCAGAGTTAAGCTTACAAACACATATAAATTATTTATATGGTCCTATTTACACAGTCCAGTCATATTAATGTGACCACCGCCAACTTTTGACATCAACGTTAAATAATCAATCGCAGAAGGCACGTGTCATCAGCCATCTGGGTGCACTCATCATTGTGGAAGGCATGATGGATGAACACAAGTATGCATCTATCCTTGTGGACCATGTTCACCCCTACATGTGAATTGTTTTTCCTCAGGATGATGGCAGCAGGACAATGCGATGTGTCATAAAGCTCGCAGTGTATGTGCGTGGTTGGAGGAGCACCAGGATGAATTTACCGTACTCCCTTGGCCAGTAAATTCCCCGGACTTGAACTCAATCGAGAATCTGCGGGACCACCTCGATCGGGTTGTTTGTGCCATGGATGCTCAACCGCATAACCTAGTGCAGCTGGCCACGACACCGGAGTCAGCATAGCTCAACATCCCAGTGAACATCATCACAACATCCCCTCTCTTCCTGCACGTCTCACAGCGGTCCACTCTGCGAAAAGTGGTTATTCTGGATATTGACAGGTGGTCACATTAATGACGACAACTACAGAATTTAAAGAAACATTTGTGGAAGACATTCAGTGTGTCTTGTTGAAAAGGGAAGAAGTGACTTCAAATTTTTTTTTTTAATCATGCTTTTATAGGGGAAGATGCCATACCAACTTGGCATTGGTATTGAAAGAAGCAAATGGTTTTATTTAGGTTTATTATGACAGCAGTGTGGAAGAGACAGAAACAGAATTTGAAAAAAAAAATTAAGTTGTGTCACACTGGCAGAGCCTTTTTGACAACAGATGCCACAACATGGTGTTGGTATTTAAAGGGGCTCTATTAGCAAAATGATGCTGTATGAGCCCCACATATGCCTGAATAGCCTTTAAATAGGCTATTCAGGCACTGCTAATCTTATTTTAACCCCCCCCCATTTTAAAATAATACTCTAAAAACGAATATGCAAATTATATTTACTGTGCACGGTGGGCGGTCATCTGCTGTCACACCTTCCTCTTCTTTCGTCTTTCAGCGATGCCCTCCTGTCCTGGCTCTTCCCCTCCTTGATTTTCTGTTCTTCCGGCGGGTTTGGTTCAAATCCCGTTCGTGCACAGTAGCGCTCCCTCCGGAGCTCTACTGTGCACGCTTCGGGGCCATTTTTGTAGTAGTTCTAAGTTGTTCTGTTTTGTAGTAGTTCTAAGTTCCCCTTAGAACTACGTGAGCCTCTTTGTTCCAGAAGAACAGAAGATCAAGGCTGGGAAGAGCCAGGACAGGAGGATGTCGCTGGAAGAAGAAAAAAGAGGAAGGCGTGACAGCAAGATGATGTCGGACAGTGTAGGACCACACAGCGTGCACAGTAAGTATCATTTGCATATTTGTTTTTAGGGTATTATTTTAAAATGGGGGGGGGGGTAAAAATAAGATTGGCAATATATTAATGCTGAATAGGCTATTAATTAAATATTAAGCTTGTGATAGGTTTCTTCCTGTCTCTTTTTAAAAGTAGGAGGCAGCAAAGAGCTCTGTGAAGTTGCATTTCATAGAAATAAACAGTACGCAAACAGCATTGACAGAGAGCATGGTAAATATGAGTGTGGGGAGTTTTATATCTCTGTAGCTACTATAGTATTTACCTATTATATCACTGCATTAATAGCCACTTAGATATTTAAGAAATATCTTCCACAACATTATGCATACCTCCCAACCGTCCCGATTTCCGCGGGACAGTCACGATTTGAGTGACATGTCCCGTGGTCCCAGTTGGAGGGAGGTATGTCCCGATTTCAACTCAGATGCGGCTGAAGCAAGGAGCTGACCCAGGTCAGCTCCTCGCTTCGCCGCTGCGTGTCTCTCTCGCTGACATATGCGGCTGAAGCGAGGAGCTGACCTGTGTCAGCTCCTTCCTTCAGCCGCATGTTTCAGCGAGAGAGACGCGCAGTGGCGAAGCGAGGAGCTGACCTGGGTCAGCTCCTTGCTTCAGCCGCATGTGTCAGCAAGAGAGGCGCGCAGAGAGCGGCGAGGGAGCGGAGGAGAAGGTAAGTTTAATGTGGAGGTGGAACGTGAATCTGGGGGCAGATGAAGGAGGGGACGGCATGACACTGGGGGCAGATGAAGGAGGGGACGGCATGACACTGGGGGCAGAGATGGAGAGGACGGCATGACACTGGGAGCAGAGATGGAGAGGACGGCATGACACTGGGGGCAGAGATGGAGAGGACGGCATGACACTGGGGGCAGAGATGGAGAGGACGGCATGACACTGGGGGCAGAGATGGAGAGGACATGAATCTGGGGGCAGAGATGTGGAGACATGAATCTGGGGGCAGAGATGTGGAGACATGAATCTGGGGGCAGAGATGGGGGGACATGAATCTGGGGGCAGAGATGGGGACATGAATCTGGGGGGAAGAGATGGGGGACGTGAATCTGGGGGCAGAGATGGGGGACATGAATCTGGGGGCAGAGATGGAGAGACATGAATCTGGGGGCAGAGATGGAGGGGACATGAAACTGGGGGCATATGAAGGGTGTATATGAAACTGGGGGAGAGATAGAGGGGCGACATAATTTACGGGTGACTGTAGGAGGATTATACTGTGTGCAGGCATATGAAAAATTAACGAGTGGGCGGAGTCAACACAAAAGTGGGCGGGGCTAAATTTGCCGCGGCGCGCTACACGTGCCGCACATTTTGTCCCTCTTTCGGTTCTTCAAAAGTTGGGAGGTATGCATTATGTGCTGGGGGAATACAAAAGGAAACGTGAGGGGTGGGGCATGGTGGGAAGGGAAAATGACTGAAAGCTGCCAGGAGAAATTTGAGAGGTGATGATGTAATTCTATACTTCACAGGAAGGCCTACATATAGTAGACTTCCTCTCTAAACAATAGACTAAACTCCAAATTAGTAGTCTGACTGGTGATCATGTAAGGCATACGTCCCAACCATCCCAAATTCAGCGGGACAGTCCTGGATACCTCTCCAGATGCAGATGAGTTAAATACAATGATGAAGCAGGAGCCATCCGCAGACAGCTCCTAGTTCACCATTATGTGTATGAAGCATATCCTTGTGTTTTCCAGTCCTGGGAGCTTTAGGTGCAAACGTGATGACGTCACTCACATCACGCCTGCAGCTCCCTGAACACTCAGAGAACAGAGCAGCAGGGGATCAAGGAAACTATGGGAAGATGAAGGGGGGGGGGCATGAAACTGGGGGCATAAGAAGGAGGACATTAAACAGGGGACAGATGAATGGGGGACATTATACCTGGGGTAGATGGAGGCGGACATTAAACAGGGGTGGTCCCTGGATGGGAACATTAAACTGGGGGCATGTTGGAAGGGGAAATTCAACTGGGGTAAGTTGGAAGGGGACATTGAACTGTGGAAGTAGCTGAAGGGGGACGTGTCTGCCTATAGTTGCCCCCAGTTTAATGTCCCCCTCCAGCTAGCCCCATGGTTTAATCTCCCCCTCTAGCTGCCCCAGTTTAATTTCCCCTTCTAGTTTCCCCAGGTTAAACTGGGGCACCAGGAGAGGCACTTCATACTGTGGGGCACTTGGAGGGGAACAGTATAATGTTGGGGCATATAATGTTAGGGTGACTGTAGGAGAATTATACTGTGTGTGGGGCACATGGAAAACTGGATGAGAAAGGGTGGCATCAACATAGAAGTGGGTGGAGCTAAATTCGCTGCACATACTGCCCCTGTTTGTATCATTTGAAAGTTGGGAGGTACGCATAAGGAATGTATGGATGCAACTGAGCTGGGATGAAGCAAATGCACTGCTAGAATGTTCCTTGTGAGCTAAAATTACAGTTCCAAAAAATAATGAAATGCTATTTTAATTGTATCATTTGTAATAAATACTAACTGCACGGATCACTTAAGTGTGCAGAAATTACTCAGAAACACTCATTTTAGTCATTCCATAGCTGAATTTATGCCACATCATCAAGGGAAAAAATTCATCTGTGTCTGCTAAAGTCATTCTTGTAGCTGCTCTGGCTGAATAAGCCAGAGCCAGTAGCTGTTAGGCACTATGTATTATTTGTATGTCTCAGAAGTATTAAAACCATCAAAGAGAAGCCAATAAATATTAAACAATAGACTGGAAGAAACTTTAGAGATTCTAGACAAACTCACATTCCCAATTATTTTCAACATTGTAAAGCTGTTACAGTTTATTAGAGGAGACATGGTTTATGTTGCCGGAAACAGTCAGTTTTAGAAAAAAAAAATACAAATATTATTGAAGAATGACTTTTTTTTCAAACCAGTAATGTTTTTTATGGAAACAGGAATTATGTTGTCTGGCTCCCTACCTCACCAGATACAGAAAAGTGAAATCACTTGGAATCATTTCTGGACAGTCCTAATACAAAAGAATGTTGGCTATACTAACTGAAGTATACACAGCACTGTTAAAGAGGTATATTAGATTAAAGAGGACCTTTCACCACTTTTGGGCACATGCAGTGTTATATACTACTGGAAAGCTGACAGTGCGCTGAATTCAGCGCACTGTCGGCTTTCCCGATCTGTGCCCGCTGTAAAGAGCTTACGGTGCCGGTACCGTAGTGCTCTATGGTCAGAAGGGCGTTTCTGACCATTAGCCAGAGACGTCCTTCTGCCTCGCGGCGCCTATCGCGCTGTGCTGTGGAGCGGGGAGGAACTCCCCCTCCCTCTCCTGATAATGCTCGTCTATGGACGAGCTGTGTGAGCAGAGGGAGGGGGCGTTCCTCCCCGCTCCACAGCACAGCGCGATAGGCACCGCGAGGCAGAAGGACGTCTCTGGCTAATGGTACCGTAGACGAGCATTACTCGTCCATAGACGAGCATTATCAGGGAGGGAGGGGGCATTCCTCCCGGCTCTCACAGCACAGCACGATTGGCTGTACTGTGAAGAAGGACGTCTCTGGCTAACTGTCAGAAACGCCCTTCTGACCATAGAAGAGCTACGGTACTGGATCGTAAGCTCTTCACACCGGGCACAGATCGGGAAAGCCGACAGTGCGCTGAACTCAGCGCACTGTCAGCTTTCCGGCAGTATATAGAACTGCCTGTGGGCAAAATGGTGAAAGGTCCTCTTTAAATGTTAATATGCTTAAATACAATCAGTACATCTATAAAGAAGCAACAATGAGAGTGTAATGTCAGCTAAAAACTTCAAAATATATTACAGTCTAAGTCCCGATGGTTTCAAAAGCCCAATAGTTCTGTTTATATAAATATTACATAACTATCAAGTGCAGAAAAACCGACCTAATGCTGTTCTTGTATTTCATGTGTATGGCTGATGGATTGCAGCCACTGTTTCCTCTTATTCTCTCATTCCTCCTGACACTGACACACATTCATCTCACAAGAATTTTGCTTTCTGGTATGATTAAAATCAGGTACTAAAGTTCTCTTCCTAATAAGCACAACAAAACTTTAATAACTAATGTTTCATTGACTGCTAGCCTGGAAAGGTCATTGCAGTTTTTAAATGTGCATTTTCCAGCTTTACATGGTGCCAGTTTCCTTCAGGTAGTTTCATTGACGTAAGCAAGCTCTCCACTGGTGGAACACTTATTTGTTTGCAAACAAACCATTTGAATGTGAGCGTCAGACAAGCATTTGCCTACGTTGTCATCACTACAATGTTTGTAAATACTATGCTGAACAAATTAACGTAAGCTATAAAGTCAAAAGTTCAAGTGTAAATGGATCCGGTCTGCTTGTCATTTACAATTGCCAGAGTTTCTCCGTACAGTAAAGAACAGCCGTGTCTTATTAGCAGACAGATCAGATCTATAATGTGCTCTAGATTCACAAAAAATTAATAGACACCATCACAGCATACACTCTAGTTGATTTAATGGACAACTAATTAAATATTATTTTACAGGATGAGAAAGTGCTTTAGCTATGACTTGAAATAGGAAGAGTAAAGGATTATATGAACATTATATGGACCTCACAGAGGAGGTCTCCATGGTCTAGGGCCATCAGCTATGAAGGTTTGTAAGTGCTACTGAATCACAATTCTCACTTTCAATCTGTGTCCAAGCAAAATGACAACTCAGTGACACTGCATAGTAATAAGTTTATTTTTTACATAAAGTGCCACCTCAATTTGTATCAAAGTAACCATTATACACCTTTGTTATTTATACTGCAATTCAGTGTTTCATAGTAAAAAGGGCTAACATAAATTGGCACATTGACTGAGCCAAGGCAGCAGTTATACTCCACCATTACGCTACAGTTTATAGTTTACCAATTGTACAGTGAATTGGTATATTTTCTACAACAAAACAGTCATACATCACTGTTACTTACACTGCAATCCAGTGTGGATGGTGAGATCTGGAGCATAGAAGTCAAAAGTTCAAAACATTGTTACCCTTTTGCTGGTCAGTGTATTTAAACAAAACACTTGAGAGAGATGCAAAACTTTGTTTAGCTGCAGAATCCTCTTTATGATTATGGTCTTGTGTCTCTCCTACTCTCTTAAAACTCGACTCCATTTTCACTCTTTAATACCTCTGCAAACTGACTTTGAAACTTAATAAATCAAGGCAGGCCCAACGAAGATTTTAGCGTGAATGTCATTTCAGTGGGGGGAGAGGGAAGCCTCGTAAGTGGAGTAAGAAGCATTATTTTAATTATATTACAACTTTTTTTATATTGGCATGTAATATTTATACATGGTTTGTTGAAAAGTTAGTGACCATTGGAGTCCTGGGTTTGAATCCTGCCAGGAACATCATCTGCAAGGAGTTTGTATGTTCTCCCCGTGTTTGCATGGATTTCCTCCCATTCTCCAAAGACATACTGATAGGTAAAAAAGTACATTGTGATCCCTTTATGGGGCTCACAATCTACATTAAAAAAAAAAGTTAGTGACCATTTAAAGTGAATATGTCATCAACCATCACAAAAGGTCCTGAGTGCAGAATAAGTGAACTGTTGAGCCTCCTAAGGTCCTGGGCCCTGTGGCAGCCGCTACCACTGCCACCTCGGTATTTTGCCACTGTACACATAGGCAGACAGGGAATTGCAAAAAGAAGTTTAGCAGGTGAGTACTATTATCTATAAAGAAACAAGTGTGCTCACAGAGGTAATCAGGCTGCAAGGTCTGATATCCTTGATGTTATTGATGCTATGCAATGCTGCCCCATTTTTGAATATAGTGCTCTCCATTTTTTCTATTGTACAAAACGGTCCATGATAGAGAAGCATAGACCAAAATTATTCTGCAATTAACTTATTGAATTAACAATCTTAATGTGACCAACCCAGTTAAAGGTGCTATGCCACTAACAATATTTATCCTCAGATGATATATTATACCCTCTACACAGGCACTGCAGACAAACTGACATGGGCAAACACCTTTACTCCAAAATGGCAGTTTCTCAATTTTAAACATGCCGGGAAAAAGAAAATCTAATTTGTCGCAAACAATGAGAACTATGTAGGTAGCCAGAAGTCACAGAGTTCTCCTCAAGCACAGGGGGATCATCGACGCCAACAACACACTCATTATATGGCATCACAGCGAGCTGCCGGAACAATTACAGGCACGGTGCAATGAACACCTTCAGTGCCAGGCCAGCTTCACAGCTATAGAAACGCTGGAGCTGGTGGATCATCAACACCAACAACATGCTCATTATATGGCGTCCCAGCCAGCTGCTGAGATGCCGGAACAATCACGGGCACGGTGTGAAGAACAAGATCAGCAGCAGGACAGCTTAAGTGCTGCCAAAACGCCGGAACAGGAAAACCATCAATGGCAGCAATTTGCTGAATACTCTCATTATATGGCATCCCAGTGAGCTACTGAGATGCTGGAACAATCATGGACATGGTGTGAGGAACAACTTCAGTGCCAGGCCAACTTGAGAGCTGCTGAAACCCCAGAGCAGGTGGATCATCAACGCCAACAACACGTTTATTATATGGCATCCCATTGAGGTGCTGACATGCCGGAACAATCACAGGCACAGTGCAAGAAACAAGTTCAGCAGCAGGACAGCTTGAGAGCTGCTGAAACGCCAGAGCATGCATATCATCGATGGCAGCAATTTGCTAAATTTAGGCTGATCATACACTCCAACAACCCGCAGACAAAGTCGCGAGCAGAGGCTAGTCATTTTATAAAAAGTTATTCTGGACCAAAATTTTATGCATTTTAATCAAAAATGTTGATTTTTTTAAACTTAAAAACTTCTCTAAAAGTTCCTATGTCTCCCTTCTAGCTATATTACAGTTCGCTTTCTGTTGCTAGGATAGATTCATCTCCATAGATGCGAGACACATCAGAGTAAGTGGAAGGGAGAAGGCTTGGTCTGTTCACACAGTAAATGCAAATGGTAGAGGTTGATTCTCCTCAAAGATTCCTCACATATATCTGTAAACTGCTGACCATTCTGCACATCTTAGGCCTGGTTTACATTTGTGTTCAGTATTCCATTTGGGAAGTCCGGTTGGGGAGCCCTTGAATGTAATACCAAATGCATTGAGAAGCAGTGAGCACTGAAAGCACACGGACCCTATAGACTATAATGGGGTCTGTGTGTTTTTCCGCGTGGTCTCCGCACGAGTCATGCGGAGAGGAAAGTAAAGTACTCATCTGGCAGCATTCCATGATATAATTGGACCCCAAATTGGATTCACAATTGGTCGTGTGCATGGGCACTTATAGCCTCATATTTGCTTAGGGTTTGCTTTTTGTTTCTTCTAGGTCAATACGTAACACATACGACATCTAGGGTCAAAGTAAGTAAAGTTCATTAGCCAGATATTGATGTTTCAGGGCTACTTTAGTGTCATTTTGCATAGTCTTGTTTATACAAAAAGTTGCGATATTTTCTTTTTTATTAGGGAACATACTGCTACTGCTATTTTTCATATTAGTTCTACTAATCTGTTTGTTGTCATTGTTTTATATTAAACCTACAAAGATGTATAAAGTGACTTAAAATCTGAGGCCACACATTGTGAAAAAGTTCCATTTTTTGTTGCAGATTTTTGCTGCCTGTTGAAGCTACTCTACAGTAGGCTTTGTTTCAATGAACTATAGTGTAATCTGTTTAAAAAAAATGTAGATTTTCTGCAATGTGTGACCTAGCAGTTATTGACCTTTATAAAAATTTATGGCCTTTCCTTAAGATAAGTCATCAATTTTAGATTGGCAAAGGTCAAGCTGTTGGGTCCTATGCAGATTAGCTGTTTACAGTGCTTATTCTGTATCTATTTCAAGGCGATGAGGTCTGCAGGACTATTCCATTCAAGAATATGAGACACAGATAAATATAGGTTTACATCTGCGTTGGAGTCTCCGCTGGACCCAAATGACAGAGAGTCAGTGCTTAGTATATACCTAGTGTAAAGGACTCATAAGTATCACTATGAAAGAGCCAATGAGTGAGCTCTGCAGCTCCCAGATTGTAAACAATACCTAAATCCACAGGTGGATAACTGATATGCAAGGGTACTGACCGTCAAATCCCCGCTAATATAAAATTGATTGGCTTAACTTTGTATAGGCCATTAATTTTAAAAAGGTGGATAACCCCTTTACATTTCATATTGTAAGAGGTTAAAGGGGTTCTCTGGGACTTTTCAATCAATTATTTTTATTGATGGGGGGCTGTTTAAGTGTCCCTTCCTTGTCACAGGCCATGTTACGTCAGTTCTATTCAAGTGACCTGAGCTGCGATACCAAGCACAGCCACTATGATTGGTAAGTACTGAAGAGACTGTAGAGCTCACCTGAATGCTGCATCCTCTGCAAACAGATATTCAGCTAGGGGCCCAAGTTTCATACCCCTGCCAATCTTTAATTGATGACCTAAGGATTCGTTATTAGTTACATAGCCTGGAAATCCCCTTTGAACTATCAGTCAAAGTGAAGAGGATGTTTTCAAGTATGAATATTAGTTCTTACGGGTAGTTAAACATGACAGATTTGTTGCAAAAACTTTCTACATGTTCATTCTATCTGAACGATTTTGTTTCTGCAACAGCACATGGTTTTCTGCAGATCCCATTCAGAAAAACGGGACAGCTGCTGGAATTTCTGAAACAAATCTGCCACATATGAATGTACCCTAATAGTACCAGATACAAGAAAGGTCAAATCATGTGTATCAAAAGGATTTCCAAAGAGCTGTTAATTCATTTCACTTTGTAGCAGAGCCAATAGATTATTACTAAAAGCATTAGTCTCGGTTGCAGGAGGCGTGCAACTACTATCAGTGTTCCATGACGAGTGTTTGAGAAAAAACTCTATCCTGGAAAAGCTGTCTTGCTCTGAAATGCAAACAATACTTGAACGCATTTAACCTCACAGGTAATACACTTCTTCAGCAACAAGAAGGTGCTTCACTGAGACTGCATTATGATATTGACATTTAGCTGGAAGTGGAAATGTATCTTCAACAGCAATAATACATTGAATATGGTGTTTACAAACCTCTTCAAAGTTCCATATGTGCGTAATGAATGACATCCACATATATTGCCAACATAAGCAGATAAGCAAGTTTTTAACCCCAATTCTACTGCAGCTGAGACTGCACAACAATGTGGTGTAGCTACCAGTATCTAGTCTTCAGGTAAGCATTTACAAACTCTCCCATTGAAGAGAACAAAAACATACAGTCAGGGAGGCTACACTGTCATCTCCTTTATTATAAGTGTATGGCTTGACCTGTCTCAGGGTTGGTTCACACTAGCACTTGTATTCCGTCCGCAAGGAGTCCGCATGGAGACACCCCCCCGGACGGAATACAATCGCAATTGCAAGCAATGTGCTTGCAAAGCACATGGAGCCCATAGACTATAATGGGCTCCGTGTGCTTTCCGCGCACTGCCCGCACGAATGAATTGTGCGGGCAGTGCGCAGCAAGCACACGGAGCCCATTATAGTCTATGGGCTCCGTGTGCTTAACTGCACAACGCTTGCATTAGCGTTGGTATTCCATTCGGGGGGTCTTCATGCGGACTCCTTGCGGACGGAATACAAGCGCTAGTGTGAAGCAACCCTAACTAAGTCTATGGCTATGTCATTGTTGGCTGAATGAAAGGCCAAAATCAAAGATTGCATACATGTGACCGTCATTCAATACACTCCAATTAAAGACAGCTGAATCTCTAAAGAATCGGAATTGAAACTATTATACTCTGGGTTCTCTTCAGACCCCAGAGTATAATAGCTGGAGGCTCAGGGAGCGGGACAGAAATAAAACACATTTATACTCCTCTTTTTCCAGAACTCTGTCTGCTCGCTGCGCCCAGCACTTTGATGTCATGCACCTGTGTCACTGCTGAAATCTGTGATTGTTACAGATGTGACACAGGTATGCTGAGCTTCATAACATCATGACGCAGTGACCCTTCTAGATCGTCCGAGACTAATCCTAAGTTAGTCAGTGTCATTTTTTGGCTCAAATCTAGCTTTTTAAGAAGCAATTTGCTCATCTGTATCTCAAATGCATATAAAAAATAACAAAAAAGGCAAAAAACGCATAATATACATTGCACCTTTTAAATATAAAGCTGAACAGATGTATGTAAATAGGCAAGGAAAAATAATTTATGAACTATAGGGACATTGTATTTGATAGTAAGAATTCTCATACGGTAGATATTGCTCATAACTAGGTAACTGCTGGTTAATAGCATTGATACTTAGAAGGATTGCTGGGATGAAGTAACCAGTTCTACTTCAGTTTACAGTATGTTTTTTGGTATTATTCTGTGGGAAATTAGCTGTTTATACTTTTCTAGTAAGAAACTTCTTGAGTAAACTGACTTGGATTGCTGTTTCAACAAAACAGTCTGCTTGTTCCCATGCCTCAGAGTAAACCAACAAAACAATCCAGGTTTGAGAATCCAATAATTCTCACACTGGATTGTTCAAGCTTTATAATCGATACACACTTGTTTTAAAATAATCGATCGCAAAATGTATGTTGTGTATTATACAACTAAGCTATGCATGAAGCTCCTTATTGGTCATATTAGATTGCAAACTGTCTAGTCCCAAGGTATATTAAACTATATGGCTAGCACCTTATACAAACATTAATGTTTTCGTCAGGAGCAAAACAATCATGGTCGCAGGAAGTGCGACCGAGACCGGGCCTGGGGGATATGGGGCCCACAGCCAGCTGGAAGTGGCCAGGGTGCCGGACCACAGTGGCTAGGGAAAGCCTTGTACCCCAACCGCTATACATATTGTTAATGGAAAGGGGCTTGACTGGGCCCCTTTCTATTAAATGCCAGCCCAGGGGAGGTGTATAAAAATAAAAAAAAAATACTTATACTCACCTGTCCTGGGCTGAGCATACGCTCCAAGGCTCTTCCTGCGGTAGATGCTAAATCCTAATGAACTAAAGGACCTTTGATGACGTCATGATGTCATTGAATGTCCTTTAACCCACTAGGATATGATCACACTCTTGTGGAGTGTGTGGAACTGTTCTAGATTGTACAGAACAGTGTAAAAGCTGCTGGGAACGAGACTGATGGAGGGTAAGGCAGAGAGAAGAAAACCTGTGTGAGCAAGAGGTGGACATGGGAATGCAGGCTGTGTGTGAGCAAGAGGGGGCAATTAGGGTGTAGGATGTCTGCATTGATGGTAACAGCACCAAATGGGTGAGGGAGATACTTTGTTTTTGTTTGCTATGGCTCATAGTGACTACACATTTCAGTGAATACTATTTGACCCTATATAGAGCATATTTCTAGTATCAGTGAACTTTTTTTTCCCCAGTTATTATGTAATGCTCGGTTCACATTAGCGTTTGGCTTCTGTCCGGAAGGAGTCTGCACGAGATTCGAGATTCGTGCGGGCAGTGCACAGCAAGAACACGAACCCCATTGTAGTCTATGGAATCTGTGTGCTTAACTGCACGCTTGCAGTTGTGTTAGTATTCCATTCAGGGAGGTCCTCATGCGCACTCCTTCCAGATGGAAGTCAAATGCTAATGTAAACCGACCCTAAGCAGCACATAATGTAGCTTATTACAACATGGGGTTCTCCAGATGCTATCCATTTCTTGTGGTCTCTACAAACTGGCTAACCCCTTTAATTCTGCATAGTTACTCATTACTCATTTTTTCAGTATCCTCCTACAGCAACAAATATTTACCTCCTGAGTATGAAGCTTGAGTATATTGTATATTGAGTGGTAGAACTTTAGTTCAGGTTATGTATTCATATCTGTACTTATTCAATCACAGTCTTTTTTATTAAGTCTCTGCTGAGGCTCACTGCTCTGCCCATTGCTGTTTGTTACACCCTATATAACGCCATTGTCATTGTTGGTTTATCATAGCTAATCCAGCCTCAGGCTTATCAAGTTGCCATGTTCAGTGGCTGTCAATCCCATTTCCCAGTCTAGTGGTTTCTCTTTAGTCATGCTCAGGGCTCTGTTTTGATTTCTGATCTTGTCCTGTGCTTGTCTGCCCTCAGCTAATATCATTATCCTTCTCTGTGGCTACTAGCCTTAGCGAAAATTCTTTACCCAACCCTAACCTCTAGTCTTGTATCTAGTGCGACTTTTATATGGCAGTTTTATATTTTTATACATTCTGTATTCATTCTTCCCATTTTTAGTCAATGGCCTGAGTTTAGCAATATTTAATTTATGCTTGTACTAATTTATTTCTTTACTGAAACAGATGAGTTTACTTACTGTAGTTTACAGTAATGGATTTATAGAAAGGGTTCACATACACCTTTTAATATAAATACTGCAACATCTAGCTATCTAACTATGTATTTAACTTATTTCTCTTTTCTTCAATTAATGATGTTTAGCAAGCTCCAGTAAACAGTATTTTTAAAGTATTTTTTTGTCCTTGAATTTTTTATTAACCCTCTTTTCTAGCCAAAAGAGGTAAAAAAGGAACTAAATGTAAAAAGTATTACAAAAACAGATATTTAAGGTTATTCCTAACTTCTTAAATAACCTGCAACATTTATTCACAACATTTTTAACAGCCTTTTTACATGGTAAGGAAATGCTTTCAATCGTCTAAGAAATAATGGTTATAAATAATGCTTCCCCTCAAATCATTTATATAACGGAAATTGTTTGACTGCAATTACATCTTTTTTTAAAGTACTATATGATATTAGCCATATTAGAACTAGAAAATTCTCCCAAAGTGAATCTTGTCAATTAGTTACAAATAATTTTATCAGAGTCATCATGTCCTCTTTGGTTAGTTCAGTATTCAGATTCACATAGATTGTTTAGTCATGAGACTAACTTAAGAAAGCATAATGAAATATAAACATAAATAAACATAAAACCAACAATGTATGTGTATGTGTAATTCTAATGTAACTTTAGTCAAATGCTCTATGAAGCACAAGCACAATATTGTACTTCATTTTGTTGGGTGTAATTTACTTCTTTACAAGCATTGTGTTGATTTCATATATTAATCTTATGCATCATTTCTTTTGTGGCTCAGTACCAACGCTTTGGGCTAGCACTGAACTTTTTTGTTGTCTATGCAGGGTATCCACCATCATTAGCTTAACTTCCAGCCCTCTGGGGATTATGGATTATCTTCCACAAGTAAATCCTGTAACATACTGAGCATGGCTGACAACACACAACAGTAAAAAGGTTGCATTATCCGGTCATGGCAGATGTATAGAAATATGATTTCATATATACGAAAATACAATAAACACAACTAAAAATTTACAAATTATATAACAAAATATCTATGTTTAATTCATAATTTATATAAAATCAATACATTTTCATGATTGCAAGTGTTGATAGGCCCTCATGCATTTCCCTTATGACCAGAAACACAATAATGAATAAAGGGCATTATTGTCCTTGTGTACAGGTAGGATAGATGGAAATTTTAAAATATTACTATATTATAAGAGCCAACCCCTAGTCTATAGATTACAGACCCCATCTCTTATGTGTTTCTTTCTGTCTTGTGTAGACTTGGAATATAGCAAAAAAAAATAATTATGGCATATGCCATTATAACAATGGCAAAAATAGGTGAATAAAAATTGTAGAATTTATTAGCAAATAATAAAATATAAAATGTGTAAACATACACTAATGGGACCACTGAAAAATAACAAACAGAAAAAGCACAGGTAATAAATGTATCTAAGCAAATAGTAACTATATATGCCCATATATCTCAATACATCATACAAAGTACATATATACAATTGGGGGAAGTGTGCATAGCAATTTACAAATAAAAGGCCCGTGCACACGGAGTAAACACGTGCTCATTTTTGCATAATACACGTGTAAAAATCAGACTCCCATTGACTTCAATGACATTTTCTACAAATGTAAAAACATGTGTAAAAAATCTCATTGAAGTCAATAGAAGTCTGATTTTTACACGTGTATTCTTTACATGTGTATTATGCAAAAATGAGTGTACGTTTACTCCGTGTGCACGGGCCCAAACAAAGTAATGTTAGCAAATCCGGAGGAGGGAAAGGAATAGACGTGCCCCGACATGTGTTTCACCTATTGCTTTCTCACACCTCCTTGCCTCTTTTTGTGCTTGTTTTTTTTTGTTATATTATATTTTAAAAGATAACTGCACGATTATTCAATAAGCATTATTGGCCCGTAATTTTTGTAGTTTGTCTATATATTCTTGTGTAGACACGGGACAGATTGAATATAGGAATGTGTTACGTCTCTCGCATTCTCACTTTTTTCTTTACTGTATGTTTTTATACTCTTTTTTTCTCTTTATATTTAGTTTCCCTTCCTCCTTTGTGGACTGTGAGAAAGTGACAGGGAAAGTTCTAGAAGGACGCTATGTCTCCCCCTAGATTCCTCACTTATGTTTGGTAAGTGAGGTCTTTACATGGCTGTATCAAAACCTCACCTGTGAGTTTAACCCCTTCTTACCGGTATTCCACTGCAGGGAGGAGCCTTCATGCACAGGTGGGAGCTGGGCCTCATTACAGGCCTATAAAGCCTGACAAGACTTTAGACCCGAGCAGTTCCTGGGGTAGATTGGTGGAGCCAGGTCCTGTCCATACAACCTGATATCTGGTGAGACCAGTGTGTGTACCACAGCTCCTGTTTTGGTTGTTTTTTTTTTTTTCCCGTGTGGCTGAAGCAAGCCACACGTATAGGTAGAGTGCTCTTGTTTAGTTAGTTGCCCAGCCGGGCAGGCAGGGCCGCCATCAGGAATTTTGGGGCCCCATACAGCCTACGTGTCTGCCCCCCCCCCCCCGCGACAAATTTAGCCCCACCCACTTTTCTGCTGACTCCGCCCATTCATTTTTTCATGTGCTCCCACACAGTATAATCCTCCTACAGTCACCTGTAAATTATATACCCCCCTCCATCTCTCCCCCAGTTTCATATACACCCTTCCTCTGCCCCCAGTTTTATGTCCCCCCTCCATCTCTGTCCCCAGTTTCATGTTGTTCTCCCCCTTTCAACTGCCCACAGTTTCATGTCCCCCCGTCTGCCCCATTGTCATGCCGTTCCCCCCTCATCTGCCCGTGTCATGCCATTCTCCCCCCCTTCATCTGCCCCAGTGTCATGCCATTCTCCCCCCACTTCATCTGCCCCATTGTCATGCCGTTCTCCCCCCCCACTTCATCTGCCCCAGTGTAATGCCGTTCTCTACCCACCCCCTTCATCTGCACCAGTGTTATGCCTTTCTCTCCCCACCCCCTTCATCTGCACCAGTGTTATGCCATTCTCTCCCCACCCCCTTCATCTGCCCCAGTGTCATGCCATTCTCTCCCCACCCCCTTCATCTGCCCCAGTGTCATGCCATTCTCCCCCCTTCATCTGCCCCAGTGTCATGCCATTCTCCCCCCCTTCATCTGCCCCAGTGTCATTTCATTCCCCCCCTTCATCTGCCCCAGTGTCATGCCATTCCCCCCCTTCATCCCAGTGTCATGCCATTCTCTCCCCACCCCCTTCATCTGCCCCAGTGTCATGCCATTCCGCCCCTTCATCCCAGTGTCATGCCATTCTCCCCCCTACATCTGCCCCAGTATCATGCCATTCTCTCCCCACCCCCTTCATCTGCCCCAGTGTCATGCCATTCCCCCCCCCTTCATCCCAGTGTCATGCCATTCTCTCCCCACCCCCTTCATCTGCCCCAGTATCATGCCATTCTCCCCCCCCTTCACATGCCCCAGTATCATGCCATGCTCTCCCCACCCCCTTCATCTTCCACAGTGCCGTGCCATGCCGTTCCCCCCCTCCCCTCCATTTGCCCCCCTGTTTCATGGGCCCCTTCACTTACCTCTTCCATCGCTTCATGTCACCCGTCGCTCCGCTCTCACGCCACTGAAATAATTTAGGCGCGATGTGATGACGTCATCACATCGCGCCTACAGATGCCGAAGCCGGACAGCAGCGTTTAAACCAGGAGCTGAACTGTCACAGCTCATGCTTTAATCGCGTAAGTATTCAGCTCATCGGCGTCCGTCGGACGCCGATCAGCTGAAATCGGGACCGGCAAGTGCTGGGGCGGGCTTGCCCGACTATGCCCTGCGCTGACGCCGGCCCTGAATGACTGGTACAGGCGCCAGGGGGCCGGCACACGGTGGCAGGCCAAAGCCGGGCCCCCACCAGTTTTCAATTTGGCCGGGCCCCTGACGCCAGTACCAGTAATACTGGCCTATCGGCGGCCCTGCGGGCAGGTATTTGTGTTGACTATTTTTGCCTGAAGTTAAGGCCTGTTTAGTTTGTCTGCCAATTCCTTTTATTTTGTTTCAAAATAAACCCACAGGTTTAAAACCCTGTTGAACCTAATTTTGGTGTCTGTCTCTGACTGTCTGGGTCCGTTGCTGCTACCATTGAGCATACCTCGCCCACAGGACCTAAAATATACTTTGATATTTTTCCTTCAATTGGCAAAGTCTTATCTTTCTCTCTGGCTGATGTCCTTTTCTGTGTTCAGAGCCAGAAATTATACTCTTCACTTCCGGGACACAGTATAGTTCTAGGGCGAGTGCTTGTTGTGGGGGTTGGTTCTGTGGCATCTGCTCTACACTTCTACACTGTTAAGAGGACTCCTTCCAAATGCTTGCTTATTGGCATAAGGGAAAGAGGCAGATTTGCTGCACCATTCATTTCTCTTTGCCTTCAGTGTTATGTTTCTTTTTCCAGATTCTGGATGAGATTGTCATCTCCTCCCCTGATGAGGATGAAGAAGAGGATAAAAGGACCAGGAGACCAGGATGTTGATAAGGGGGTGCTCCTGTGTTTACCTCTAAAGGACCTTGGACCATCAAAGTGGATTGCACCTTAGAAAAAGCAATGATGGAGGAATGGAAACATCCAGAGTAACCTTCTGTTCTACCAAAGAGGTTTGAAATCCTCTTTTCATTCAGAAGGAATAGTTTGACAAGTGGCGTCTGCCATACTCTATAGCTGTCGCTGCTAATTTAATAGTTAAAGTAGTTAAAAAGCTATTCAAAAATCTCCTGCAGCAACAGATAAAGATTCTGGGGTGGCTAGATTGGATCTGCTTTCTACCTTCAAATACATAGACCTTGCTATGAACTTCATATGCAGTGCTTCTGCTTCTCAGGTCAAAGTTTCTGGCAAGTCTATGGCTCTCATTACTGCTGCAAGAGATCCCTTATAGGCAGCCAATAATGCTTCTAAATATAAATGTAAAACTGAGGGCTCCCATACTAGCTGGTCTTTAGTCAGCAACTTCGTAAAATCATGGAGGAACTGGCTGATAAAAAGGCAAATCTCTTCCAGTCTTTTCATGGCAGAGGAAGATGTTCCAGGAGAGGTAGTCATCTTGAGGATCTCAACTGTTCAGTTTCCATTACAAGAGGTGCTTTGGATTCCACAGCGGTAACATTCCTAAAGTATGCTCCAGGTATTACAACAAGGGAAAGAAATCAGAATTTTGATGCCAGGCAAATCAACGGGAAAAAAAGACTTTTTGTTTGACTTGATTTTTTCCCCCCACTACAGAATTCACTGTATGGGAAAACATTTTTATAAGTTTGTAGCTTGGGCATTTTTGGATGTGGGGATACCTAAAGTGTATGCGTTTTACATGGTTTATAGGAAAATGGTGCTGAATTTGGCATGGAATCTGCCTCAGATTCAGCGCTGAAAAAAAAAGCCTCCCATTGACTTCAATGGGTTCCTATTTCTGCTAGACTTTTCTTTGCTAATGAAAAAATAAATATATAGAAACACACAATTGGAACCACCACATCAATAACAACCCCTAAAATAAAATTAGGCCGTTATTTATTCTACATGATAAACGCCATAAACATTAAAATTCAGATGCCAGAATTCATATTTTCTGATCATCTCACCTCTCAAAAACAAAAAAATAATAAAAACTGTTATATGTACTCACAGAATACAAGGTCTCATAAAGCTACATTGAATTTAATTTTTTCAAAAAAAAAGTTTCCCCCAAAAGTGGGAATGCAATAAGGGATAAAATGTTTAGGTTTAAGGCTAAAAGGCTCATTAAAAGGTTAAAATGTAAATAAATGAGTTATATGCCAGTTATATTTATTTAAGCCATAAATTTAAAATCTGCAATAAAAAACTGACATTTTTGGGAAGGGTTTTTAGGAGGAGTATTTGTTATCTCTTAAGAAAAATATGCAGATAACCCTTTACAATTGCTACATAATAATAATAATAATAATAATAATAATAGGGGCAGCACAGTTGATCAGTGGTCAGCACTACAGTCCTGCAGTGCTGGAGTCCTGTGTGCAAATCCTGCCAAGGACAACACCTACAAGAAGTTAGTATGCTCTCCCCATGTTTGTGTGGATTTCCTCCCACTCCAAAAACATACTGACGGGAACATGTACATTGTGAGCCCTATATGGGGTTCCTAATCTACATTTAAATAAATAATAATAATAATTAATAATAGAAGTAATAATAGAGAGACCTCCAAAGGTGTACTGAAGTCTTTACTTATGGAATTGTAGTGGGTCCAGGTGTAGTTTTTGCACTGGGGCCCAAGCTATACCTCAGTTTAGTAAAATCTTTAAGTACAGTACGTCTGATTATTAAAGGGATTACCCAACTCCTGTTTACTGATGACCTGTTACCTGTTACAAGAGATGAGTGGATGTCCAAATATCTATTGATGATTGGTCATCAATAAAAATGTGTTAGGCCCCTTTAATCATTACAGTACGCCACCCCCTTGTCTTGTAAGATTGTTTCTTCAGGCCAAGTGTTTATTTCTAAAATTGAAATCATGAACATTTGTCCTGTGAAGGTTACATTTATTTATGAAACAACCAGAACTAATCCAGTTATCCTTTGGGTGTTCCCATGTAGAAAGGATTATGTAGTAAATGTTTGTACGTCTTTGATTACAATATGTCTAATATCTGCACTACTGCCCTGAAGTAAACTGAGAAAAGCAGCTGCAGCAGAAATGAACCAGGGAAGAAACCCAAAATATTTTTTTTGCTAACATTAACATGGTGTAGCAGAACTATTTGATCCTTACATAGTGGTATTATTGTGAATATTGACCTTTGTATAATAGGGATTTTTTAAAAAGTACAGTGATATTTGTTACTTCTCTCGCTGTCAATCACTTATAGGAATCATTGTGGCGCATAAAAGGCATGGGGAAAAAAACTTAGTAATACATTTTAGGTGCATACATTTATTCACCAAAAGCAGTGTCTAGACATTTGATAGATAGTGTCTACAGACTGTCTGGATTCTACTCATTACCAGTAATGTGCACAGAACTTGCACATCTTATCTGTATAGAGGAAGAATAATGAAACTATCACTCCCATCAAAAATCTCCAAAGTAAGATTTTGTGTTAGATCTGTAACAGCCTCCTCCATGTATACATCCAAGGCTTCTGAAAGAAGTAGGGTGGATGTCAAATCAAAACATATGTCTAAAGAAATGACTTTGTTGAAATATGAATGTATCACAATTAATCTAAAGCTCTACCCGCCAGACAGATGTCACAATTAAAAGCAGTAGAAATCCTAGAACAACAAGGGAAGAGGCTGACTTTAATTTGTCATCCCTTCTGCTTAGATGCTTCTTCTTGGAGTAAATAATGACGTGCTCTTTGAGGTTATGTGCATAGATTTTGTACTTTTACTTCCTTTGAAGTTTTTTTTTTTTATGCTAGTCATTACAGATGATTTTAGTTTTAAGCATGTTATCCGATTCACAATCCAAGTAAAATACAGTATGAAAGGTTTTGTTTTCTTTTAGCATTTTATCTTTCATCTAATGTCATGAGTTAAAATAAAAATGTCAAGTTTGTGTGTGGGTAGGAAATACTGTAGAGAATCTTTCTACATTGCAAATTGATGAATCAAAACATTTTCTTTAACCCTATTTTCATCGCATTTCACATAAAGGCCACTAAAATTTCTCAGCTATCCGTGGCATTCAAGATAAGTGTTCATATGGTGTATAGATGGAAAGAGGGGCAGCATATACAGTATTGCATGTTCACATATAACGACTCCTCACTTTGGGCATGTTACTCTCTCCACTGATCTCTAGGTAGAGCGTAGTGATTCTGCCAAATGAAATCCAATCGTTCTTACAGTTACCTCCTACCTTATAGGTAGATGGGTCCTTATGCTTTATATGATTTATATTGTATAATAATTACACTATATCATAATTATAAAATCATAGCCAAGCTCATAACTTGCATAATACAATTTAGCTGAAACTAATTTATTAAACAGTTAACATAAAAAAAAGATCAAATCTGCTTCTAAGGACTAAAGTACACATGCAGCATGTATTTTTGCAGACTGCAAACTCTTCCTTACATCTGAATGGGGCATAGAGAGATCTATGCAGAGGCTTTAGAAATAAATCCATATAGATTTAGCTTATGGATTTTTAGCTGCAGAAATGTTTGCAACTTTTCTTCTTATGGTAGAGTTGGAAGGGACCTCAAGGGCCATCAGGTACAACCCCCTGTGAGTGCAGGTTTTCCTAAATCATCCCAGCTATATGTTTATCCAGATTCCGCTTGAAGATTTCCATTGATGGAGCGCCCACCACCTCCCGTGGCAGCCTATTCCACTCTCTCACTACCCTCACTGTCAGAAAGTTATTACCTTTATTACTTATTACCTTGTCTGATATTGGCTGTTACACTTTCTATGTTACCAGTGAACCATATACCTCAGCATATTATGTACTCTTCTTGAAAATGAATAAGGTATGGTGGGATCTTATATAATTTTTCAGACTGTAGTTGAAAAGCATTCCGCAATCTGTGAAAGTTGTCACTTCTTTCAATTGGTTTCAGTCTCTTTCATGGAAAATTAGTTAAAATATAATGAATATTTTATACATGTGACAAAGCACAATCAGAAAGATGTAGGTCCAGAAAGGCTGCGCCTAGAAAGTGACCAAACATGTGTGTCAAAAACATTGAGGCACATTTTTGCACAAAATGGTACATCTCAGCTCCTGCACCCCATTTCTTACTTTGATGGGGCAGGGGATTCTCCAAGTCAGTCTCCTCTATGTGAACATGCACAGAAACGTCTCCACCTGTCAGATTTACTGTGATTTGCAGGGTTTTTTTTTCAGTTACACAAGAAATGTATGCCAATACTTGACTGGCATAGATTTGAGTTCTAGCGTATCTACATACACAACAATTATTAAGTCTGGAGCCTCTTAATAATTCTGGCATGTCTTGCTCCTATAATGGAATAAATTAAGATTTGTGTAAGAAACACCAGTCTTCATAAATTTGATAAATTATGCTTATGTAGTATATTGTCTATAGGATCAAAACATGGCACATAAAAGTGGACAAAATGGCTGGAACATATTATTATCATCACAAGACACAAGAAACCTATAGATATAAACATCTATTTCTAGTTCAAAGCTTTGGAAATTTTTCCTATTTGTCTTTAATGGTTATAACAACATGCAAATGGAAAGTCAAATAATAGGTATTATCTTTAAGGTCCCAGCTACTCCAGGTGGGGAAAATCTCAGGCTAAGAGGCCTGATGGAAAATGTTTCTTCTGCCAAAATATTTTTGTATAACTATGATTAAGAAGAATAATCAGTACAATATCAAAGAGAAAATAGATAAAAGTATTTCAATGAGAAAGTAATAGCCTTGTATATATAGACATAGAAATTAAATGTAAATAGCACTTCAAATGGATAATTTATAATGTCTTAGCAAGTCACACTAAAACTTGCTGCACATTGAAGCTGAATACACTCATGTTCTTCAAATCAAAATCTAGATTTTATTTTCATCAGGTGACATTGAAAACAGGCTGTATAACTCTTATTTTATTTTATTTATTTTTTTGCTATTGTGTAGTGTGGGTAAACATTTTTATAATATATTTTCTTAACCTATCAAACTTCCTTTTAATAGAAACAGGCTATAAAGTTCCCATTAGTAATGCTCTAATTTACCCCTCATTCACATCTGCGTTGGTATTCTGTGCGGGGAAGTCCGCATGGAGACCCCCCTGAACGGAATACCAAACGCAATTGCAAGCGCTGTGCAGTAAAAGCACACGGACCCCATAGACTATAATGTGGATGAGTTTCCTTAGAATCCTTCGCAGGAACTTTAAAACACTGCATCCCCCCCCACACACACACACCCCCGTGCTCAACCCCTAGCTACACCTCTGTAGTTTAGAATTAGCTTTTAATTCTTTACTCCCAAGGTTCAGGCACCTATCATAGACCTCTGTGCTGCGGACCTGGCCACATATTTCCATGACAAAATTAATTATATTCAACAGGAAATTATTTCCCAGTCCCCATGCAGCATTCATCTCCTCACCTATCACACTTCATCCTGTTCATTCTAATCTTTTGATCCAGTTACAGAAAAAGAGGTGTCCCACTTCTTTTCTTCTCGCCCTTTTCCCTCACACCTCCACCAGTCTATGTCGACAGTGTCATTACTTACCTTACTAAAATATTTAACTTCTCTCTCTTAAACATGCTGTCATAACCCCACTACTAAGACTAGCATCCTCTATTATCAGAACTTTGCACTCCTGTACCCAAGCCAACCACTTCTCTGGAAGGCTCCAGCTCAGACAGTGAGATTAACTCTACCAATTTCTACACAGTGGTGTAACTAAAGTCTTGTAGGCCCTGATGCAATCTGGGTCCATTGGGGCTCCAGGACCACATATCAATTGCTACCTGTGCACCCTTAAAGCTACATCCTTGGGTAGAAGGCAGAGGGCACTCATCCAACAACGAGGGGATATATAATATGGTGTTTAGCTAGTTTACAGGCAGGCAAGATTTTTTTTTTATTTGTGTGTCCTTTGTTGTGTAAAGCAATTGCTAACTGAAGCTGGTAGAGACCAGCTTCAATTAAAATCGTGTGTCGCAGTCTGAATGTCTACGTGTGACTTAAGACGTGAAGCGTCAGCTATTCTGTTACCTGAAATTGCACTATACACTTAGTCAATGCACACTTGACAAGGGATTGACCTTTGTGATATGAGTTTGGTTTACGACCACTAGGCATCAGTCTTACCAGTACAAATTGACTTCATATCACTGATAAATTATGCTAATATAAAAAGATGGAACAAGCAGAGTTCTCAAGGTGGTCTTAAATACTGCACCATCCACATGATAAATTGTAAAGCATTACACCTTACTATGCACATGTAATTGTAATTAATAACTGACATTCAATATGTTAGGCAAGTGAATAACGTGAACTTTCCCCTAGACAGTACACAATTGAATTTCAACATTGATTCCTTTAACAGAGCCTAATTCACTGTGATCATGGTTCTCCAGAGAGATTACTTGTGGGTATAGCATAATGGGCTGTCTGGCAAACCATGCACCTCAGCCCTTTTGGTACTTTGTATTAGTGGAGGGGTCATAGCTCTGCCACTATATCAAATAAATGAGACTATAGTAGATATTCTTTTTGTCTTAGTAGACTGTGTGCAACATAGATAGCACTCAGATCCATTGAATTTTATGTTTTTATTCAGGCATCCAATTTTTTAACACAACACATGTGCTGCCCTTTTTAACAGATATTAAGCATTGAGAAAGAAATTTTGTTGATATGTGTTTTACTGATGTGAAACAGGTTAACCACAAAAAAAACACATTCATAAATACACTAGGTTAATGTGCTGTGAAAATTCAGACAGGATATGTCACTGACAGGTGAATAAGGCCTAAAAGGATAGGTTTGCATTAAAGGGGTTTTCTGGGCAGAAAATATATATATATATATTTTTTTTTTAGAAAGATGTTAGTGCTAGTAATGGGTTAATCAGTACACCCATATACCTATAGCAATGTTTGGAGTGATTTTTTTGGTCAATAAGTCTATGATGAATCCACTATGTCACCCAAGAAATCTGTTTAATGTATGGTTGTTAAATATGTGATTTACTATTAGTTACCTTATCACTTTCTAAACATGGCAATGAAATGACCATGAACTCAGCCTAGCTGCTTACCAATGTTCCCTGAGAATAACTCAACTTCTTTAGAACCTATCTATCTTTAGATTCTATTTTAGACCTAAAAGACCAAGGATTTTTTTAACCTTTTTTTGTATCATCACCTTTAAATACCCATATTTCTTTTTATTTTCCATGTAGCATGTGCTACATTGATCTTTATATACAATAGAGTGTATACTTGCCTTTGTATCTAAACTGTATGTGCACATGGTTTTGTGTGTACTACAGTCCTATGAAAGTTTGGGCACCCCTATTAATCTTAATCATTTTTAGTTCTAAATATTTTGGTATTTGCAACAGCCATTTCAGTTTGATATATCTGATAACTAATGGACACAGTAATATCTCAGGATTGAAATGAGGTTTATTGTACTAACAGAAAATGCGCAATATGCATTAAACCAAAATTTGACCGGTGCAAAAGTATGGGCACCTCAACAGAAAAGTGACATTAATATTTAGTACATCCTCCTTTTGCAAACATAACAGCCTCTAGTCGCTTCCTGTAGCTTTTAATCAGTTCCTGGATCCTGGATAAAGGTATTTTGGACAAACAATTCAAGTTCAGTTAAGTTAGATGGTCGCCGAGCATGGACAGCCCGCTTCAAATCATCCCACAGATGTTCAATGATATTCAGGTCTGGGGACTGGGATGGCCATTCCAGAACATTGTAATTGTTCCTCTGCATGAATGCCTGAGGATTTGGAGCGGTGTTTTGGATCATTGTCTTGCTGAAATATCCATCCCCGGCGTAACTTCAACTTCGTTACTGATTCTTGAACATTATTCTCAAGAATCTGCTGATACTGAGTGGAATCCATGCGACCCTCAACTTTAACAAGATTCCCGATGCCGGCATTGGCCACACAGCCCCAAAGCATGATGGAACCTCCACCAAATTTTACAGTGGGTAGCATGTGTTTTTCTTGGAATGCTGTTTCTTTTTGGACGCCATGCATAACGCCTTTTTTTTATAACCAAACAACTCAATTTTTGTTTCCAAAATGAAGCTGCCTTGTCCAAATGTGCTTTTTCATACCTCAGGCAACTCTATTTGTGGCGTACGTGCAGAAACGGCTTCTTTCTCATCACTCTCCCATACAGCTTCTATTTGTGCAAAGTGCGCTGTATAGTTGACCGATGCACAGTGACACCATCTGCAGCAAGATGATGCTGCAGCTCTTTGGAGGTGGTCTGTGGATTGTCCTTGACTGTTCTCACCATTCTTCTTCTCTGCCTTTCTGATATTTTTCTTGGCCTGCCACTTCTGGGCTTAACAAGAACTGTCCCTGTGGTCTTCCATTTCCTTACTATGTTCCTCACAGTGGAAACTGACAGGTTAAATCTCTGAGACAGCTTTTTGTATCCTTCCGCTGAACAACTATGTTGAACAATCTTTGTTTTCAGATCATTTGAGAGTTGTTTTGAGTAGCCCATGATGCCACTCTTCAGAGGAGATTCAAATAGTAGAACAACTTGCAATTGGCCACCTTAAATACCTTTTCTCATGATTGGATACACCTGGCTATGAAGTTCAAAGCTCACTGAGGTTACAAAACCAATTTTGTGCTTCAGTAAGTCAGTAAAAAGTAGTTAGGAGTATTCAAATCAATAAAATGATAAGGGTGCCCATACTTTTGCACCGGTCAAATTTTGGTTTAATGCATATTGCGCATTTTCTGTTAGTACAATAAACCTCATTTCAATCCTGAAATATTACTGTGTCCATCAGTTATTAGATATATCAAACTGAAATGGCTGTTGCAAACACCAAAATATTTAGAACTAAAAATGATTAAGATTAATAGGGGTGCCCAAACTTTTTCATAGGACTGTATATAAATCTACTGTGTGTATGTGTGTGTGTGTGTATATATATATATATATATATATATATATATATATATATGGGTATACAGAGTAGGTGTGAGACTTTTGTAGTACTTTCTATCTATATAGTATACAAAAATAATGTGCACACTTACAGTGTAGATATAAAGTGAAGTGAACACTCTGTTGTGTATAAAGATCAATGTAGTACGTGCTTGTCAGTAATGATATTGTACTCATTTGGATCCTGGTGGCCTGTCTGCCCAAGATTTGGTAATTCTACCCTGTTCAGCTGAACAAGGGCCAATGGGGTGTGGGGGGCAGCCAAGGAGTAGACAATATACACAGTTTTTATCTCTCTTATATAGTGAGTACTCCTTGCAGTGCTGTGGCTGCAGCATTCAATACATAGAAGAAGCTAGAAACAATAAGGCTGCATTCACATTGAGTAAACGCTGGCGTTTTTTGTGTGTTTTTTGCACATAGCGCCGCGTTAACGCCGCGTATACGCCGCGTATACGCCGGGCAACGCCACCGCTAAATAGCGCGGCGTTAACGCGGCGTTAACGCGACGCTACGCGGCATAAACGCGGCGCTATGTGCAAAAAACACACAAAAAACGCCAGCGTTTACTCCGTGTGAATGCAGCCTAAGGAGTCTCAGTCCTGTATGTCCTTTCTGCTTAGGGATAGATTCAGTCCACTAGCATTGCAATGTACTGTATTGTGTTAGATAGTTATAGAGGTCCATGGTCCTTGTCCTGGCTCTTTTAACTTTAATGGTTCTGGCTCTTATAACTGATGCATAATTTTCTATTTTTGGTTTGTTGTGTTTCTCTGCTTTATATCTTTTTTAGCCACAGTTACCCGCAAACCCCATAGACTATAATCGTTTTATGCTCAAACCATGTAGGACTTTTCTCTCCTCTGATTTTTGGAGGAATCTGCAACAGAGTCTGTTATGGAGACTTCGATGGAGAAATGAACGAAGTCTTAGGAAAAAAAAAGTCAAATAGAACATAAAAAAATAAATGATTATATCACTCTCCTTTCCATAGATCAGGTATTAAATTAAATTAAGTAAAATAAAGAAAGTAAAATACACACAGACATTGTCCAAAAACGCCCCATCTAGAAACAAAGTTTTTTTTCTGTCTTGCATCCCATAAAATTTTAATTAATAAAAGTGATGTAAACAATAGATTGCCCAAAATGGCATAAATAACGTGTATTGGCCCAGCAAAAAGGGCATCTTATAGAGCCCCATAAACAGAAATCTAAAAAGTTATAGGTGTCAGAATAATTAAAAAATAAAAAGTGGTGAGAAATGTGTGTCCATATGCACAAGAAAAGAGGAAAAGTCGCTGTAAGAATGGATGCATCCATTACAGGCAGACTGTAAGCAACAGTGGCCAAGCTAAGGTAGAGGAGGTACGCCTTGAGGAATACAGCATTGTGACGAAGCAACAGTGGAACCAGTCAAGAACAGAATGGATCACTTGAAGTGAGTGACTAGCATGAAAATCTAACTCAAGGACATTGCTGACAAGCTTAGAGTTGACCCAGTTGAAAGTCAAGACTAAATTCGGCATATCTTCAGAAACGTAAGTTTTAGATATAAATAGGGCAATTAGAAAATACAATTTTCTGATACGCTGATTATTCATTTTTGACAAGCAAGATATGTACGCCTACTATTGTACGCCTAAGTGCTTTACTTTATCTTTAGTTCAAAACCGCCTGACATTTTATAGATACAGTGATCTACTTGGTGCTTGTCTACAGAGTCAGAACATAAAAGATACTGTATGTACAACATTAAAACAGAATTACTCCTTCAATAATCTGTCATCTATCTATGAGGTATTGTATTGCAGCCTAGTGACTAGCAGTGCTTATTACTATCCTATCCATCTACACACTCTGTGTAAAGAAAGAGCTGTACAAACCATCATATTTTTTTTACCTTTTTGTCATAGGATCAATATTTAATATTATCTGGCATCTAGATTTTAAGATTTTGTCAGCTGTGGCAATTAGCAAAAACTGCAGGGGTGTGGTGCCAAGACAAAATGTATTGATGACTCTTCGCCTTGGGCTGCGAGACTGGGAAAATGAAAGTCCCAGAGTGCCAAGCTTAACCTCTGGAATTGGTACAGTTTTAGAAGCATTTTGCTGCAGGGAAGCTTAAAGCATTGGCAGTTGTTGCTGGATAATGGCATAGACACTACACTGTTACTACAGGCAGCTGAATGCTTAAAATGAAGCTCACAAACCAAAAACACACTGATTTGCTGGAACCGATAAAATAGGAAGGAAGGAAGGAAGGAAGGAAGGAAGGAAGGAAAGAAAGAAATTTGGGCTTGGCATTCCTGCAGAGTGGTCAGGACTGGTTACGTGAAAAGGCGCAGTCAATCACTGTATGGAGAACAAATACCTATCAAAGGTTGATGAAATAGCATAGTCTATTCATGGAGTCTATATCCTTATTTATTTTTGTGCCTGTCTGATAAAATAGAAGGAAGGTTTTCTTTTGCCATGTACTAGTTTAGTCTCCGCTTTACATTCAAAAATTTGATAATGGGCTTTTTCCAAATATAGGCCACAGGTTTGTTCCCATAACGAAAAACAAAATCAATTTCGCTGACTTTGGGGGAATATTCTCAATCTATTCAATTCTCAATCAATAGGGCTTCCCAGGGGTCCTATTGTTTGTTGAATCCAGACACCCACTGTATGAGACGATAAACTCGTGTCCAAAGTCTTTTGACTCTAAGAGAGTACCACCAGATATGGAGAATCTGCAGCTAGGAAGGCCTTCAATTAGATGATCAGTATTGTAAAAATAGTATATGGCTGTCAAGTATTGGTTTGATTAAAACAAATAATACTGTTACTAGAGATGAGCGAACAGTAAAATGTTCGATATTCGATATTCGTTTCGAGTAACTGCTCAATATTCAACTACTGGAATCGAATATCGAATCCTATTATAGTCTATGGGGGAAAATGCTTGTTTCAGGGGTAGGCAACATTCGATCACATTACACTTACCAAGTCCACGAGTGAGGGTCGGGCTGGATCCTCCAAGAAGTCTTCTCCGTGCAGCGTCCCTGCGGCATCTTCCGGCTCTGAATTCACTGTGCCAGGCATCGGGCCTGGGCAGAGCCGACTGCGCATGCCTGCACTACAAGAAAATGACCGCTTACAGTCAAAGCGGCCATTTTCTTGTAGCGCGGGCATGCGCAGTCGGCTCTGCCCAGGCCCGATGCCTGGCAGAGTGAATGAAGAGCCGGAAGACGCCGCAGGGAAGCTGCACGGAGAAGACTTCTAAAGGTAGGAGAAGAACCAGTGTTGATTGGCCGACTGTATAGCATTCGGCCAATCAATGCTGGTTCTGCATCGAACTTTTCCATTCGAATAGCGAGTGGTACTCGATCGAGTATGAGTATTTTGAATACCGTAGTATTCGATCGAATACCTACTCGATCGAGTACTACTCGCTCATCTCTAACTGTTACTGAGTTGTATCTCTCGAAAGTCATATACTAGGCAACAATACCTACATATACTGATTGTGATCATTTGTATGATGGCATGGTTGATGAAGATAGCAATGATTGATCGCCTTGGTTCATTCATACTGCACTATTATTACAGTTGCTCGGAAAATGGCAAATAACTATATTTATGAACGAGATAAAGGAGTTTTAATTTGATGAACTTTCCCCTTATTCACAGATTAAAGCATTTGTTAGACCATCTTTTTAGTGGCTATCATGTCTTTATATTCTTTCCAAGTACCGTCTCAAAATCCTGCACATTAGCTATCATTAATAGTTTCCTCAATCTGTTTTAAAGAATGGACAGCAAAGACAGCTATGGTTTACAACAGGCAATACTATTATGGCTAATCATCACAGAAGACCAAGAACTGAAGGAGAATTACGTAACATAGGAGGTAAAATGCTTTCAGCGGCACTTGGTCCTAAAATAAGGAGACCAGTATTGTAATTTATACCTGACAGTAAAGGACCATGTTACAAATTTTGCATTATAACCCGGGAGATTCAAGTTACGCCTCTGGGAATCTGTAATCTGTTGTCACATGAAGACCCATTTATCAGCAGAAAAAATAACTTATGGTATACCAGTTTTATTAAAGCGAGAAAGAAGAAAGCAAAACATGACACAATCTTAATGTCATTAACATTTCATTGGATGTATGTAAATATACTTGCACCATAACACATTATCATCTGCTTTCCTTGCTTTGTTTTCTTTCAAAGCATAATGAACCATCGCTTTCTTAAATTGCAATATTTTCCATTCTGAATGATGGAAATTGCAATTATTTAATGGAAGGTTTCCTCTCTATTGGCATAAGTGGATTACAAATGTCATATATCACTGTCATCTTAAAGGAAATTTGAATACTTCTTTTCAGTATTGGTGAGGATCATATTGTTCTTGCAGACTTATCCAGAAACAATTACAAGTGGTCTGGAAGTCGGATAATTTGATTAGACTAGCAGATGGCTGTCTGCTATTTACTGCTATCTGCGCTGCACAGTGGAAGTTCAAATGAAGCATTTCTGTAATAAAGATGCTTTTAATCTCTGCGCAAAATATTTCCTAGTCAAGAGCTGGTATACAGAACAAACAACATTCATTTTGTCAGCCATCAATGTGGTTGTCCCAGGTTCACCTTCTTTCCATCTAACTTTATAAACTATTTTATTCAACCACATAATAAGCCATGGAGTAATGCATTAACCTTCCATGATCTTCCTTACAGGTTCTTTCCACACCTCAAGCTACCTTTACTGTACTCAAGACTTTATCAGTAAGTTGAGGGCTATGTTTGCCCCTCAATGACTTTGTAAAATTATTATTTAGTTGTATTTTCTTTCTTAAATAAAAGAGATTCACAATGTTTTTTTCCCCCCAAACATTTTACATTGTTTGGCTTCCACAACTTGCATATAATACAATACAATGCAGACTGCTACATTATGTCCTTATTACTTTTTTTTATTTTTATAATATTTTTATTGAGGTTATGTCCTTATTACTTTAGACAAACTCCCTGGCCATGATTTGATATGTGTGGCCTTAGCCTAAAGGTGGATTTAGGCCAACAACCCATAAAGTTGAAGAAGTTAAACTGAAGGTATACAAAATAGCTTCCTGGACAATATATATCCTAAAATTGTATAATTCACCATATCATCCACTTGTGTGTGCTGAACTCTAGCATTTTTATATGGACAGTGGAAAAATACAGCATTAACTTAGGTGTAATGTATACAGACCAAGTAAGCCAAATACCCCAATGTGCATTTTGCACTATAGCTGGTTTTGTCAGTATTTGGACTAATAAATATTGTTATGGGACTTACTCTATGTATCTATTCTGAGTAGATTTTTTTTTTACTTTTGGGGTTACATAGTCATTGATACAAATCACTGACCAAATACTGTCCATGTGAATAAGGGCTTTAATCTTCATGAACCTTTCATAATACACAGTTGCTCAGAAAGCTATCCCTGCTTTATATTGCCATGTGTTGGAGAATGTGGGCCTTTCCTTAAATATGTAAGTCTGGGAAAAGGTGCACACCATTTTTGACATGTGAAGTAGCAAATATGGACAAGGACAATACATGGCTTTCACAGCTCACTGGGTCAACAAAGCCTGGTACTAGTTCCACCCCATTTGTGCAGGCCCAGGTCCAACATCGTGCAGGGCCAATCCACCTCCTCTAGATTCTCCACTCTTGACCATTTCTTGCCACCATCTTCAGCAGGTCAAGGCGTTGCTTCTACTCCTCGCTCCTCGTATGATGGGTGTAAGGTGAAGTGCAGTCATGTGGTTTTAAAATTGATGAGTCTCACAGCACAGAGGAGCTGCTTCACTACAGCAAGTATCCCACTGGATGGCTCTTCGCCAACTCAAACTGTGCAGAGTTGCTAGCAACAATGGCACCAATATTGTTAATGCACTGCAGGTTAGGCTGAATAACAATGGTTCCTGTATGTTGCATGTGCTTAAACTGGTGGTATGCTGCTTTATTACCCTGTATAGTGCCTTACAAGAGAAGCGCCCTAATGGTCAAAAAAGTCACTACATTTCAGTCATTCTTAAAATACAAAAAAAAAACAAACACCTGCTTGATTTGCAGCCACAAACTCGGTAGAACTGCACCATAAACATGCTAGAATGACTGTGTGAGCAGCAGAAGGCGATGAATGAGTACTGCATGCAGCAGACCACAAGGAAATTGTGTTACCTTGAGATACATCACTGGAGGTTCATGAAGGAATTGTGTCAGCTTCTCAAACCTCTAGAAGAGGCCACCAAGTTTGTTAACAGAGACAACTGCAGTATTAGCGATGTGATCCCTTTATTATCTATTTTTACAGGAAACACATTCATACAATAAGAGATGGAAGAGGAGGAACAGTTTCCACCTCAGCTCAATGTCAGCTCCCAGTGTTGATAGAGGAAGATGAGGATCTGTGTCAGGGTCATTATGGTGGAAGAGGAGAAAGAGAAAAACTCTCCTTTGGATGTGAAGGAGGCCTTTGATATTTCTTTCAGGATAATCATGATGACGACAACCAAATTGGCCAAGAACACATACCATGGCAGGCCCCTTGGTCTACGCACATGTTGGCAAGCATGGCAAACTGCATTTTTTGAGGTTACACAGAAACAAGCATATTATTAGCATCAAGCAGAGAGATGAGTACTAAATGGCAGTGCTCTTAGACCCTCACTATCAAGCCAAAATGGATGAATTATTTCCTTCTTCCCAAAGGGAAGTGCTACAGCTACAAGCGTCAGGAGTAAAAGCAGCAGCAGCCAGGCCCAGTACAGTAACTGTAAGATGATAAACCAGAATTTTTTGAGTTTGCAGTACACAACAGACACTTGCCACCCACCGGCTGCACAAACAGCTACAGTCGTTTGGCCTCAAATGTAATTACTGAGAGGGCGTTCAATGCTGCCAGTGGTGTTGTAACACCTTGAAAGAGAAAATTATCCACAGCTAGTGTGAAAAAAAATTACTTTTATCGAAATAAATCAAACATTTATCTGTGAGGATTTTCACACACAATAGCGGTGCCATGACCTCCCTTTATCATTACATTGCCATTTATTGTACCACTGCCACCAGATTTGTCCTGCGGCCTGGTCTATAATATCATTTCACGTCACCCATATTGCAACAGCTACCACCACAGCCAGGCATGTTCTGCAGCTTAGTCCATCATATCATTCCATGCTGCACTGCCACTCGTATTGGTGTTGCCACAGCTACCTCCATTCAGCCAGACATGTCCTATGACCTGGTCTATCATACTATCATATTATTCCATGCCTTACTGCCACTCATGTTCCAAATATTACCACTACTGTCACCACTCAACCAAACATGTCCTTCAGCCTGGTCCATTATATAATTCCCTGTCACACTATCATTCATGTTGCCACATCTTTCACCATTCAGCCAGACATGGTGGCCTGATCCAGCGTGCTGGCCAGCTCCATTCATTGCTATTACTGCTGTTTCGAATAGTACTCGCTCATCTCTAATCCTTATCTCGTAGCTGATGGGCTCAAAGTATTTAATGGATGTGAAGGACGGGCTCAATACACCTGTCTATTCTGTTATATTGATAGGAAAACCGAGGGCTGTTGTAGTACAAGGCTGAAATGACTCTGCCTACCAGATGGGGAATTAGCCAATGGTAGCTGAGGAGTGAGCCAGTATCTAAGGACGCTACTACCCATATACACAATCAATGGTAGAGAGTAGACAAGAAACTGGGGGCATAAATCGCATTATGGAATCTTGAGGATGTAAACTGATGCCGATACATTGCTGTTGCCTTGCTATATGACAGCAGTGGATTCAGTGCAGCGTCTGCATTGCTAATAGTGAAATTTAAAGGAAGTTTGTCAGCAGTAAAATGATTGTACCTTGTAGGGCTGCTTCTACACTTTTCAATCATGCCCTTCTTATTCTGCATTGCAGCTCCATTTTCGTGTAAATCTGTGTTTTATTCTTATGAAAAGTGTTTTAGGGGCATTTCTACCCTGGCTGGAGCTTTCCTCTTTCCTCTAGAGAATCACGCATAACTGCTGTCCCACTACGCCCACCATTGCTTGAGTGGCACCTTCCAGGTTGTCACACTGTCTGCAGTTAAGTTATCTAGAGCAAAAAGCATAGCCCTTGCAGGAAAACAAATACCCCTAAAGCCCTTTTCAGCTAATTTGCATAACAATAAAACAGATTTTCATGAAAATGGAGCTGCAATGCAGAATAAGGAAGGCATTATTGGAAACTGCAGAAGCTGCTCTACATGGTACTGTCATTATTTTCATACTCATACTGGTTTTCCAGAGGCAATGCTGATTTGTGACTAACTCATACAACCCAAGACATATCTTGGTCTGAACCCCCAAACCCAAACTAAACAAATCTTCAAAGGTTCACTTATCTCTAATGGCAGAGTACAGGACTATACAGCAGCACATCTATGTTTCTCTGCTACATAGGGCTATATTTTCAAATCACAGGATGTAAATGTTGTAGTATAAGATTTGAAAATTTTATTTCTGTGCTGGAATATGTTATCTGTTTTATTAAGAAGAAATTGACCATCATGAATTTAAGTTGTTACATTTAAAGGTAGGCATGAGGTACTGGTATAACATGACTAATAAAATAATTATTCTACTGATCATACAATAATGTAAGCAAGTTACATAGTGCATATTATTAGTATTTTCTGTTTATAATAGGGCTTCTTCTGGACGTCTGGCCACTGAGATTTATCTAGGCATGCAGCTCCAGCTTTTCATTTCCTTGTCAGTATATATGGATATTATAGAGGACACTTTGGCAACACAGTGCTTAATCATGTTTGTAACAAACACAGAGCTGGATAGATGGGATAAAATGTGTTGTTTCAGCAGAATGAAGATGAATTTAATTTACTCTTTGTCATGTCTCACTAGCTTCCTGTCTCTTTTGCATGTTATCTCCACTGAGCTGTGTCTGTCATTCTGCATTGCCTGTCACTGTCTTACCCTGTCATCTGTAAACTCACACACATACACACAGAAATTTCACAATAATACTGGTAAAAATGTTTTGCTATGTACATTTTCTAAGAACTGTAAGTGAAAGAAAATGAGAGCTATTTTGTTTTAGAAATTAGATTGTAATTGATTGTGTATACCAAGAAAGGAGCAATATTTTAGCTATATTTAAAATATACTCATTGTCTGAATACAAAAGCAGGATCTAGCTCACCAAGTCCCAAAATCAAGCGTCATCCAGTGTACAGAACAATACCAGGGAAGAGGGCATCCACAAACCATCACCACTCCTGCATGTATTGTTGGTCTTGTATTGAGAATAAAGCATTTGGACTTTATCTAAACTCTGGAAAGTGGCTGATTTGGATCCCAGTGTCTTCCAGTTTTTCATGCACGTATTAATTTACTTCTAGCCAGTCCTATAAATTATACTGACATCTAATTATCATTCACAATTCATTACTTGACATAACTAAAGCTTCATTGGCCCTGGTGGAAAACATCAACTTTTATTCCCCTGTGCAACTCTCCTAATAACCTTTAGCCACGTCCCAGCCATACTTTTTTGCAGTTTATTCTTTCACTTTCCTCCTCTGAGTCTAGACTACCTTGAAGACTTGTTCACAACATGTCTGCACATACAAGCTTCCAGTCATTCTCACCCCATTAGTACCCTCCACATAGTAAATATGCCGTCTCTTATGCCACCGACTAACCACAGAATTACTCCTTGACTGTGTACTGCTGAGCAACTGCCATATTTTTGCCATGAAGAGGTTGAATTTCTCCTCTCTGACAGTGAAAGGTTGTGTATCATAAATAATTCCATGCCAGTTAACCAGATGGCAGGGGTCATAAATTTATGGCAAACAGACTGACAGTCATCAAAGGAAATCAGCAAATAGATCAAAAAACTTTATCCAGCCTTAGTGTACTGAGGGTGACCTATGGGCAGCTGTGACCACTTTAGTTACTATACCAGGGAATTCATTTAATCTTGGCAAATTATTTTGCTATACTGCTTTGAATGTTTGTCCAGAAAAAGAAATGGCTGTCTAAAGAGTGAAACAAGAATTTGTCAAGAAAAGCAGTAGGGTTTATTCACATAGTTCTATAAAATCATACAAACACACTGACACATTTCAGACCTATTAGGTGTCCTTAGGGTAGATGAACACAACCAAATTTTACTTGTGAAATGTGGTCTGTGCGTTAGTTAGATTTACCAGCTTGAACTTCCTGATGTGTGTGGTAGAGATGAGCGAACACTAAAATGTTCGAGGTTCGAAATTCGATTCGAACAGCCGCTCACTGTTCGAGTGTTCGAATGGGTTTCGAACCCCATTATAGTCTATGGGGAACATAAACTCGTTAAGGGGAAACCCAAATTCGTGTCTGGAGGGTCACCAAGTCCACTATGACACCCCAGGAAATGATACCAACACCCTGGAATGACACTGGGACAGCAGGGGAAGCATGTCTGGGGGCATAAAAGTCACTTTATTTCATGGAAATCCCTGTCAGTTTGCGATTTTCGCAAGCTAACTTTTCCCCATAGAAATGCATTGGCCAGTGCTGATTGGCCAGAGTACGGAATTCGGCCAATCAGCGCTGGCTCTGCTGGAGGAGGCGGAGTCTAAGATCGCTCCACACCAGTCTCCATTCAGGTCCGACCTTAGACTCCGCCTCCTCCAGCAGAGCCAGCGCTGATTGGCCGAATTCCGTACTCTGGCCAATCAGCGCTGGCCAATGCATTCTATTAGCCCGATGAAGTAGAGCTGAATGTGTGTGCTAAGCACACACATTCAGCACTGCTTCATCACGCCAATACAATGCATTAGCCAGTGCTGATTGGCCAGAGTACGGAATTCGGCCAATCAGCGCTGGCTCTGCTGGAGGAGGCGGAGTCTAAGGTCGGACCTGAATGGAGACTGGTGTGGAGCGATCTTAGACTCCGCCTCCTCCAGCAGAGCCAGCGCTGATTGGCCAGAGTACGGAATTCGGCCAATCAGCGCTGGCCAATGCATTCTATTAGCCCGATGAAGTAGAGCTGAATGTGTGTGCTAAGCACACACATTCAGCACTGCTTCATCACGCGAATACAATGCATTAGCCAGTGCTGATTGGCCAGAGTACGGAATTCGGCCAATCAGCGCTGGCCAATGCATTCTATTAGCCCAATGAAGTAGAGCTGAATGTGTGTGCTAAGCACACACATTCAGCACTGCTTCATCACGCCAATACAATGCATTAGCCAGTGCTGATTGGCCAGAGTACGGAATTCGGCCAATCAGCGCTGGCTCTGCTGGAGGAGGCGGAGTCTAAGGTCGGACCTGAATGGAGACTGGTGTGGAGCGATCTTAGACTCCGCCTCCTCCAGCAGAGCCAGCGCTGATTGGCCGAATTCCGTACTCTGGCCAATCAGCACTGGCTAATGCATTGTATTGGCGTGATGAAGCAGTGCTGAATGTGTGTGCTTAGCACACACATTCAGCTCTACTTCATCGGGCTAATAGAATGCATTGGCCACTCAGCGCTGGCCAATGCATTCTATTAGCGTGAACTGAGTTTGCACAGGGGTTCTAGTGCACCCTCGGCTCTGCTACATCAGATTGCTACATCTGATGTAGCAGTGCCGAGTGTGCATCAGATGTGTAGTTGAGCAAAACTGACTCAGCACTGCTAAGTCTCTGCATTCGCATAGGAATGCATTGGCCAGCCTTCGGCCAATCAGCGCTGGCTCTGCCGGAGGAGGCGGAGTCTAAGGTCGGACCTGAATGGAGACTGGTGTGGAGCGATCTTAGACTCTGCCTCCTCCAGCAGAGCCAGCGCTGATTGGTCGAGTTCCGTACTCTGGCCAATCAGCGCTGGCCAATGCATTCTATTAGCCCGATGAAGTAGAGCTGAATGTGTGTGCTTAGCATATGTCTCAAAAAGGTTTCATGATATATACATGTATAATGTGAGACATTTGTGCATTTCGATCTAAGTGTACAACTCCTGCTATATATTATATTGCAATTTACACTTATTAGCTAATAGTTTATCCATCAGACAAAACATTGTTGCTTATATGTCATATCTGGATTAACAAGTAATATAGAATAGAAAAGTATTATTAATGAATGATCCATCAGCATCGGTTATGACATAAACCAAGATTAATGAGATCAAGTCATGCATCAAATGAAGGTCTTATCCCTAGTAATTCTACTCTAATATTACATTCACTTTCATCCTTTTCATAAATTGGTATCACATATGCATTTATTAGATTAATCCTATGCCATGGAGAACAGCACGCATGCAAAGCAGAGAATGCACTATTCATGTGAATTCTTGAAATGAAGCTAAGTATGTTGTAGTGTAGCAAAAAAAAAAATTAAAAAAAATGAACTGCTGTTTAGATAGAGTCTAAATACATTAAACATATAAAGGGTGTCCACCAAACAGTAAAGCGAGGGTGTGGAACCTATTCCAAATAATGTGAAATGAGTCACTGTTAGCAAGGCAAACTATATTGTAAATGTGTTTCTTCATAAATCATGTCAGATATCAAATTTCCACATCCTTGATGTGAAAACTGAAGTGATATTTAAAAATGTTTCTGTATGCAAACAGAATTAGTATTATGTTTAATATACGCCTGTTTTGCAGAATCAAAGCAAAATTCCAGAATGTCCCAAAATGAGGCTCAGAAAATTTTAATGACTTCTCTTAATAATAATTGTATCCTAATTATCTCAGTCTGATCTAACTTCCTTGTATGGACAGCACAGTGACTCCACCTTCCAATGCAGGAGTCCGGGGTTCGATTCTGCAAAGGACAACAGCCACAAGGAGTTTGTATGTTTGTGTGGGTTTCCTCCAGGTACTCCAGCTTCCTTCCACTCTCCAAAGACATGCTGATAGGGAATGTAGATTGCGAGCCCAGTATGGGACAGTAACTGATAATTGGTTTCAGGTGTGATATTTATATTGCCCACACTTGTTACTTGCCACATAACTACTTCTTCTTTGACCATACCTTCCTTTGGTCGGGGCCCCACAGGCTGGAAACTCCGTAATTTGCCTGCAGCGGAAACGCCGCGGGAAAAATCGCGGCATTTTACAGTAACTGCAAAGTGGATGGGATTCTTGTGAATCCCATGCCCATTTTGTGGTAAAAACCACAGCAGAATGTCAATTATATGTACGGAAACACCAGTGGCTTCCCCGTAGATATAATTGTAACAGAAAGTCCGCAGAGGAAAACTCTGCAAACTTTTTGTTTAAAGCACTGCGGGAAGAACCATGATGCGTTCCTGCTGCGGATTTTCCTGCAGCGCTTTATAGCTATGGGTTGTCCTGTGGGGCCTTATCATGTGGCAGATTTTGGGCATGTAGATGGGTGCATATTGTGCCCCTAAGCTTATGCCACTAAGGGTTGGTGGAAAGTGAGACACATAAACCCATCACTTGCCTTTGTCAACAAATGGTTTCAGTTAATTAATGATGTGTTTTTTTTTCTGGACAGGCATGAGGATGGAATGTATTGAGTTTATCTCCTGCCTCAATAAGAGTATGTTCACACAGAGGATAAGGTCGCGGAAAACTTTTCCACCTTGTGAACATTCCGTGTCAATGCGAGCCACTTTTGCAGGTGGAGTCCACGTCAAAATCCGCCTGCAAAGAACTCTGTGTGAACATACCCTTGCAACTTGATTAACATTTCTCTTATCCATATTGGTACTTATTGGACATTATATAGCGCTTGTGTGCAACAGAAGTTATAAATATTTATATCGGACACATCATCTAATAGTTTATTACCAGAAATGAGCGAACAGTAAAATGTTCAAGGTTCGATATTTGTTTCGAGTAGCCCCTCAATATTTGACTACTCGAATCGAATATTGAACCCTATTATAGTCTATAGGGGGGAAATGCTCGTTTCAGGGGTAGGCAACGTTCGATCAAATTATACTTACCAAGTCCACAAGTGAGGGTCGCACTACAAGCGGACATGCGCAGTTGGCTCTGCCCAGGCCCGATGCCTGGCAGAGTGAATGAAGAGCCGGAAGATGCCGTGGGGAAGCTGCACGGAGAAGACTTCTAAAGGTAGGAGAAGAACCAGCGTTGATTGGCCGACTGTATAGCATTCGGCTAATCAATGCTGGTTCTGCATCGAACTTTTACATTCGAACAGCGAGTGGTACTCGATCGAGTACGAGTATTTCGAATACCATAGTATTTGATCGAATACCTACTCGATCGAGTACTACTCGCTCATCTCTATTTATTACATCATAATAGTTTCCAAAAAGATGTATTCCTGTTGGACAATTCCTCAGGTTTAAACAGAATTGGGGTTATCCTCACCAGGTACTTTTGCAGGCTCAAGAATGCTGATAAAATGGATCTAGTGTATTCTACTAACGTATGAGATTAAATCAGTATTACAGGTTGCCAGGGTTTTTTTCCTCACGTCTACTGGCTTTCTGCCACCTTACTATATTATCTGTTCACTAACATATGTCTAATAAATTTTATGTTGGAGTTCGTTATATGCATTTTATAATGTTTTGTTTAGCACATTAAATTATTAAATTTTTTTTCTCACATTGGGGTTAGGATATCATGAGTTGGTAATGTTATCAATTTTATTTATATAAGTTTTATTATGGCATGGTTGGTGAAAGATCAGACATCTTATCAATAATGGGATATGTTCTGCTGTACAAAGGGTTTGTCCATGGCACAGTCTGATTTAACCCGGGTAGAGCCACTAATTCAGTAACATGTATAACCTCCTATTAGGAGAGTATCCAAACACTTGGAAGCAATTCTTCGATGAAACAATGTGAATAATAACTTATTTATGATATCAAATATACTTTGATTGATTTTCTAACAAAATATTTTAAAAATGTGTTTTCAAAACAACATGAATTTGGGCTCTGTTACTTTGGACAGACGATTCCTTTAATCCTTTTCTATCTTATACATTATTTGGGTTGTAAAATTTCCAGCAACTGAGTCTGGAGAAACTTGTTTCTTAATCTTTTCGTTGTTGGTTGGTTTTGCGATTTATTCCAAGGGCTGGAACTTTATGAACTTATGCAGCTGTGACATTTACTTTATTTGTACAGCAAATTATGAAAGTATATTTATACAGGATATGTACAGACGCTTAATATTTGTCTATACACTAGGGACACAATGACAAACTTTACTTACTTACCAGCTTGACTACTGACGTAGAATGCACCTTCATGTCTGTCATAAGTAGGCAGTGAATTGTTACTATTGCTGAAATCCCTATCTCCAATGTACAGGTGATACAGACAAGCAAGATATAAATAGAAACATATTTATGTGAAAGTATAACAAACATAAACAGTGGTAATACCTAAAGTAACCAATCACATCCTAATCCCAACATATGTTTACTGGATTTTAGCTATGCTATAATATGTTATCAAGTCATTGGTTAGCTGTTATTTCACAATACATTTGGATACTTGTTTGATTTGTTGAATGGATTTTAATGCTAAGAGACAATTATTACAAATTCACTAAAACTATGTAAACATTTTGTATATTCTTTGGTAATTTTGTACAATAATAATGTTTTAAGACAGCATATTTAACTTAAATTATCTATAGGCAAATGAATTCTGACTCCTCGAGGGAGGGACTCTGGTTTCAGTAAATATAGCTTATTCTTTGTATAATAAAGTAGAAAGGTCCCGGGAACTGCGGTTTTGACCACAAGCACATTATTTTTGTTGTTGTTGTTTTTTTTAGTCTCCTGATGAGCTATTTACTTAGCGAAATGCATTGAGCTAATGGCATTAACACATCTATAGGAGTGCTCTAATGGGGGAGGGGGTTGTTTGTAGTGGTTCTTACTCCAGCACTTATCAGGGACAGGTGGCACTTGTGTGTCATGTAGACTCCGCTACAATTGAGGAGCTTCATATGCCGCAGGCTAGTCTTTGCTAGTCGGGAGAGCTAGCAGTTTGCGGTTACGAAGGAGCTTACTTTTTATCATCGCAACTGCAAGCGCTGTGCAGTTACAGCGCATGGACCCCATAGACTATAATGGGGTCCGTGCGCTTTAACTGCACAGTGCGCCTCCTAAACACTCTCCTCCTGCTACTCGTGGACTTGGTGACTCTCCTTTAGTCGAATAGTGGTTTCCACTGAAATAAGCATTTTTTTCCATAGACTATAATGGGATTCGATATTCGATCGAGTAGTCGAATATTGAGGCTCTACTAGAAACGAATCTCGAATATTTCACTGTTCGCTCATCTCTAATATTGAATAAAAGTTATTTTTTACTACTAATTTTTGTTTTTTGAGGGTACCCCTTTGTATGCTATTATTCTTTGTACAATAAAGTTATACAATTTTCAATATATTTTCTTTATCAGTTCCTCTGGGTTTTCAAGGTCTCCACTTGCAGTAATTCAGTAGGAACCATCATTGTTTACTTCCAGTGGATACAAATCTATCCTTGTCATGTCACAAACTCAGTCAGCTTGCTAGAGATATAGTATCTATAGTATCTAACTAACTGTTACGATTTTGCATATATATATATATATATATATATATATATATATATATATATATTATATATATGCAAAATATATATATATATATATATATATATATATATATATATATATATATATATATATAATTATTTAGACAGAACCTCTTGACTGTGGTAGTGGTTGCAGTCAAGGTCCACAAGCCCCAGAAGGGCGGCTGTCTGCCTGAGCGAAGCAGCAGTATGTTCGCACGGCTCAAGTGTGAACACAGACAAACGCACATTCACCAGTTAGCTTCACTGGGTGAAGGCGTGCGTGCAGCTCCACGGTAAACTGGCTGCAAAGGAGGAGTGCCCCAGTTGACTTCACTGGGCAGGAGTTTGTGTTGCTTTAATAGGAATAGGCGGCAATACTGGTTCACCAGAAACTTCCTGGGGAACTGCACCTGCGTATAGGCTGCAATCAAGGCTGCCAAGGGTTAATGTCACCCCTGGTCAGAATCACAATGGGCTCCACAACAGCTTTGGAGCTACAAATAATACTGGACAGATCCAACAGGCTATAATAGTTCCCTACCGTCAGTACCCAGGAATCCTACACTAGAACACCTGCACTGGTAACCTGGCATTGACAGGAACCAAGCCCTAAACCTCTCTGTCTCAACATAATAGTCAAAGTCTGAGCACCTGGCGGGCGTCGGCTCACACCATATAAAGGCAAGTCCCAGCTCACAGGGCCGTGGCCATAACCTCACTGAGCATGCTCAGTAGGGTGAGAATGAGAGCCTCAGAGCATCTCCAAAAAGTCTGAGCATGCTCAGTAGGCCAAATGCTGGACTTAGGCTCCACAAACCTCACCGTCCGACGCCGAGGGCGAAAACTGGATTGACCCACAGGTGGCACTGTGCGCTGGAAGGAAAACCTGCGGGACCCCATCCTAACACTAACCATGCACCTCATGACCAGGATATGTTGTTACCATTCTTTCCAGCGATTGCTGGGATATGGCATTCTGTGTGTCTTGATGTTGTCGGACAAACCTTATGTAAGCTAAAGCCCCACATTGCAGAAATACATACAAAGCCAAGAATGGCTACAAAAGGAATGAGAAATATATAGTCATCATGGGGCATTATACTGGAGGTACCACTGTGGGACATTATACTATGTATAAATGGAATATTTTACCATGTGGGGGCCTATAAAGAGACCATTTTACCATGTGGGTGCCATGAAATGGGACTCCCTGCCATGTTGTGGTAGGGGATCCCAAGTAAAAGTTTGCTACGGTGCCCAGTCTTTGGTAGTTATGCCACTGGCCCCTACATATTGTTTACATATAATGCCTATAGGAGCACCAAATTCTACTATTAGTGACTATTCAGGACAATAAAAGCTGCTACATATTGGAAAAGCGCTTAGCATTGTAAGAGAAATATCTCCATTGTAGCATTACAGTATTGCAGCACTGTATGTCAATCTTCCTCTGGTAAAGCCATATCTATTGTGTTTACAAGAAATCCTAACCCCAGTTTCCCATATCTTTCTTCTCATTAAACTCTTTTTCATTATTTAACTATTAAAGACACTGAGAAAACTAACTTACAAGTATATCAAGAATAAATAGTTAATGCAGGATAACCATGTCTTTCTCTGAGTTTAATCCTTCAGTCTTTGAATAGTATTCTTTGTTTAGTGCACCCAATTACGTGAATGTTGGTTTTTGGGTTTATAAGCAAATATAAATTACTCATGCATGATGTTGTATAAAATAAACTTTTTTTTTAACATTTTTTTTTATACATGACCTTATAACAGGTCATAGGTGAATGGATGATTTATATGATAAAACATAAAGGGTTATATTAATCTAAAAGTGAAATGAAGTCTTGAAGGTGTGTTGTGGATTTAGTAAATAAAGCCTATTCATTGTATCATGAAAAGTTATTCAGTTTCCAAATATACTTTGTGCCTCAGTTGATCCCAGTTGTAGAGGTCTCTGTTTACTGCTATTGAATAGGATCTTTTTTATTGTTTACTTCCAGGGAGTGAGAATCTGTTCTGGTAAAAGTTTGTTAGAAGACGCAGATCTACATACACACACTGTAACTGTAACCAGTCCTACACCTGTGTGATCATCACGTGACCAGGACATAATATGACCCACTGGAGGTCAAATATGAAAGATCTCATACAATGACAAGAAACAATATATATATATATATATTTTTTTTTTTTTTTTTTTTTTTTACTTAACTTGTCAATTGTACATGTAGTCATATTTGTGGGCATTATGTTAAAGAGCAGGTTAATATATAGTTCTATGAGGACAAATTCCACATAACTTGCACAACCTGTCCTTTCCATATACCTGTGATCTAATCTCCCACTACCTGCCCACACGTAACCTCTGATCCTCCAAAGACCTCCTACTCCGCACTGCTCTTATCCGCTCTTCACAAAACTATTTCCACAATTTCTCCCGTTATGTGTTTGGTCTTATTTACTGATTGACACCTTTCTCTGTATAACTGTGCATTCAGAAATAGCTGTCAGTCACTATTTAGGACCGCCCACTTGGTTGTCCACCTTCAGACCAATATTGAGGGACAAATGTAATTGTTTGTATAATAAAAAGTTATACAATTTTCCAATATACCTTCTGTATCAGTTCCTCATGGTTTTCTAGATCTCTGCTCACTATCATTCATTCTACTTACTCACATTGAATAATAATCAGTCCATGGTCATGTGATATACAGTCCATGGACATATGACAAACACACAGACCATGGACTGATTTTATCCATTGTGAATAAGCAGAATGAGTAACACAAAGCAGAAATCTAGAAAACTGTGAGAAAGTATATTGGAAAATTGTATCACTTTTTATTATACAAACAATAACTTTTGTGCCTCAATATTAGTCTGAAATTGGACAAATCCTTTAATTAGAAAAAGAGTGGGGATTTAAATGCCTGTAGATCGGACAACATATTCACAGTGACAGATTTCCTTCAACTAGATGTCTTATGTGTAAGAGTGGCATAAAATATATATCAATACATAATCACACCTTTTAAAAGGACACAAAGACAGGAAGAGAAAAAAGAGGGAGAAGAGAAAAAAGTAGGAAAGGCAGACCTTGTTTTGTGTCGCAAGAGCAGATGTTTCACTTCAAAAGATGAGTAAAAATGCATTTTTGCTAAATGTAAATTAAACAGACATATTTGCTCAAATGGCAATGAATAAGAATGAACTTTAACCCCTTAGGGTCAGTGCACATTGAATTTTTTGGCGCTGATTTTGACGCTGAATCCGCCTCAAAATCAGCTTCCAAAAAAAGCCTCCCAATAGAACTCTATTGGGAGGCTTTTTTTGGAGGCTGATTTTGAGGCAGATTAAACGTCAAAATCAGCACCAAAAAACTCTGTGTGCATTGACCCATACAATAAGCATTTTAGTCTTTAATCACCAGATGCATTTTAGCAATTTTTAGCCCATTTAATGTTTTTAATTTCTTATATTTCTTACAACAAATAATTTAAGTGTGAATTTTTAATGACATATATGACTGTTTTTCAATACATTTTGTTAGGGGTGTTTTTGTCTACTTTTTTACAATTATATTGAGTATAGAATGAGCATAAGCTTAAATTTGCACACTGATACTTAAAGTGTAAATTTACTGTCCACTGTGACACAGTACATAAAACAGTAAGTAAAGTCTGTATTTCTATTTTTAAAAATATTTTACTAACATGTAAGTTTTTCAATAATTTGTCTCCCATTATATTTTTCTATGTACAGTTTTCAATAATATCTGCAGTTATAGAAGAAAGTGGTCCTCTTCAAATCTTGTAATACACATTTACAGCCATGGCTAGGTGACATACAAATACGACACTTGTTCATTTTTGGGTTTTTAGAATATTACAGAAATCATCTTTTTCCTGCAATTACTGGCATCTGTGATGGCTGGAAAATACAAGGAAACATGTACAATATAGAAAATTTAGCAATAGTGGTAAAGGAAAGGCATATGTTCCATAACCTGAAACTATTTGTGACAGCTGTCCTGTTCAGCGATATCGCTGTATGGTCACAACATAGCTGTTTAGCAGTGAGCTGGTAAGTACTTTTTGGGCCAATCTACAGAATATTTTTTACTTATGAAGAAGAAATGGGGTGTTATCTTTCTAACAGCATTATTGTTAATAGATTAGGGTTGAGCCGATCTTGACTTTTCAGGATCGATTTTAAAATCCGATTTCCGATCATTTTTCATCCAAACCCGATCTCGATCCCAATTCCGATCCCAATGCAAGTCAATGGGATTTTTTTTATTAATCGGAGATGGGATTTTAAAAGCAATCCTATTCACTATACAGCATGGAATCTAAGAATTGTTAGAATCCACGCTGTGTAGTGAATCACTAAGTAGCCAGAGGATTTTTTTTAAATCCTCTGGCTACTTAGTCCCCCCTGGTGTTCACTTACCTCTAGAGATGGCTGCTCCGCTGCTTCTCCTTCTTCTTGTCCTCGCTGCTGGTCCAGCTGCAGTCTTCTTCGCCTCGCGGCCCCCTCCCTGCCAGGTTAGGAGAGTGTGGGCAGGTTAGGAGAGTGTGGGCGGGTACTGGGCGGGGAGACGTGACGTCTCCCCGCCCTGTACCCGCCCACACTCTCCTAACCCGCCCACACTCTCCTAACCTGGCAAGCAGGGGGCCGCGGGGTGAAGAAGACTGCAGCTGGAGCGGCAGCGAGGCAAACAGCAGCAGAGCAGCCATCTCTGGAGGTAAGTAGCTACGAGACATGTTAGTTTAGCCTCCCATTAGAATGAATGGAGGCAGCCGGCGCGCAGGGGGTTAAGGCTGTGTGTCGGCTGCTTCCATTCATTCCTATGGAACCGCAGGGGAGCCTTCACACTGAGTATACACTATATACTCAGTGTGAAGGCATTGTGGGAAATACTACCGATCCCACCTAAAAAGATCATGTTCGGAATTCCGATCGCAAAATTTCTCGATCGCCGATCGGAATCCGATTTTTTCCAAACACGATCGCTCAACCCTATAATAGATGTATTCTAATGAACCAAACATTCTATGACATTTTTTGTGGAACGTTAGAGTGAAATTCAATCTCTGCCATGTAATCTATTTTGTGTTCCAATTGTTATTGAGCACGCAGACTATGATTTCTCACTAGGGGTGTGAAGACTGATAACCTGACAATAAATAGACTTTTTAATTTTTTTTTTTTTAATGTAGATTGTGAGCCCCATATAGGGATCACAATGTACTTTTTTTTTTTTTTTTTTTTCTATCAGTATGTCTTTGTAGAATGGAAAGAAATCCACGCAAACACAGGGCGAACATACAAACTCCTTGTGGATGTTGTTCCTGGCGAGGATTCGAACCCAGGACTCCAGTGCTGCAAGGCTGCAGTGCTAACAACTGACGCTAGGTTCACACCTGCATTCAGCCTTCCGTTCTGTGCTTTCCATCTTCTGCATGCCAGAAGACGCAAAGCGCAGACCGGGTCCGGCTGTGAGCGGTGGTGAGCGTTTTAGGCTCTCCACCGCGAAACCAGATTTTTTAATCCGGACACAGAGTACTGCATGTCCGACTGTGTCCGGATTATAAAACCCGGTTTCACGGCGGAGAGCATAAAACGCTCACTGCCTCTTACGGCCGAACAGCTTTCTCACCCATTCAAATGAATGGGTGAGAAAGACTCTGAAGGTTTCCGTCTCCTGCTCTGTTTTATGCAGGAAACGGAAACCTGCACAACGGAGAGGGCAACGCAGATGTGAACGAGCCCTGAGATACCGTGTTGCCCCTACTTTTTCAGTTTTAATCAGAATATACTTGGATGTTTCTCAAATTACTAAGCGGGTGGGTCACTATAGTTGTTGGTAAGGTGGAGATGCCCAAGCTTTTCTCTTATAATGTGTATGTGACATAAGCACTGTAAGACCACTGTCTACTGGCTGTAGAAGATAGGCTGTCATGTGGCTCTAGAACATCACATTGACTCAAAAGATGTGTCTTGTCTGTATTCTTCCAGTGCAATACATGTGGTAGTCTCTATTTTAGTTTGGCTGAGATGAGTCATCATTTGTACAGTTTAATTAGAAAACCAAACAATTTGAAATATTCGGGTCAAATACAGTTTGCCTTGAATCGATTCACTCATCTCTACTAATACGTAGTGAAGAATATGTGCTTGCATTTTTGTTTTTCAAGCACACTTCACATCATTTAAATCACTCAATGTGTAGTCAAGAGTTAATAATCCAGATAAACCCTCAGAGACATTTTCAGAACTCTTCATAATTCCTGAGAAATTCATTTTGTTCTCAGACAGCAGTATTAAGCAGGTTTCAAATATTGTTTGACAAATCCCAGGTCTAGCTATGTGACAAGCATTAATGGGAGCATGTCAGTATGGGCAGGTTCTTTTTACCAAGAACTATTATATGACTTTTATATAATGGACTCAGCTAAAGCAAAGTAGAATAGTGCTTTGTGATCAGTCCAAATATACAGTGGTTAGCAGTAGAGATGAGCGAACACTAAAATGTTCGAGGTTCAAAATTCGATTCGAAAAGCCGCTCACTGTTCGTGTGTTCGAACGGGTTTCGAACCCCATTATAGTCTATGGGGAACATATACTCGTTAAGGGGGAAACCCAAATCCGTGTCTGGAGGGTCACCAAGTCCACTATGACACCCCAGGAAATGATGCCAACACCTCTGGAATGACACTGGGACAGCAGGGGAAGCATGTCTGGGGGCATCTAACACACCAAAGACCCTCTATTACCCCAACATCACAGCCTAACAACTACACACTTTCCACATTCAAAAAAAACCTCTATCAAAGTGGGAAAATACCTGGAAACCTTCTTTACTCCCCAAATGGATGGACACAAACCCCAATTTAAGCTCAACAAACAGTAACAACCACCCCTTTAAACCATGACAACCACAGATGGAATAGGCAATGGGAAATCCTTTAGTCCTCACCCACAACTGTCATTGTGTGTGTGTGGTAAGACCTTCCAAAATTGACTTTTCTAGCCCTTAACATGAGCCCTTCCAAACAAAGTTACAGGACCTTAAGCTGAGCTACCAGCAGCAGAGATTGAGGCCCTTCGCATGAGTAGAGCCTTGCACCAGCAGTGTTTTTGGCCCTTAGGGTGAGTTGAGCCTTGTACCAGCGTGTGTCCCTTAACATCAGGCGGGCCCTAAGTTCTGCGCTTTGCACAAAAGTTCCACATTAACTAGGCTGAATGGTACAAACCTTAGTAGGCCCGAGAACCAGGAACAGGTCTTGCAATGGCTGTCGGATAACGCTTAAAGCACATTGTCCACCAGCCAGGCAGCCTCTACCTCCTCTCCTCCTCTTACCCAACAGTCTTGTCCTCCTTCCACCCAAAATTCTCAATCTTCCCAGAACAATAACCTCAACTGTCCCTGCTCCCCAGAGCTGTTCTCCCTTCCTTTGACTGTACCGCAACCTGCCCCTCCATTTCGCGATTCCACGGACCTAACAGACTAGTATCTGTGTCCAGATGCTCAACACTAGAGTCTCCTCCATCTCCGGTCGATTTGGTGGCGGATGACCAGCAACCCACCCTCATCGACGACGATGAGATGCAGTTGCTGTCAGGGCAGCCAGTTGACATGCGCATTGTGCAGGAGGAGGAGGCGAGACAGGAATTGGAAGAGGAGGTGGTGGACGACGAGGATACCGACCCCACCTGGACAAGGCAGATGTCAAGCTGGAAAAGTAGTGTGGATGTTGAGGCAGGTGCAGCACCAAAAAGGGTAGCTAGAGGCAGAGGTCAGCAGCTTCGCCGAAGCCAGGCCAGACCCGGAATGTCCGAAGATGTTCCCTTTTGTACCCAGCCCAGAAAAACTCCCCCATCGAGGGCACGTTTCTCGAGGGTGTAGAGTTTTTTCAAGGAATGCGCCGAGGACAGATATAGTGTCGTCTACACAATTTGCCTCTCAAAATCGAGTAGGGGCCCTGAGAAGAGCAACCTGTCCACCACTTCAATGCACCGTCATTTGGAATCCACGCCCGCTGTTCATGCCACTGCCTCTGCTCACAGTGCTGGCGATGCACTCCAGAGGACGAGCCAGGACATCACTTCATCTGCCTCCGCCACTTTGTTGACTTCTCCCTCATCCTCCCCTTTTCCTGCCACTTCTCCTTTTGCCCGCACCATCATGCGCCTCTTCCCAGCAACTCCCCATCTCCCAGGCCTTTCATTTCATGCTAAAGTACAGCGCAACCCACCCACATGCCCAAGGCTTCAACGGCCTCATCTCAAAAAATCTGGCCCAGGAGATGTTGGAGTCCCGGCTGGGGGACACTCTGCCCTTTTTGGGCAGAGTGTCTACTGCGCCACCTCACTGTGCCGTCCACACCAGCACTTTCCCCCAAACATGAGGCGGTCCCTAAATTCAGCGCTTAGCTTAGCTGGGAAGAGGCGCATTATGGTGCAGGCCAAAAGGGCGGATGAGGGTGAACTCCCCAATGTGTCACAGACAGATATGTAGGTGTCCTTGCATCATATCCTTGCACCATACTTGGATTGGACTTTCATTTTGTGCCAAAAAGTGGTCAAGACAGCGATCCCTCAGCTAATCCCATTACACCATCCATTGCCAACTGCAGCACTGAAATTACCATCTCTGGAAGTGGTCCAAAATCTTTCTCTGCATTTAGCCAGGCTCGATGCTATGGTAGGCTCCAGGGTTCTCTTAATGCATATTGCATGGGGGACTCAGATGTGTTTCTCAGCACTGAGACCACCACTTCTGAGATCCCAAAGGAAGTAGGCAAGAGATGTGCAGTGCAGAAAAAAAGATGAGAAAATAAGTTTAGGCTGTAGAGCACAGAGGGATCGGAGAGGGCAGAGCTGGTGTCGGCCAGGTATTCCCACAACATGCGCCTATACTTGTCCCTCCTGGTGACACTAGGCCCCTGAGTGGCAGTAATTTGTCCAGGGGGGCCATTAACGTGTTCTAGACCTAGGAATAAGTCTTCCAACAGGGTAGAGTTTTGCATGCCTTTGCTTCTACCCACTGTTTTTTCTGCTTAGCTTCCCTCCACATCTACACTGCTTTCGCCCCTAAACATCACCCCAGTTTATGCTTTTGCTGCTACCCAGGTTTTTTGTTGATTTAGCTTCCCTTTACATATACACTGCTTTAGCCCCTAGACATCACCCCTGTCCATGTGGGGTCGGTGGCCTCGTCATCCACCAACTCCTCTTCCAATTGCGCACTGTCCCCTTACTGCAAACCGCACATGACCACAGCTTGCCCTGATGGCAACTGTGTCTCATGATCCCCACTGAGGTCCAGAAAAGTCGGTGGCGGGTCCACAACCCCATAATTGGAAGGAAATGGCAGATGCTGCAGTATTTCTAACACCTGTTCCTGGTGCTCGGGCCTGGTCTGTGTTGTATCCTGCACCTGCTGAACGCAGCTGCCATATCCGGAGTTGTGATGAGCGCATGCTAATGTTTCGTGTCCAGTGCAATGGATGGGATGGGATTTCACATAAGTCTGCCACCCATGGCCACTCATGGTTGAGCAACTGATTAGCTATTGGCTACTGCTAGGCAGAAAACATTCAGAGCACACTCCTCTCATCTTCGCACCGTTGGCTGGCGGAGGAAGACGAGGGGGTTGGAGTGGCATCTGATGTCCCTGTCCCACACGAGGCTAGAGGGTGCACTTCAGTGCATCCCATTGCTTCACCACAAATGGTGTGAAGGGGAGTGGAAAATGGAGGAAATGGAGAGTGACCCTTACAGTTGGGGCCAGCAAAGGCATGCCAAGTAACACACTGGCACACATGGCTGACTTCATCTTGGGTTGCTTTTCAAGAGTCTAACACATCATGGAGAACAAATAATACTGGATTTTTACAAGCCTCGAACCCCGGTCTAGGTCTAATGTCTGTTCCTTTCTTATATTAGGGGAGAAGGAAAAAAATTACTTCAGTGATGCGTTTAGCGTACATAGACTGACTATTAATGTGTATCCCACTTAGTGTTGTTAGGGTTACACACCGTCACAACCTGGCTAAAGCTTCCATAGCGGTTAATAAAGTCAACATAACTTTACAGTATCCAAAAAGACAGCTGGTACCGACAGAGAGCAAGACAAATGTCAACCAAAGCTGTGAGCTCTGAACACCCACAGTGACTTTGGCGTCATCATTATAAGGGAGCGGGTGGTAATAAATAACTTGGCAGTGCCTAAAACCCAACAAGCTTATACAACTATATTTACATTAAGATACACAAATGACACTTCTTAGTAGCATATCATGAGACAAGCTGATAAGATCTTCCTTTGTGCAGTGCTATTTGAAAGTTAATAGCTGCCTTCATTTTAATTCTGGAGAAGGTGCAGACATTAGATTTAGAACATGTTGTCTTCATTGTCCAAATCCTCTATATAGGTAATGTGTTTTTCGGGCCGAGCTGTCTGGGAACGAACCTGGGTGAATATGGCAAGAGCCTGAGATGTAGGGTGAATGTATCCTCAAATTATTTGGGGAATTTCCACTCAGAAACTGGCACTATATACCAGTAGCAAAAATTGTGGGTGCACGTAACCCCAATATATTCTTTGAATTCCCAGTCAGAAACTGGCACTATATGGCAGTGGCAGGACTTGAAGGTATTTGTAACCCCAATATATTCTTGGAATTCCCAGTCAGACAATGGCACTATATGGCAGTAGCAAACATAGTGGGTGTATATAGCCCCAATTCTATTGCTAGGGGACTTTAGTGTATTTCTGGGATGAAGGTGGGGGGGCACACCGTTGGAACGGGTATCGGGGGTATATATAGGGTATACGGGAATAAACTGTCAGTGTATTCCATTCAGGATCCTGGGAAAGCTGGGTTGCAGTGATTGAGCCCGTCAGTGCCACGTTACACTGACAAGCTTCTCCCTGGAATTGAAGTTATATGTAACCCCAATATATTCTTTGAATTCCCAGTCAGACAATGGCACTATATGGCAGTAGCAAACATAGTGGGTGTATATAGCCCCAATTCTATTGCTAGGGGACTTGCAGTGTATTTCTGGGGTGAAGGTGGGGGGGCACACCGTTGGAACGGGGATCGGGGGTATATATAGGGTATACGGGAATACACTGTCAGTCACTGTCAGACACTGAACAGCGTCGCTGTTCTTTTAAATCAGAGGTCACATGTTTTCGGCAGCCAATGAGTTTTTCCTACTTTTTTCAACGTCACCGGTGTCGTAGTTCCTGTCCCACCTACCCTGTGCTGTTATTGGAGCAAAAAAGGCGCCAGGGAAGGTGGGAGGGGAATCGAGTAATGGCGCACTTTACCACGCGGTGTTCGATTCGATTCGAACATGCCGAACAGCCTAATATCCGATCGAACATGAGTTTGATAGAACACTGTTCGCTCATCTCTAGTTAGCAGCTTTCTAATTAAATTAGTGTAAATGTTCTACTAATTTCAAAGCACACTTGTGATCTTTTTCAAACGGCATTTCTTTCTTAGAAAATGAAACAGTAATATATCTTACACATAAATCATAAATGGTGCTTACAAAAACGCCATTTTTAAGCACCATGTCTTTTTCTGACTTTTTTCACGTTTTGTTCTTTGTTATGTAAGTTTTAAAATGGCTTATTAAAGGTTATTTTTTACCAAGCCCAAGGAGTGCGGACCTGCTATAACGTGGTGGATGGTTCTTATACGAAAGTTGCCTCGTTCAGTCCAGGGATAAAAGGCCGTGCACCCAAGGGAACATTGAACCACACGTATATGGTGAGATCGAGACTTTTTTCTTCTTTTTTGCATTTATAAATGTATATGTCGGAAAGTGCAGCTTCTTCCCTGACAGATGATGTTGGTAGGAGAAAAGATTAGGCATGTTGAATTCTAACAAGTGTCTTTTTTTGTTTTCATGAGAGGTAAGTTACTATCAGACACCTATTCCCACTGAATGCACATGCACACATGTCCAAGTTCTAAATATCTTACTACTAATGGCCCCTGACTTCTAAACATCTACTTTTTAAAAAAGCAAATACTGTAAGGTACTGACCTGGAGTTCCCAGATATCCTTGACCAAGGAGAGTCCCTGATGTCCCTGCAACCGCTGACCTAGATTGGTTAGGGCTGGGTGCAAATCCAGGAACGTGGGAAGAAATGGATAGGGAAACGTTCCCTAACAGACTCCCTGACTGAACCTGTCTAGCCTCAAACTAATGTCCTTACAACGATGCCCTTGTTAGGATTGTGCAGTAACTGTGGCCATGATCTGGGCGTCGCTGTCTGTTCCTCTGCACAGTCCAGGGTTTCAAGGGTTAATTTGCCTTGCAACAGCCGGGTGTGGTCGAGTCTTTGATGGACTGGTGTGTCGACCAATGGATGCTCAGATTGGGCAGCTGGGCTATTTTCTGGTGACCGCCCCTTGCCTATATAAGGGGGCTGGTCTGGACGCCCGGCGCTCTATGATCACATTCTGAAACCTGAAAGTGTAAGTGTAAGTGTGTGTGTGTGTGTGTGTGTGTGTGTGTGTGTGTGTGTGTGTGTGTGTGTGTGTGTGTGTTTCAGCCTGTAAACATTAATTGCCCTAGCTAGTAAATTACCCCGGAGGTAGCAATGCCACTGTTAGTCAGGCAGCATGCTGCCTTGTATGTGTGTGGTAGAACTCAGTAGGTTCAGCTAGCATAACTTCTCAGACAGGGTGACTGGGAGTGGGCTTGGCAGTAGTTGCCTGGGTGGTTGGGTGGAACAACTACACACAGGGTTTACTTGGTCTCTGGCTTGTTCTGGAGTTCAGACTAGCCAGTTTGTTTATTTGTGCGGCTGCTCTGACTGCTCTGGACTCCGAGATTGGTAACAGAGCAAACCTAGTTGTTTAATTTAGCTGGCAGTGACATCAACTGTCAGACACTGTTCACACCAGGTTTTTAGCAGCCAGTAGCCCAGAGGGCTCCGCAGTGTTTTTCAGTTTAGTTTTTTTTAATAAACCCTGCTGACCATAACAGCCCTTCACTGGAACCTAAAGTAGATTCCCTATAGTTACCCTAAAGGCCTGGTTCACACTATATCTTTTGGCACGTAATGTGCCACGTAGACGCCGCGGGAGCTTTTGCGGGCCGTATACGCTCCCATTGTTTTCAATGGGAGCCGGTACCGTATACGCGGCGCTATTTTGCGGCCGTGATTTTGCGGCGGCCGCAAAATAGTGCCGCGTATACGGTACCGGCTCCCATTGAAAACAATGGGAGCGTATACGGTCCGCAAAAGCTCCCGCGGCGTCTACGTGGTACATTACATGCCAAAAGACATCGTGTGAACCCGGCCTAACAGTGGGCTGAGATGTACTAAAAGAAACAAACCAAGTATTACTAGTAGTGGCAGATAACATAACAATAGCTGTTAAGCGTAGTCAGGCAAGACCAGAGGTAGATATAGGTGAGCAATAGAATACAAAAATAAACAAGGAAACTAGACAGGCAAGGAACAGGAAGGGTAAGGGAAAACAAAGCTTAACGGCTGTAGCAAGAGTACAGAAAAAGTTATATAGAACCTGGAAGTTGTAAAAAAAGTCTGATTGCTATAGCAGGCACATGAACTTGAGGGAGGGGAACTAAATAGGAACAGAGATACAACCCCACCCTTCACAGATAGGAATAACTGGCCAGACAGTCTGCCAGTCAAACAGACACCAAGAAGACAACTTAACCCCTTAATGTAGTAAATATAGTCAGAGGAGTCTCTGGCATGCCTCCGAGGCAAGCGCCACATAGCAGGAAGGCCTCAGCATCCCTGAATCCTGACAACTACATTGTTTTAGCACAATGTACAAATCAAAAAGTTCTTTGTAAAGTAAAAGTAAATAAATAAATATGTTTATACATGCTCACACAGATAGAAATCATGTTAATACAGTTACCAAAAACTCATATCATTATTCATTTTATTGTAAATAATGTTGAAAAAAAAAACATATTGGTGAATAGGTAATAACAGGTGTTAAAACTCTACCACAGCTTCAACCAGCTCTTCTAGATCAAAGTCACCTTAAAGGGGTTGTCCCATCTCAAGGATCCTATCTATACTGGTAGCTTATGTAAATTGATTTTTTTTTTCTAAATGTATTGCTTTAGAAATTCTGCTTTTGTTTTCCTGGTATGTGAATTTATTCCTCCCATTGTTTACACAGTGTTGCTATAACCACGGACCTAGGAGATCGCACAAGTGACGTCACTTACTCAGTGCCAGCAGGGCAATAGTTCAGCTAATTGCAGTTTGCTGATAAAGCCTGGTCTGTTATCTCTCTATGTAAACACATAGATAACACTGAGTCTGTTCTGTACAAGAATCTGCATAATATCTGATCTGAAGAAGGATTGTGAGTCCCATTTAGCTGGAGGGAGGGGGAGAAATATAGGTAGTGAGAAGCAGACACTGAATGCAGCCTGGCTGAAAGACTGAGATGGGAGAACCCCTTTAACATTTTTTTTTTCTGATCATGACCTGGCACAGAGCAATTTGTACTTTACCTAATGTAAATATCAATTCTGCATTACCTTTTCTGTAGTTTAGTAACCTCCCTGGCAGGCTTAAAAGAGGCTTACAACTGCTGAAAATGTTTTTGGCGTTAGCCCCATTGAAAACAGGGGGCTATTATTTACTTTCAACAATAAACTCTGAAGATAAGAAGATTTAGATGGTAAGTGTTTAACATATTTAAGATTCTGTTAGACAGAGTTGACTATTTCTCAAATAATTCAGCCTCAACACTAGAAAATTAAGGAGGTGGATCACTGCCACTGTATCCCATCCAGCTTTAAAAATTCTTAAGGTTTACAGTGTTTTCTTACATGGCACCTAAAAGTAATTGCAAATATTGTAAGGTGTATCCTTTTTGCAAGCAAAATTTTTGCACTTTGCTTGATTTCATTCAGTTTAATGTAATTGAAGAACAAAATGTTCTGGTAAACCACACAAATGACTTGTGTTGGTACATGATGGGGATGAAGCGCTATATCTTAATTTTACAATGGCTTTTACTTTTTATTTCGCCAATGTTATGGAAATGTTGAGAGGATGACTTCACTTTTTTGTATGCAATGGCTTAGAGTACTTCTAAACACTGTGGTTTAAGTGTGTGCTTGATTTTAATATCAACTTAGGTGGCCTTTAAAAGAATACATTAGTCAACCAAGTAAAATGTTGCCAGGAATTATTCCATTCCATACTTGGCAACAGTATACTTCTATTAGTTGTTACTTTTTTCATAAGAAGTCATTGTTTTAAGTGACAGTATTTTAAATTAAAGCCTATTTTAACTCTTACATCTACCTGCATAAAATAAATATAAAATAAATTAGGATTCATAGCTCGCAAAATCAATAAATCTAAATGTTATGAAAACACACAAAACATTTTAGTAAAGAATCACAGAAATAACAAATATATGGCAAAAATATGGCTACCAGAACAAAAGCAGATGGCAGTGGCAACTCAAGTTCAGCTTATGCTGGCAAAGGTAACCCATGGAATTTACAAAAAATAAAGTCAGTGTTCGAACAGCAATTCACTAAATAAAGAAGGGTATGGTAAATAAATCATATCATGTCAATAAAACGCAAGCAAGTAGGCAAGTAACACAAAAATTATATACCTATACAAATAAACAACATGCTAGATAAACAATGAGGAGGTCACAGCACTTGAACTAAGTCCATAGCCCTTCAAGCTGATGATCAGCGGGCGTCCTGGGTGTCAGACTCCCACTGATCTCCTATTGATGACGTATCCTGAGAATAGCCATCAATAGAAAAGAACTGAAAAACAAAGAAAAAATTATACAAGCCTACATAAGATAAACTTGCCTGCACTGTCAGTCTGCAAAAGTTTCTGCAGGTTCTGGAAATCAACAGTTTTGTAGAAAACCTACAATAAACTCAGAAGTTAAGTTTTTAGTTACTTCTACTTTCATCCAGGGGGAGCTTATAAAGGACCTCTTATGTCCTCTAACCATATATAATTATTTTAGATTAGTTACTTCTTATCCTCACAATCACGTGTGTGACTGTAAGGTAACTGGCTATAGGAGTTCTCCTACTGATTACCTTTCTTGTCCTCTAACATTGTGTGTGTTATATTACCACTGCAAAGCTGACAGCACACTGAATTCTGCTCACTTCACTGTCAATTTTGCCAGTTAGTCTGTTAGATAGGCAAGCCTCACAGCTTAGTGTCACTGCCTCAACTGTACAAGACTATAGAAATATACCATTGCAGATACCAGCAAAACTGCTGTCAGCTTTGCAGTGAGAAATAACACACACAATGTCAGAGAATATGAAAGGTCCTCTCTAACAATCTTTGTTTCTTATTTCAAGATAAAACACCCAAGAAAACTAAGGTATCTGGCTTTCCCAAATAAAATTCTGATGATAATAATAATAAAAATAATAATAATAATAATAATAATAATAATAAATTTTATTTATATAGCGCCAAAATATTCCGCAGCACTGTACAATTTGTAAGGTTCACATACAGATAGAAAGATACATTACAAAGAAAGTCATTTCACACAATGGGACAAAGGTAGAGGGGGTGACACAAGAGGTAGCAGGGTCGGCATTGCTTATACAGTGGTCAGACAATTTTGTAATAGAGGTTACTGTGATTACACAAACATAAAACTTTATGAGCCTTCACCAGTCGTGACCTTTAATATGTGGATGGTGCTTGGACATATAGAGTTAGCCTGAAATGGCATTATATCATGTGGGGTAATGTGGGAGCGGGGACAGAGGAGGGTGAAGTTTTGGGGATTCTAATGACGGTACGGAAGGTTTTAGGAATTGTGATAGGCCTGTCTGATAAGATGTGTCTTTAATTTGCGCTTGAAGCTGTAGAAATTGGAGTTAATCTGATTGTCCGGGGTAGAGCATTCCAGAGAAGTGGTGCAACTCGGGAGAAGTCTTGTATACGAGCATTGGGAGTTCTGATAATAAAGGATGTAAGTGTTAGGTCATTGAGTGAACGGAGAACACGGGTTGGGCGGTAGACAGAGATGAGGGAGGAAATGTAGGGAGGTGTAGCATTATATAGAGCCTTGTGGATGAGGGTGACAATTTTATATTTTATTCTATAATGAATAGGCAGCCAATGTAGTGACTGGCACAGAGCAGAGGCATCGCTGTAGCGTCTAGACTGATAGAAAAAATAATAATAATGATTAAGCTTGTTTTATTGAACTCACAATGCAGTGTATATATCAATAAATAGGTCAAAGCATTTGACTGACTATGAAAATGCAGTAAATAACATTGAACAAAGGACTCAGTGTATGTGGAAGAGTAAAGTTCCAGTATGTTACAGTAGGTTACAACCAGGATACATTAGAATGACCACAAACAGATACCACAACTATTACATTGTGTTAAACAATAAACATATTCTAACAATCCATACAGAGACATCCTCATGTCAGTGTATTAGTATATACTATTTGGATGGGGGGGAGATTATTTACTCAACATGGTAGTGTGGTTTTGATGAGAGTTTTTGAGTTTATTTGATAGCTTAGTCCTTAATGCTCTAAGGAATGAGTTAGTGGACAATTGTACCATGTATCCCACAATTATGAGAATTTCTGGGGGCAGTCTCTATGTTTATGTATTTTCTCACATTGCTCCACTGCTGGGAGTTTATCTCCCATCCACCTAATCGCAAAGGCTTTCCTAGCAAGGAATAAAGACTCCCACAGAAATACAGGGTTGCAAATTTTTTACGCTAATTGCAACTTAAATAGTCACTAGTTATTAGAGATGAGCGAACACTAAAATGTTCGAGGTTCGAAATTCGATTCGAACAGCCGCTCAATGTTCGTGTGTTCGAACGGGTTTCGAACCCCATTATAGTCTATGGGGAACAGATACTCGTTAAGGGGGAAACCCAAATCCGTGTCTGGAGGGTCACCAAGTCCACTATGACACCCCAGGAAATGATGCCAACACCTCTGGAATGACACTGGGACAGCAGGGGAAGCATGTCTGGGGGCATCTAACACACCAAAGACCCTCTATTACCCCAACATCACAGCCTAACAACTACACACTTTACACATTCAAAAAAACCTCTATCAAAGTGGGAAAATACCTGGAAACCTTCTTTACTCCCCAAATGGATGGACACAAACCCCAATTTAAGCTCAACAAACAGTAACAACCACCCCTTTAAATCACGTTCCCCATGACAACCACAAATGGAATAGGCAATGGGAATTCCAAAAGCCCTCACCCTTAACTGTCATTTTGAGTGAGTGTGTGTGTGTGTGTGTGTGTGTGTGTGTGTGTGTGTGTGTGTGATGTGGTAAGACCTTCCAAAATTCACTTTTCTAGCCCTTAACATGAGCCCTTCCAAACAAAGTTACAGGACCTTAAGCTGAGCTACCAGCAGAGATTGAGGCCCTTGGCATGAGTAGAGACTTGCACCAGCAGTGTTTTTGGCACTTAGGGTGAGTTGAGCCTTGTACCAGCGTGTGTCCCTTAACATCAGGCGGGCCCCAAGTTCTGCGCTTTGCACAAAAGTTCCACATTAACTAGGCTGAATGGTACAAAGATTAGTAGGCCCGAGAACCAGGAACAGGTCTTGCAATGGCTGTCGGATAACGCTTAAAGCACATTGTCCACCAGCCAGGCAGCCTCTACCTCCTCTTACCCAACAGTCTTGTCCTCCTTCCACCCAAAATTCCCAATCTTCCCAGAACAATAACCCCAACTGTCCCTGCTCCCCAGAGCTGTTCTCCCTTCCTTTGACTGTACCGCAACCTGCCCCTCCATTTCGCGATTCCACGGACCTAACAGACGAGTATCTGTGTCCAGATGCTCAAACACTAGAGTCTCCTCCATTCCATCTCCGGTCGATTTGGTGGCGGATGACCAGCAACCCACCCTCATCGACGACGAGACGCAGTTGCTGTCAGGGCAGCCAGTTGACATGCGCATTGTGCAGGAGGAGGAGGCGAGACAGGAGTTGGAAGAGGAGGTGGTGGACGACGAGGACACCGACCCCACCTGGACAAGGCAGATGTCAAGCTGGAAAAGTAGTGTGGATGTTGAGGCAGGTGCAGCACCAAAAAGGGTAGCTAGAGGCAGAGACATGTCCAGAGGCAGAGGTCAGCTGCTTTGCCGAAGCCAGGCCAGACCCGGAATGTCCGAAGATGTTCCCTTTTGTACCCAGCCCAGAAAAACTCCCCCATCGAGGGCACGTTTCTTGAAGGTGTAGAGTTTTTTCAAGGAATGCGCCGAGGACAGATATAGTGTCGTCTACACAATTTGCCTCTCGAAATCGAGTAGGGGCCCTGAGAAGAGCAACCTGTCCACCACTTCAATGCACCGTCATTTGGAATCCAAGCAATGGAATCAGTGGCAGGCAGCAACTGCAGGACAAACGTCGCCCGCCGTTCATGCCACTGCCTCTGCTCACAGTGCTGGCGATGCACTCCAGAGGACGAGCCAGGACATCACTTCATCTGCCTCCGCCACTTTGTTGACTTCTCCCTCATCCTCCCCTGTTTCTTTACAACAACCCACCATCTCTCAGACATTGGAGCGCCGGCAGAAATACACCGCTAACCACCCACCCACGCAAGCCTAGAACGCCAACATCGCTAAACTGCTGGCCCAGGAGAGGTTGGCGTTCCGGCTTGTTGAAACTCCCGCCTTCCCGGACCTGATGGCAACTGTGGCACCTCACTATGCCGTCCCTAGCCGTCTCAACTTCTCCCGGTGTGGCGTCCCCGCCTTGCACCAGCACGTGTCACTCAACATCAGGTGGGCCCTTAGTTCCGCGCTTTGCTGCAAGGTCCACTTAACCACCGACACTTGGACAAGCGCCTGTGGTCAGGGATGCTGCAGTGCTTATCTTTAATGACAGGCAGGGTGAATGTGATGGAGTCTGTTCCCCGGGTGCAAACTGGGGTGGCCTATCTCCTCTCCCAGGCCAAAATTCATGGCAGGAGTAGACTGAAACCCTACGACGCTGCAACCTCCACCACAGCTACTAGCGGCAAACGCTAAAACACTGGTGTGGGGAGACGTCAGCAGGCGGTGCTGAAGCTCATCAGCTTGGGGGACAGACAGCACAGTGCCTCCGAGGTCAGGGATGCCATCCTGGCTGAGATGGCATTTTTTTTTCCCTGCTACACCTGGGGCCTGGCATTTTTACGCCTGTGATAATGGCTGGAACCTGGTAGCGGCTATGGAGCTTGCCAGCCTCCAACACGTTCCATGTTTGGCCCATGTCTAACCTAGTGGTGCAAAGTTTTTAAAAAACATACCCAAATGTACCGAAGCTACTGTTGAAAATGCGGCACTTGTGCGCCCACTTTTGCAAGTGCACAGGAGTCGCTGCTAGCCTAAAAACACTCTAGCAAGGCCTACATCTGTCCAAACACAGGCTGTTGTCCGTCATTCACACACGATGAAACCCTACAATACCATATCTTGAGCACGGTGTGTGAGCTGCACAGACCTTTGATGGAGTTCCATCTACAAAACCCAAGGGTTCCTCAAAGTCAGCTCCCAAAGTTTCTGCACCATGAGTTTCCAGGGGTGGCAGAGTTATGGCTAGGGGCAGAGGCATGGATAGGGATGATGTCTAGGGGCAAAAGCAGTGTGGATGTGGAGGCAAGCTAAGCAGGAAAAACTGGGGGTACAAGCTAAGGCATGGACTGGGGTGATGTCTAGGGGCAAAAGCAGTGTGGATGTGGAGGCAAGCTAAGCAGGAAAAACTGGGGGTACAAGCTAAGGCATGGACTAGGGTGATGTCTAGGGGCAAAAGCAGTGTGGATGTGGAGGCAAGCTAAGCAGGAAAAACTGGGGGTACAAGCTAAGGCATGGACTGGGGTGATGTCTAGGGGCAAAAGCAGTGTGGATGTGGAGGCAAGCTAAGCAGGAAAAACTGGGGGTACAAGCTAAGGCATGGACTGGGGTGATGTCTAGGGGCAAAAGCAGTGTGGATGTGGAGGCAAGCTAAGCAGGAAAAACTGGGGGTACAAGCTAAGGCATGGACTGGGGTGATGTCTAGGGGCAAAAGCAGTGTGGATGTGGAGGCAAGCTAAGCAGGAAAAACTGGGGGTACAAGCTAAGGCATGGACTGGGGTGATGTCTAGGGGCAAAAGCAGTGTGGATGTGGAGGCAAGCAAAGCAGGGAAAATGGTGGCTAGAGGCAAATGGATGTCCATAGGCAGCAAGGGCAAAGATGCAAAACTCTCCCGTTTCAAGAATTTTCCTGACTTGTCTCCCCACAAAACATTCCTGGGAGGAGGGCTGAAACACCACCCTCCTCCTCCTCCGCTGTTAGATTGACCCCAGCTACAAGCTGAAAACGCTGCAACACTGGTGTGGGGAGACGTCAGCAGGCTGGGCTGAAGCTCATCAGCTTGGGAGACGGACAGCACACTGCCTCTGAGGTCAGGGATGCCATCCTGGATGAGATGGCAATTTGTTTATCCCCGCTGCCCCTGGGGCCAGGCTTTTTTGTCTTGTTGGAGGGCTCTGGAGCTTGCCAGCCTCCAACACGTTCCATGCCTGGCCCACGTGTTCAATGTAGTGGTGCAATGATTTTTAAAAACATACCCCAAATTAGCTGAGCTAAGGGTGAAAGTGCGGCACTTGGACACCCACTTTCCCAAGTCTACAGTACCTGGAGCTAGCCGCAATACACTCCAGCAAGGCCTACATCTGCCTGAAGCACCTACTGTTGTGCGAGGTCACCACACGCTCTAACCCTAGATACCGTATGTTCAGCAGGGTGTGTGAGCAGCAGAGACCTTTGATGGAGTACCAGCTACAAAACCCAAGGGTTCCTCAGAGTCAGCTCCCTCACTTTCTGCACCATGAGTTTCCATGGGTGGCAGACTTATGGCTAGAGGCACAGGCATGGATAGGGGTGATGTGTAGGGGCAAAAGCAGTGTGGATGTGGAGGCAAGCTAAGCAGCAAAAACTGGGGGTACAAGCAGCCGGTGGCATCATCACTGACAAGCACAGCTGTCTGTCAGCTGACAGGCTGACTTTCACCAAAATGAACAGACAATGGATAGACTCATCATATACATGTCAGTTACATGACAAATTTAGTGCAATTTGCAAGTCCAAGATGGGTTGGAGATCTGCGGAGAGGAATCTCACCACCTCTTGCGGGTGCCATCATTTGGAAGGCAAGCCCTGGGCTCAGTGGGTGAGAGCAAGCGCAGGATAATCGTCGTTTGGCCTGGCGGCCACTGCCTCTCCCACTGTTGACAGGGCTGGCGCTGCAGTCCAGACCAGCAGCCAGGACACCTCCACATCTGCCTCTGACACTTTGGGGAGTTCACCCTTATCCTCACCTTTTCCTGCCATTTCTCCTTTTGCCCGCGCCATCATGCGCCTCTTCCCAGCAACTCCCCATCTCCCAAGCCTTTCATTTCATGCTAAAGTACAGCGCAACCCACCCACATGCCCAAGGCTTCAACGGCCTCATCTCAAGAAATCTGGCCCAGGAGATGTTGGAATCCCGGCTGGGGAACACTCTGCCCTTTTTGGGCAGAATGTCTACTGCGCCACCGCACTGTGCCGTCCACACCAGCACTTTCCCCCAAACATGAGGCGGTCCCTAAATTCAGCGCTTAGCCCTAAAGTTCCATGTGACCAGTTACGAATGGACAAGTGCATGCGGACAGGGACGCTACCTTTCAATTTGGGCACAGTGGTTGAATGTAGTTGAGGCGTGGACCGGGTCGCAAAATGTGGTGGCCTGACTTGTCTCCCCACACAACATTCCTGGGAGGAGGGCTGAAACACCACCCTCCTCCGCTGTTAAATTGACCCCAGCTACGAGCTGGAAACGCTGCAACACTGGTGTGGGGAGACGTCAGCGGGCCGTGCTGAAGCTCATCAGCTTGGGGGCCAGACAGCACACTGCCTACAAAGTGAGTCATGCCATCCTCGATGAGACGGCAATGTGGTTTTTGCCACTGCACCTGGGCCCAGGCGTGTTGTCATGTGTGATAATGGCCGTAACCTGGGATTGGCTCTGTAGCTTGGCAGCCTGCAACATATTCCATGCCTGGGCCACGTTTTTAACTCATTGCTGCTAATCTTTTGAAAAAGGTACCCCAATGTTCCTGAGCTACTGGTGAAAGTGTGGCGCTTGTGCGGATAGTTTTTAAAGTCTATAGTTGCCGCTGCTAGCCTCTATGCACTCCTACAACGCCTGTACCTGCTGGAACAACGGCTGTTGTGCGACGTCTCCACACTGCTGGCACTAAACATATCATGTGTTGAGCAGAGTGTGTGAGCAGCACAGACCTTTGATGTAGTTCCAACTCCAAAACCCTCGGGTTCGTCAAAGTCAACTCCCTCAGTTGCTCAACCATGAGTGGCCATGGGTGGCAGACTTATGTGAAATCCCATCCCATCCATTGCACTGGACACGAAACATTAGCATGCGCTCAGCATAACTTCGGATATGGCAGCTGCGTTAAGCAGGGTGCAGGGTACAACACAGACCAGGCCCGAGCACCAGGAACAGGTGTTAGAAATACTGCAGCATCTGCCATTTCCTTCCAATTTTGGGGTTTTGGACCCGCCACCGACTTGTCTGGACCTAAGTGGGGATCATGAGACAGTTGCCATCAAGGCAAGCTGTGGTCATGTGCGGTTTGCAGTAAGGGGGCAGTGCGCAATTGGAAGAGGAGTTGGTGGATGACGAGGCCACCGACCCCACATGGACAGGGGTGATGTCTAGGGGCTAAAGCAGTGTAGATGTAGAGGGAAGCTAAATCAACAAAAAACCTGGGTAGAAGCAAAGGCATAAACTGGGGTGATGTTTAGGGGCTAAAGCAGTGTAGATGTGGAGGGAAGCTAATTCAACAACAAAAAAAAAAGGGTAGAAGCAAAGGCATAAACTGGGGTGATGTTTAGGGGCTAAAGCAGTGTAGATGTGGAGGGAAGCTAATTCAACAAAAAAAAACAGGGTAGAAACAAAGGCATAAACTGGGGTGATGTTTAGGGGTGAAAGCAGTGTAGATGTGGAGGGAAGCTAAGCAGCAAAAACAGTGGGTAGAAGCAAAGGCATGCAAAACTCTACCCTGTTGGAAGACTTATTCCTAGGTCTGGAACACGTTAATGGCCCCCCTGGACAAATTACTGCCACTCAGGGGCCTAGTGTCACCAGGAGGGACAAGTATAGGCGCATGTTGTGGGAATACCTGGCCGACACCAGCTCTGTCCTCTCCGATCCCTCTGTGCTCTACAGCCTACACTTATTTTCTCATCTTTTTTTCTGAACTGCACATCTCTTGCCTGCTTCCTTTGGGATCTTAGAAATGGTGGTCCACTTCCACAGATGGTAACTTCAATAGACAGTGTAACAGGAGTAGCTGAGGGATCGCTGTCTTAAACACTTTTTGGCACAAAATTAACTTCCAAAGCCAAATATGGTGCAAGTATATGATGCAAGGACACCTACACACCTATCTCTGACACATTGGGGAGTTCACCCTCATGCGCCCTTTTGGCCTGCACCATCATGCGCCTCTTCCCAGCCACTCCACATTTCCCAAGCTTTTCATTGCAGGCAGAAGTACAACACAACCCACCCCCATGCCCAAGCCTTTAACAGCCTCATCGATAAACTGCTGGCCCTGGAGATGTTGGTGTTTGTTTATGCTTCTGGAGACCCAGGCCTTCCGTCAGCAGATGGCAGCTGGGGCACCTCCCTATGCTGGGCCTAGCCGTTACTACTTCTCTTGGTGTGCTGTCCCTGCCTTGCGCCTGCATGTGTCCCATAACATCAGTCGGGCCCAGAGCTCTGCGCTTTGCTGCAAGGTCCACTTGACCACCGACACATGGACAAGCGCCTGTGGTCAGGGATGCTGCAGTGCTTATCTTTAATGACAGGCAGGGTGAATGTGGTGGAGTCTGTTCCCCGGGTGCAAACTGGGGTGGCCTATCTCCTCTCCCAGGCCATGGCAGGAGTAGACTGAAACCCTACGAAGCTGCAACCTCCACCCCAGCTACTAGCGGAAAACACTGTAACACTGGCATGGGGAGATGTCAGAAGGCCGTGCTGAAACTGATCAGCTTGGGGGATAGACAGCACACTGCCTCCGAGGTCAGGGATGCCATCCTGGCTGAGATGGCATTTTTTTTCCCTGTTACACCTGGGGCCTGGCATTTTTGCGCCTGTGATAATGGCTGGAACCTGGTAGCAGATCTGGAGCTTGCCAGACTCAAACACGGTCCACGCATGGCCCACGTTTTCCAACTTGTTGGTGCCATGTTTCTTTGAAACCTACACCATTGTGCCTGATATACAGGTCAAAGTGGGGCCATTTTCGTAAGTGAGAACTAGCCTCTGCTAGGCAGAAAACATTCAGAGCACACTCCTCTCATCTTCGCACCGTTGGCTGGCGGAGGAAGACGAGGGGGTTGGAGTGGCATCTGATGTCCCTGTCCCACACGAGGCTAGAGGGTGCACTTCAGTGCATCCCATTGCTTCACCACAAATGGTGTGAAGGGGAGTGTAAAATGGAGGAAATGGAGAGTGACCCTTACAGTTGGGGCCAGCAAAGGCATGCCAAGTAACACACTGGCACACATGGCTGACTTCATCTTGGGTTGCTTTTCAACACATATTTCACATCATGAAGAACAAATAATACTGGATTTTTACAAGCCTCGAACCCCGGTCTAGGTCTAATGTCTGTTCCTTTCTTATATTAGGGGAGAGGGAAAAAAAATTACTTCAGTGATACGTTTAGCGTACATAGACTGACTATTAATGTGTATCCCACTTAGTGTTGTTAGGGTTACACACCGTCACAACCTGGCTAAAGCTTCTATAGCTGTTAATAAAGTCAACATAACTTTACGGTTTCCAAAAAGACAGCTGGTACCGACAGAGAGCAAGACAAATGTCAACCAAAGCTGTGAGCTCTGAACACCCACAGTGACTTTGGCGTCATCATCATTAGAAGGGAGCGGGTGGTAATAAATAACTTGGCAGTGCCTAAAACCCAACAAGCTTATACAACTATATTTACATTAAGATACACAAATGACACTTTTCAATAGCATGTCATGAGACAAGCTGATAAGCTCTTCCTTTGTGCAGTGCTATTTGAAAGTTAAACGCTGCCTTTATTTTAATTCTGGAGAAGGTGCAGACATTAGATTTAGAAAATGTTGTCTTCATTGTCCAAATCCTCTATATAGGCATCGTGTTTTTCGGGCCGAGCTGTCTGGGAACGAGCTGGTGCAGCACTGACAACCTGGGTGAATATGGCAAGAGCCTGAGATGTAGGGTGAATGAATCCCCAAATTATTTGTGGAATTCCCAGTGAGACAATGGCACTATCTACCAGTAGCAAAAATTGTGGGTGCACGTAACCCCCATATATTCTTTGAATTCCCAGTCAGACAATGGCACTATATACCAGTAGTAAAAATTGTGGGTGCACATAACCCCAATATAATCTTTGAATTCCCAGTGAGACAATGGCACTGTATAGCAGTAGCAAAAATTGTGGGTGCACGTAACCCCCATATATTCTTTGAATTCCCAGTCAGACAATGGCACTATATACCAGTAGTAAAAATTGTGGGTGCACATAACCCCAATATATTCTTTGAATTCCCAGTGAGACAATGGCACTATATACCAGTAGCAAAAGTTGTGGGTGCACGTAACCCCCATATATTCTTTGAATTCCCAGTGAGACAATGGCACTGTATAGCAGTAGCAAAAATTGTGGGTGCACGTAACCCCCATATATTCTTTGAATTCCCAGTCAGACAATGGCACTATATACCAGTAGTAAAAATTGTAGGTGCACATAACCCCAATATAATCTTTGAATTCCCAGTGAGACAATGGCACTGTATAGCAGTAGCAAAAATTGTGGGTGCACGTAACCCCCATATATTCTTTGAATTCCCAGTCAGACAATGGCACTATATACCAGTAGTAAAAATTGTGGGTGCACATAACCCCAATATATTCTTTGAATTCCCAGTGAGACAATGGCACTGTATAGCAGTAGCAAAAATTGTGGGTGCACGTAACCCCATATATTCTTTGAATTCCCAGTGAGACAATGGCACTATATACCAGTAGTAAAAATTGTGGGTGCACATAACCCCAATATATTCTTTGAATTCCCAGTGAGACAATGGCACTGTATAGCAGTAGCAAAAATTGTGGGTGCACGTAACCCCCATATATTCTTTGAATTCCCAGTCAGACAATGGCACTATATACCAGTAGTAAAAATTGTGGGTGCACATAACCCCAATATATTCTTTGAATTCCCAGTGAGACAATGGCACTGTATAGCAGTAGCAAAAATTGTGGGTGCACGTAACCCCCATATATTCTTTGAATTCCCAGTCAGACAATGGCACTGTATACCAGTAGTAAAAATTGTGGGTGCACATAACCCCAATATAATCTTTGAATTCCCAGTCAGACAATGGCACTGTATAGCAGTAGCAAAAATTGTGGGTGCACGTAACCCCCATATATTCTTTGAATTCCCAGTGAGACAATGGCACTGTATAGCAGTAGCAAAAATTGTGGGTGCACGTAACCCCCATATATTCTTTGAATTCCCAGTCAGACAATGGCACTATATACCAGTAGTAAAAATTGTGGGTGCACATAACCCCAATATATTCTTTGAATTCCCAGTGAGACAATGGCACTGTATAGCAGCAGTAAAAATTGTGGGTGCACGTAACCCCCATATATTCTTTGAATTCCCAGTCAGACAATGGCACTATATACCAGTAGTAAAAATTGTGGGTGCACGTAACCCCCATATATTCTTTGAATTCCCAGTCAGACAATGGCACTATATACCAGTAGTAAAAATTGTGGGTGCACATAACCCCAATATATTCTTTGAATTCCCAGTGAGACAATGGCACTGTATAGCAGTAGCAAAAATTGTGGGTGCACGTAACCCCCATATATTCTTTGAATTCCCAGTGAGACAATGGCACTGTATAGCAGTAGCAAAAATTGTGGGTGCACATAACCCCCATATATTCTTTGAATTCCCAGTCAGACAATGGCACTATATACCAGTAGTAAAAATTGTGGGTGCACATAACCCCAATATATTCTTTGAATTCCCAGTGAGACAATGGCACTGTATAGCAGTAGCAAAAATTGTGGGTGCACGTAACCCCCATATATTCTTTGAATTCCCAGTGAGACAATGGCACTGTATAGCAGTAGCAAAAATTGTGGGTGCACGTAACCCGCATATATTCTTTGAATTCCCAGTCAGACAATGGCACTATATACCAGTAGTAAAAATTGTGGGTGCACATAACCCCAATATATTCTTTGAATTCCCAGTGAGACAATGGCACTGTATAGCAGTAGCAAAAATTGTGGGTGCACGTAACCCCCATATATTCTTTGAATTCCCAGTCAGACAATGGCACTATATACCAGTAGTAAAAATTGTGGGTGCACGTAACCCCCATATATTCTTTGAATTCCCAGTCAGACAATGGCACTATATACCAGTAGTAAAAATTGTGGGTGCACATAACCCCAATATATTCTTTGAATTCCCAGTGAGACAATGGCACTGTATAGCAGTAGCAAAAATTGTGGGTGCACGTAACCCCCATATATTCTTTGAATTCCCAGTGAGACAATGGCACTGTATAGCAGTAGCAAAAATTGTGGGTGCACGTAACCCCCATATATTCTTTGAATTCCCAGTCAGACAATGGCACTATATACCAGTAGTAAAAATTGTGGGTGCACATAACCCCAATATATTCTTTGAATTCCCAGTGAGACAATGGCACTGTATAGCAGTAGCAAAAATTGTGGGTGCACGTAACCCCCATATATTCTTTGAATTCCCAGTCAGACAATGGCACTGTATACCAGTAGTAAAAGTTGTGGGTGCACATAACCCCAATATAATCTTTGAATTCCCAGTGAGACAATGGCACTGTATAGCAGTAGCAAAAATTGTGGGTGCACGTAACCCCCATATATTCTTTGAATTCCCAGTGAGACAATGGCACTGTATAGCAGTAGCAAAAATTGTGGGTGCACGTAACCCCCATATATTCTTTGAATTCCCAGTCAGACAATGGCACTATATACCAGTAGTAAAAATTGTGGGTGCACGTAACCCCCATATATTCTTTGAATTCCCAGTGAGACAATGGCACTGTATAGCAGTAGCAAAAATTGTGGGTGCACGTAACCCCCATATATTCTTTGAATTCCCAGTCAGACAATGGCACTATATACCAGTAGTAAAAATTGTGGGTGCACGTAACCCCCATATATTCTTTGAATTCCCAGTGAGACAATGGCACTGTATAGCAGTAGCAAAAATTGTGGGTGCACGTAACCCCCATATATTCTTTGAATTCCCAGTCAGACAATGGCACTATATACCAGTAGTAAAAATTGTGGGTGCACGTAACCCCCATATATTTTTTGAATTCCCAGTGAGACAATGGCACTGTATAGCAGTAGCAAAAATTGTGGGTGCACGTAACCCCCATATATTCTTTGAATTCCCAGTGAGACAATGGCACTGTATAGCAGTAGCAAAAATTGTGGGTGCACGTAACCCCCATATATTCTTTGAATTCCCAGTCAGACAATGGCACTATACACCAGTAGTAAAAATTGTGGGTGCACATAACCCCAATATAATCTTTGAATTCCCAGTGAGACAATGGCACTGTATAGCAGTAGCAAAAATTGTGGGTGCACGTAACCCCCATATATTCTTTGAATTCCCAGTCAGACAATGGCACTATATACCAGTAGTAAAAATTGTGGGTGCACATAACCCCAATATAATCTTTGAATTCCCAGTGAGACAATGGCACTGTATAGCAGTAGCAAAAATTGTGGGTGCACGTAACCCCCATATATTCTTTGAATTCCCAGTCAGACAATGGCACTATATACCAGTAGTAAAAATTGTGGGTGCACATAACCCCAATATATTCTTTGAATTCCCAGTGAGACAATGGCACTGTATAGCAGTAGCAAAAATTGTGGGTGCACGTAACCCCCATATATTCTTTGAATTCCCAGTGAGACAATGGCACTAGAGATGAGCGAACACTAAAATGTTCGAGGTTCGAAATTCGATTCGAACAGCCGCTCAATGTTCGTGTGTTCGAACGGGTTTCGAACCCCATTATAGTCTATGGGGAACAGATACTCGTTAAGGGGGAAACCCAAATCCGTGTCTGGAGGGTCACCAAGTCCACTATGACACCCCAGGAAATGATGCCAACACCTCTGGAATGACACTGGGACAGCAGGGGAAGCATGTCTGGGGGCATCTAACACACCAAAGACCCTCTATTACCCCAACATCACAGCCTAACAACTACACACTTTACACACTCAATACCACCTCTCTGACAGTAGGAAAACACCTTGAAACATGTGTATTTGGCACTTGCAGTGAGGAGAGCTTGTCACCAGCAGTGAATTTGGCCCTTGTAGTAAGTTGAGGTTGGCACCAACATTTGTTTTGAAAATCAGGGTGGATTGAGCCTCTAACCAGCAGAGTTTGGGCAAATTCATGGTGGAGGGAGCCTCTAAACACCCCAGTTTGGGCAAATTCATGGTGGAGGGAGCCTCTAAAAACCCCAGTTTGGGCAAATTCATGGTGGAGGGAGCCTCTAACCAGCCCAGTTTGGACCAATTAATGGTGGAGGGAGCCTCTAACCAGCCCAGTTTGGACCAATTAATGGTGGAGGGAGCCTCTAACCAGCCCAGTTTGGACCAATTAATGGTGGAGGGAGCCTCTAAACAGCCAAGTTTGGACCAATTCATGGTGGAGGGAGCCTCTAAAAACCCCAGTTTGGACCAATTCATGGTGGAGGGAGCCTCTAACCAGCCCAGTTTGGACCAATTAATGGTGGAGGGAGCCTCTAACCAGCCCAGTTTGGACCAATTAATGGTGGAGGGAGCCTCTAACCACCCCAGTTTGGACCAATTCATGGTGGAGGGAGCCTCTAAACAGCCAAGTTTGGACCAATTCATGGTGGAGGGAGCCTCTGAAAACCCCAGTTTGGACCAATTCATGGTGGAGGGAGCCTCTAACCAGCCCAGTTTGGGCAAATTCATGGTGGAGGGAGCCTCTAAACAGCCCAGTTTGGGCAAATTCATGGTGGAGGGAGCCTCTAACCAGCCCAGTTTGGACCAATTAATGGTGGAGGGAGCCTCTAAAAAACCCAGTTTGGACCAATTCATGGTGGAGGGAGCCTCTAAACAGCCCAGTTTGGGCAAATTCATGGTGGAGGGAGCCTCTAACCAGCCCAGTTTGGACCAATTAATGGTGGAGGGAGCCTCTAACCAGCCCAGTTTGGACCAATTAATGGTGGAGGGAGCCTCTAACCAGCCCAGTTTGGACCAATTAATGGTGGAGGGAGCCTCTAACCAGCCCAGTTTGGACCAATTAATGGTGGAGGGAGCCTCTAACCACCCCAGTTTGGACCAATTAATGGTGGAGGGAGCCTCTAAACAGCCAAGTTTGCACCAATTCATGGTGGAGGGAGCCTCTAAAAACCCCAGTTTGGACCAATTCATGGTGGAGGGAGCCTCTAACCAGCCCAGTTTGGGCAAATTCATGGTGGAGGGAGCCTCTAACCAGCCCAGTTTGGACCAATTAATGGTGGAGGGAGCCGCTAAACAGCCCAGTTTGGGCAAATTCAGGGTGGAGGGAGCCTCTAAACAGCCCAGTTTGGACCAATTCATGGTGGAGGGAGCCTCTAAAAAACCCAGTTTGGACTAATTCATGGTGGAGGGAGCCTCTAAACAGCCCAGTTTGGGCAAATTCATGGTGGAGGGAGCCTCTAAACAGCCCAGTTTGGGCAAATTCATGGTGGAGGGAGCCTCTAACCAGCCCAGTTTGGACCAATTAATGGTGGAGGGAGCCTCTAAACAGCAAAGTTTTGGGAAATTCATGGTGGAGGGAGCCTCTAACCAGCCCAGTTTGGACCAATTCATGGTGGAGGGAGCCTCTAAACAGCCCAGTTTGGGCAAATTCATGGTGGAGGGAGCCTCTAAACAGCCCAGTTTGGGCAAATTCATGGTGGAGGGAGCCTCTAACCAGCCCAGTTTGGACCAATTAATGGTGGAGGGAGCCTCTAACCAGCCCAGTTTGGACCAATTAATGGTGGAGGGAGCCTCTAACAACCCCAGTTTGGACCAATTCATGGTGGAGGGAGCCTCTAAACAGCCAAGTTTGGACCAATTCATGGTGGAGGGAGCCTCTAAAAACCCCAGTTTGGACCAATTCATGGTGGAGGGAGCCTCTAACCAGCCCAGTTTGGGCAAATTCATGGTGGAGGGAGCCTCTAAACAGCCCAGTTTGGGCAAATTCATGGTGGAGGGAGCCTCTAACCAGCCCAGTTTGGACCAATTAATGGTGGAGGGAGCCGCTAAACAGCCCAGTTTGGGCAAATTCATGGTGGAGGGAGCCTCTAAACAGCCCATTTTGGCCAATTCATGGTGGAGGGAGCCTCTAAAAAACCCAGTTTGGACCAATTCATGGTGGAGGGAGCCTCTAAACAGCCCAGTTTGGGCAAATTCATGGTGGAGGGAGCCTCTAACCAGCCCAGTTTGGACCAATTAATGGTGGAGGGAGCCTCTAAACAGCCAAGTTTTGGGAAATTCATGGTGGAGGGAGCCTCTAACCAGCCCAGTTTGGACCAATTCATGGTGGAGGGAGCCTCTAAACAGCCCAGTTTGGGCAAATTCATGGTGGAGGGAGCCTCTAAAAAACCCAGTTTGGACCAATTCATGGTGGAGGGAGCCTCTAACCAGCCCAGTTTGGACCAATTAATGGTGGAGGGAGCCTCTAAACAGCCAAGTTTGGACCAATTCATGGTGGAGGGAGCCTCTAAAAACCCCAGTTTGGACCAATTCATGGTGGAGGGAGCCTCTAACCAGCCCAGTTTGGGCAAATTCATGGTGGAGGGAGCCTCTAAACAGCCCAGTTTGGGCAAATTCATGGTGGAGGGAGCCTCTAACCAGCCCAGTTTGGACCAATTAATGGTGGAGGGAGCCTCTAACCAGCCCAGTTTGGACCAATTAATGGTGGAGGGAGCCTCTAACCACCCCAGTTTGGACCAATTCATGGTGGAGGGAGCCTCTAAAAACCCCAGTTTGGACCAATTCATGGTGGAGGGAGCCTCTAACCAGCCCAGTTTGGGCAAATTCATGGTGGAGGGAGCCTCTAAACAGCCCAGTTTGGGCAAATTCATGGTGGAGGGAGCCTCTAACCAGCCCAGTTTGGACCAATTAATGGTGGAGGGAGCCGCTAAACAGCCCAGTTTGGGCAAATTCATGGTGGAGGGAGCCTCTAAAAAACCCAGTTTGGACCAATTCATGGTGGAGGGAGCCTCTAAAAAACCCAGTTTGGACTAATTCATGGTGGAGGGAGCCTCTAAACAGCCCAGTTTGGGCAAATTCATGGTGGAGGGAGCCTCTAAACAGCCCAGTTTGGGCAAATTCATGGTGGAGGGAGCCTCTAACCAGCCCAGTTTGGACCAATTAATGGTGGAGGGAGCCTCTAAACAGCCAAGTTTTGGGAAATTCATAGTGGAGGGAGCCTCTAACCAGCCCAGTTTGGACCAATTCATGGTGGAGGGAGCCTCTAAACAGCCCAGTTTGGGCAAATTCATGGTGGAGGGAGCCTCTAAAAAACCCAGTTTGGACCAATTCATGGTGGAGGGAGCCTCTAACCAGCCCAGTTTGGACCAATTAATGGTGGAGGGAGCCTCTAAACAGCCAAGTTTGGACCAATTCATGGTGGAGGGAGCCTCTAAAAACCCCAGTTTGGACCAATTCATGGTGGAGGGAGCCTTTAACCAGCCCAGTTTGGGCAAATTCATGGTGGAGGGAGCCTCTAAACAGCCCAGTTTGGGCAAATTCATGGTGGAGGGAGCCTCTAACCAGCCCAGTTTGGACCAATTAATGGTGGAGGGAGCCGCTAAACAGCCCAGTTTGGACCAATTCATGGTGGAGGGAGCCTCTAAAAAACCCAGTTTGGACCAATTCATGGTGGAGGGAGCCTCTAACCAGCCCAGTTTGGACCAATTAATGGTGGAGGGAGCCTCTAAACAGCCAAGTTTGGACCAATTCATGGTGGAGGGAGCCTCTAAACAGCCCAGTTTGGGCAAATTCATGGTGGAGGGAGCCTCTAACCAGCCCAGTTTGGACCAATTAATGGTGGAGGGAGCCTCTAAACAGCCAAGTTTTGGGAAATTCATGGTGGAGGGAGCCTCTAACCCGCCCAGTTTGGACCAATTAATGGTGGAGGGAGCCTCTAAACAGCCCAGTTTGGACCAATTCATGGTGGAGGGAGCCTCTAAAAAGCCCAGTTTGGGCAAATTCATGGTGGAGGGAGCCTCTAAAAAACCCAGTTTGGGCAAATTCATGGTGGAGGGAGCCTCTAACCAGCCCAGTTTGGACCAATTAATGGTGGAGGGAGCCTCTAAACAGCCAAGTTTTGGGAAATTCATGGTGGAGGGAGCCTCTAACCAGCCCAGTTTGGACCAATTAATGGTGGAGGGAGCCTCTAAACAGCCCAGTTTGGACCAATTCATGGTGGAGGGAGCCTCTAACCAGCCCAGTTTGGGCAAATTCATGGTGGAGGGAGCCTCTAAACAGCCCAGTTTGGGCAAATTCATGGTGGAGGGAGCCTCTAACCAGCCCAGTTTGGACCAATTAATGGTGGAGGGAGCCGCTAAACAGCCCAGTTTGGGCAAATTCATGGTGGAGGGAGCCTCTAAACAGCCCAGTTTGGACCAATTCATGGTGGAGGGAGCCTCTAAAAAACCCAGTTTGGACCAATTCATGGTGGAGGGAGCCTCTAAACAGCCCAGTTTGGGCAAATTCATGGTGGAGGGAGCCTCTAACCAGCAGAGTTGTGGGAAAGCAGGGTGGAGGGAGCCTCTAACCAGCAGAGTTGGTGGAAATCAGGGTGGAGGGAGCCTCTAACCAGCAGAGTTGGGGGAAATCATGTTGGAGGGAGCCTAGTATTAGCAGAATTGTGCAACGCTTATGGTGGATGAGTATGAGGATGCGGAGGAATTGGAGAGGTTGAGTACAGACATGGAGTTTCATGTTGGGGTGCTTTACACAGGTGGGCACAAAAATGAAGGCTCTATCCAGTGGTGGTTCATTTTTATCAAAGTGAGCCGGTCGGCACTCTCAGCTGACAGACGGGTGCGCTTGTCAGTGATGATGCCACCGGCTGCACTGAACACCCTCTCAGATAGGACGCTGGCGGCAGGACAGGACAGCACCTCCAAGGCATATAGGGCAAGTTCAAGCCACAGGTCCAACTTCGACACCCAATACGTGTAGGGCGCAGAGGGGTCGGAGAGGACAGGGCTGTGGTCGGAAAGGTATTCCCGCAACATGCGCCTATACTTCTCACGCCTGGTGACACTAGGACCCTCCGTGGCGGCACTTTGGCGAGGGGGTGCCATCAAGGTGTCCCAGACCTTAGACAGTGTGCCCCCCGTTTGTGTGGACCGGTGAGAACTTGGTTGCCTACTGGAGGAACTGCCCTCCCTGCCGCCAACGTCACATGCTGGAAACATCTCCATCATATTCTGCACCAATTGCCTGTGGCAAGCATTGATGCGATTGGCCCTCCCCTCTACCGGAATAAAAGACGAGATGTTGTTTTTATACCGGGGGTCAAGGATAGCAAAGATCCAGTACTGGTTGTCCTCCATGATTTTGACAATACGCTTGTCGGTTGTAAAGCACCCCAACATGAACTCAGCCATGTCTGCCACAGTGTTAGTTGGCATGACTCCTCTGGCCCCACCGGAAAGTTCAATCTCCATTTCCTCCTCATCCTCCATGTCTACCCATCCGCGCTGCAACAATGGGACGATTCGAAGTTGCCCGGAAGCCTCCTGTATCACCATCACATCATCGGACAACTCTTCTTCCTCCTCCTCCTCCTCCATTAAACGCAGTGAAGCGGACAGATGTGTGGACCTACTCTCCAGCTGTGACGGATCGGATGCTATCCCTAACTCCTCTGTGTGATCTGAGTTATCCCTGATGTCAATCAGGGATTCTCTCAGAACACACAAGAGCGGGATTGTAAGGCTCACCATCGCATCCTCAGAGCTCACCCTCCTTGTGGACTCCTCAAAGACCCGTAGGATGTCACAAAGGTCTCTCATCCATGGCCACTCATGGATGTGAAACTGAGGCAGCTGACTTTGTGGCACCCTAGGGTTTTGTAGCTGGTATTCCATCAAAGGTCTCTGCTGCTCAACCACTCTATTCAACATCTGAAACGTTGAGTTCCAGCGTGTGGGGACGTCGCACAAAAGCCGGTGTTGTGGCACATGCAGGCGTTGCTGGAGAGATTTTAAGCTAGCAGCGGCTACTGTCGACTTGCGAAAGTGGGCGCACATGCGCCGCACTTTCACCAGTAGCTCTGGAACATTGGGGTAGCTCTTTAGGAAACGTTGCACCACTAGGTTGAAGACGTGGGCCAGGCATGGAACATGTTGGAGTCCGGCAAGCTCCAGAGCTGCTACCAGGTTCCGGCCGTTATCACAAACGACCATGCCTGGGCCCAGGTGCAGCGGCTCAAACCATATTGCCGTCTCATCGAGGAGGGCATCCCTCACCTCGGAGGCAGTGTGCTGTCTGTCCCCCAAGCTGATCAGCTTCAGCACAGCCTGCTGACGTCTACCAACGCCAGTGCTGCAACGTTTCCAACTCGTAGCTGGGGTCAATCTAACAGCGGAGGAGGAGGCGGTGGCGGAGGAGGAGGCGGTAGAGGAGGAGGAGGAGGGGGGTGTTCTTCTCGTGTCCCTGCCAGGAATGTTAGGCGGGGAGACGAGGTACACCGGGCCAGTTTGGGAAGCAGTCCCAGCCTCAACTACATTCACCCAGTGTGCCGTCAGTGAAATGTAGCGTCCCTGTCCGCATGCACTTGTCCACGCGTCGGTGGTCAAGTGGACCTTTGTGCAAAGCGCGGAACTAAGGGCCCGCCTGATGTTGAGTGACACGTGCTGGTGCAAGGCGGGGACGGCACACCGGGAGAAGTAGTGACGGCTAGGGACGGCATAGCGAGGTGCCGCAGTTGCCATCAGGTCCAGGAAGGCGGGAGTTTCAACAAGCCGGAACGCCAACATCTCCTGGGCCAGCAGTTTAGCGATGTTGGCGTTCAAGGCTTGCGCGTGTGGGTGGTTAGCAGTGTATTTCTGCCGCCGCTCCAATGTCTGAGAGATGGTGGGTTGTTGTAAAGAAACGCCTGATGGTGCCTTTGATGGTGCAGGAGAAGGAGATAAGACAGGACCAGGGGAGGATGAGGTAGAAGTCAACAAAGTGGCGGAGGCAGATGAAGTGGTGTCCTGGCTCGTCCTCTGGAGTGCATCGCCAGCACAGTCAGCAGTGGCAGTGGCAGAGGCAGAGGCAGTGGCAGAGGCAGTGGCAGTGGCGTGAACGGCAGGCGGCCTTTGTCCTGCCGTTGCTGCCTGCCACTGATTCCAGTGCTTGGATTCCAAATGACGGCGCATTGAAGTGGTGGACAGGTTGCTCTTCTCAGAGCCCCTAATCAATTTCGAGAGGCAAATTGTGCAGACAACACTATATCTGTCCTCGGCGCATTCCTTGAAAAAACTCCACACCTTCGAGAAACGTGCCCTCGAGGTGGGAGTTTTTCGGGGCTGGGTACGAACTGGAACATCTTGGGAGATTCCGGGTGTGGCCTGGCTTCGCCTAAGCTGCTGACCTCTGCCTCTGCCTCTAGCTACCCTTTTTGGTGCTGCACCTGCCTCAACATCCACACTACTTTCCCCGCTTGACATCCCCCCTGTCCAGGTCGGGTCAGTGTCCTCATCATCCACCACTTCCTCTTCCAACTCCTGTCTCATCTCCTCCTCCCGCACAATGCGCCGGTCAACTGGATGCCCTGACGGCAACTGCGTCACATCATCGTCGATGAGGGTGGGTTGCTGGTCATCCACCACCAAATCGAACGGAGATGGAGGAGACTCTAGTGTTTGAGCATCTGGACACAGATGCTCCTCTGTTAGGTTCGTGGAATCGTGACGTGGAGAGGCAGGTTGAGGGACAATGAAAGGAGCGGAGAACAGCTCTGGGGAGCAGGGACAGTTTGGGTTATTGTTCTGTAAAGCTTCGGAATTTTGGGAGGAAGGAAGACAAGACTGTTGGGTAATAGGAGGAGAGGAGGCAGAGTCTGACTGGCTGCTGGACAATGTGCTGTAAGCGTTCTCTGACAGCCATTGCAAGACCTGTTCCTGGTTCTCGGGCCTACTAAGGTTTGTACCCTGCAGTTTAGTTAATGTGGCAAGCAACCCTGGCACTGTGGAGTGGCGCAATGCTTGCTGCCCCACAGGAGTAGGCACGGGACGCCCTGTGGCTTCACTGCTACCTTGCTCCCCAGAACCATTCCCCCGACCTCGCCCACGGCCTCGTCCACGTCCCTTTCCGGGAGCCTTGCGCATTTTGAATTCCTAGTTAGAAATTGGCACTGTATACCAGTAGTAAAAATTGTGGGTGCACGTAACCCCAATATATTCTTTGAATTCCCAGTCAGACACTGGCACTATATGGCAGTAGCAAGAAATGAGGGTATTTATAACCCCAATATATTCTTTGAATTCCCAGTCAGACAATGGCACTGTATACCAGTAGTAAAAATTGTGGGTGCACGTAACCCCAATATATTCTTTGAATTACCAGTCAGAAACTGGCACTATATGGCAGTAGCAAGAAATGAGGGTATTTGTATTCCCAATATATTCTTTGAATTCCCAGTCAGACACTGGCACTATATGGCAGTAGCAAGAAATGAGGGTATTTGTATTCCCAATATATTCTTTGAATTCCCAGTCAGACAATGGCACTGTATACCAGTAGTAAAAATTGTGGGTGCACGTAACCCCAATATATTCTTTGAATTACCAGTCAGAAACTGGCACTATATGGCAGTAGCAAGAAATGAGGGTATTTGTATTCCCAATATATTCTTTGAATTCCCAGTCAGACACTGGCACTATATGGCAGTAGCAAGAAATGAGGGTATTTGTATTCCCAATATATTCTTTGAATTCCCAGTCAGACAATGGCACTGTATACCAGTAGTAAAAATTGTGGGTGCACGTAACCCCAATATATTCTTTGAATTACCAGTCAGAAACTGGCACTATATGGCAGTAGCAAGAAATGAGGGTATTTATAACCCCAATATATTCTTTGAATTCCCAGTCAGACAATGGCACTGTATACCAGTAGTAAAAATTGTGGGTGCACGTAACCCCAATATATTCTTTGAATTCCCAGTCAGACACTGGCACTATATGGCAGTAGCAAGAAATGAGGGTATTTGTATTCCCAATATATTCTTTGAATTCCCAGTCAGACAATGGCACTGTATACCAGTAGTAAAAATTGTGGGTGCACGTAACCCCAATATATTCTTTGAATTCCCAGTCAGACACTGGCACTATATGGCAGTAGCAAGAAATGAGGGTATTTGTATTCCCAATATATTCTTTGAATTCCCAGTCAGACAATGGCACTGTATACCAGTAGTAAAAATTGTGGGTGCACGTAACCCCAATATATTCTTTGAATTCCCAGTCAGACACTGGCACTATATGGCAGTAGCAAGAAATGAGGGTATTTGTATTCCCAATATATTCTTTGAATTCCCAGTCAGACAATGGCACTGTATACCAGTAGTAAAAATTGTGGGTGCACGTAACCCCAATATATTCTTTGAATTCCCAGTCAGACACTGGCACTATATGGCAGTAGCAAGAAATGAGGGTATTTGTATTCCCAATATATTCTTTGAATTCCCAGTCAGACAATGGCACTGTATACCAGTAGTAAAAATTGTGGGTGCACGTAACCCCAATATATTCTTTGAATTACCAGTCAGAAACTGGCACTATATGGCAGTAGCAAGAAATGAGGGTATTTGTATTCCCAATATATTCTTTGAATTCCCAGTCAGACACTGGCACTATATGGCAGTAGCAAGAAATGAGGGTATTTGTATTCCCAATATATTCTTTGAATTCCCAGTCAGACACTGGCACTAGAGATGAGCGAACACTAAAATGTTCGAGGTTCGAAATTCGATTCGAACAGCCGCTCAATGTTCGTGTGTTCGAACGGGTTTCGAACCCCATTATAGTCTATGGGGAACAGATACTCGTTAAGGGGGAAACCCAAATCCGTGTCTGGAGGGTCACCAAGTCCACTATGACACCCCAGGAAATGATGCCAACACCTCTGGAATGACACTGGGACAGCAGGGGAAGCATGCCTGGGGGCATCTAACACACCAAAGACCCTCTATTACCCCAACATCACTGCCTAACAACTACACACTTTCCACATTCAAAAAAACCTCTATCAAAGTGGGAAAATACCTGGAAACCTTCTTTACTCCCCAAATGGATGGACACAAACCCCAATTTAAGCTCAACAAACAGTAACAACCACCCCTTTAAATCACGTTCCCCATGACAACCACAAATGGAATAGGCAATGGGAATTCCAAAAGCCCTCACCCTTAACTGTCATTTTGAGTGTGTGTGTGTGTGTGTGTGTGTGTGTGTGTGTGTGTGTGTGTGTGTGTGTGTGTGTGTGATGTGGTAAGACCTTCCAAAATTCACTTTTCTAGCCCTTAACATGAGCCCTTCCAAACAAAGTTACATGACCTTAAGCTGAGCTACCAGCAGAGATTGAGGCCCTTGGCATGAGTAGAGCCTTGCACCAGCAGTGTTTTTGGCACTTAGGGTGAGTTGAGCCTTGTACCAGCGTGTGTCCCTTAACATCAGGCGGGCCCTAAGTTCTGCGCTTTGCACAAAAGTTCCACATTAACTAGGCTGAATGGTACAAAGATTAGTAGGCCCGAGAACCAGGAACAGGTCTTGCAATGGCTGTCGGATAACGCTTAAAGCACATTGTCCACCAGCCAGTCAGCCTCTACCTCCTCTTACCCAACAGTCTTGTCCTCCTTCCACCCAAAATTCCCAATCTTCTCAGAACAATAACCCCAACTGTCCCTGCTCCCCAGAGCTGTTCTCCCTTCCTTTGACTGTACCGCAACCTGCCCCTCCATTTCGCGATTCCACGGACCTAACAGACGAGTATCTGTGTCCAGATGCTCAAACACTAGAGTCTCCTCCATTCCATCTCCGGTCGATTTGGTGGCGGATGACCAGCAACCCACCCTCATCGACGACGATGAGACGCAGTTGCTGTCAGGGCAGCCAGTTGACATGCGCATTGTGCAGGAGGAGGAGGCGAGACAGGAGTTGGAAGAGGAGGTGGTGGACGACGAGGACACCGACCCCACCTGGACAAGGCAGATGTCAAGCTGGGAAAGTAGTGTGGATGTTGAGGCAGGTGCAGCACCAAAAAGGGTAGCTAGAGGCAGAGACATGTCCAGAGGCAGAGGTCAGCTGCTTTGCCGAAGCCAGGCCAGACCCGGAATGTCCGAAGATGTTCCCTTTTGTACCCAGCCCAGAAAAACTCCCCCATCGAGGGCACGTTTCTTGAAGGTGTAGAGTTTTTTCAAGGAATGCGCCGAGGACAGATATAGTGTCGTCTACACAATTTGCCTCTCGAAATCGAGTAGGGGCCCTGAGAAGAGCAACCTGTCCACCACTTCAATGCACCGTCATTTGGAATCCAAGCAATGGAATCAGTGGCAGGCAGCAACGGCAGGACAAACGTCGCCCGCCGTTCATGCCACTGCCTCTGCTCACAGTGCTGGCGATGCACTCCAGAGGACGAGCCAGGACATCACTTCATCTGCCTCCGCCACTTTGTTGACTTCTCCCTCATCCTCCCCTGTTTCTGTCTTATCTCCTTCTCCTGCACCATCAAAGGCACCATCAGGCGCTTCTTTACAACAACCCACCATCTCTCATACATTGGAGCGCCGGCAGAAATACACCGCTAACCACCCACCCACGCAAGCCTAGAACGCCAACATCGCTAAACTGCTGGCCCAGGAGAGGTTGGCGTTCCGGCTTGTTGAAACTCCCGCCTTCCCGGACCTGATGGCAACTGTGGCACCTCACTATGCCGTCCCTAGCCGTCTCAACTTCTCCCGGTGTGGCGTCCCCGCCTTGCACCAGCACGTGTCACTCAACATCAGGTGGGCCCTTAGTTCCGCGCTTTGCTGCAAGGTCCACTTGACCACCGACACTTGGACAAGCGCCTGTGGTCAGGGATGCTGCAGTGCTTATCTTTAATGACAGGCAGGGTGAATGTGGTGGAGTCTGTTCCCCGGGTGCAAACTGGGGTGGCCTATCTCCTCTCCCAGGCCAAAATTCATGGCAGGAGTAGACTGAAACCCTACGACGCTGCAACCTCCACCACAGCTACTAGCGGCAAACGCTAAAACACTGGTGTGGGGAGACGTCAGCAGGCGGTGCTGAAGCTCATCAGCTTGGGGGACAGACAGCACAGTGCCTCCGAGGTCAGGGATGCCATCCTGGCTGAGATGGCATTTTTTTTTCCCTGCTACACCTGGGGCCTGGCATTTTTACGCCTGTGATAATGGCTGGAACCTGGTAGCGGCTCTGGAGCTTGCCAGCCTCCAACACGTTCCATGTTTGGCCCACGTCTAACCTAGTGGTGCAAAGTTTTTTAAAAACATACCCAAATGTACCGAAGCTACTGTTGAAAATGCGGCGCTTGTGCGCCCACTTTTGCAAGTGCACAGGAGTCGCTGCTAGCCTAAAAACACTCTAGCAAGGCCTACATCTGTCCAAACACAGGCTGTTGTCCGTCATTCACACACGCTGAAACCCTACAATACCATATCTTGAGCAGGGTGTGTGAGCTGCACAGACCTTTGATGGAGTTCCATCTACAAAACCCAAGGGTTCCTCAAAGTCAGCAACCAAAGTTTCTGCACCATGAGTTTCCAGGGGTGGCAGAGTTATGGCTAGGGGAAGAGGCATGGATAGGGATGATGTCTAGGGGCAAAAGCAGTGTGGATGTGGAGGCAAGCTAAGCAGGAAAAACTGGGGGTACAAGCTAAGGCATGGACTGGGGTGATGTCTAGGGGCAAAAGCAGTGTGGATGTGGAGGCAAGCTAAGCAGGAAAAACTGGGGATACAAGCTAAGGCATGGACTGGGGTGATGTCTAGGGGCAAAAGCAGTGTGGATGTGGAGGCAAGCTAAGCAGGAAAAACTGGGGGTACAAGCTAAGGCATGGACTGGGGTGATGTCTAGGGGCAAAAGCAGTGTGGATTTGGAGGCAAGCAAAGCAGGGAAAATGGTGGCTAGAGGCAAAGGGATGTCCATAGGCAGCAAGGGCAAAGATGCAAAACTCTCCCGTTTCAAGAATTTTCCTGACTTGTTTCCCCACAAAACATTCCTGGGAGGAGGGCTGAAACACCACCCTCCTCCTCCTCCGCTGTTAGATTTACCCCAGCTACGAGCTGAAAACGCTGCAACACTGGTGTGGGGAGACGTCAGCAGGCTGGGCTGAAGCTCATCAGCTTGGGAGACGGACAGCACACTGCCTCTGAGGTCAGGGATGCCATCCTGGATGAGATGGCAATTTGTTTATCCCCGCTGCCCCTGGGGCCAGGTTTTTTAGCTTGTTGGAGGGCTCTGGAGCTTGCCAGCCTCCAACACGTTCCATGCCTGGCCCACATGTTCAATGTAGTGGTGCAATGATCTTTAAAAACATACCCCAAATTAGCTGAGCTAAGGGTGAAAGTGCGGCACTTGGACACCCACTTTCCCAAGTCTACAGTACCTTGTGCTAGCCGCAATACACTCCAGCAAGGCCTACATCTGCCTGAAGCACCTACTGTTGTGCGAGGTCACCACACGCTCTAACCTTAGATACCGTATGTTCAGCAGGGTGTGTGAGCAGCAGAGACCTTTGATGGAGTACCAGCTACAAAACCCAAGGGTTCCTCAGAGTCAGCTCCCTCACTTTCTGCACCATGAGTTTCCATGGGTGGCAGACTTATGGCTAGAGGCACAGGCATGGATAGGGGTGATGTGTAGGGGCAAAAGCAGTGTGGATGTGGAGGCAAGCTAAGCAGCAAAAACTGGGGGTACAAGCAGCCGGTGACATCATCACTGACAAGCACAGCTGTCTGTCAGCTGACAGGCTGACTTTCACCAAAATGAACAGACAATGGATAGACTCATCATATACATGTCAGTTACATGACAAATTTAGTGCAATTTGCAAGTCCAAGATGGTTTGGAGATCTGCGGAGAGGAATCTCACCACCTCTTGCGGGTGCCATCATTTGGAAGGCAAGCCCTGGGCTCAGTGGGTGAGAGCAAGCGCAGGATAATCGTCGTTTGGCCTGGCGGCCACTGCCTCTTCCACTGTTGACAGGGCTGGCGCTGCAGTCCAGACCAGGAGCCAGGACACCTCCACATCTGCCTCTGACACTTTGGGGAGTTCACCCTTATCCTCACCTTTTCCTGCCATTTCTCCTTTTGCCCGCGCCATCATGCGCCTCTTCCCATCAACTCCCCATCTCCCAAGCCTTTCATTTCATGCTAAAGTACAGCGCAACCCACCCACATGCCCAAGGCTTCAACGGCCTCATCTCAAGAAATCTGGCCCAGGAGATGTTGGAATCCCGGCTGGGGGACACTCTGCCCTTTTTGGGCAGAGTGTCTACTGCGCCACCGCACTGTGCCGTCCACACCAGCACTTTCCCCCAAACATGAGGCGGTCCCTAAATTCAGCGCTTAGCCCTAAAGTTCCATGTGACCAGTTACGAATGGACAAGTGCATGCGGACAGGGACGCTACCTTTCAATTTGGGCACAGTGGTTGAATGTAGTTGAGGCGTGGACCGGGTCGCAAAATGTGGTGGCCTGACTTGTCTCCCCACACAACATTCCTGGGAGGAGGGCTGAAACACCACCCTCCTCCGCTGTTAAATTGACCCCAGCTACGAGCTGGAAACGCTGCAACACTGGTGTGGGGAGACGTCAGCGGGCCGTGCTGAAGCTCATCAGCTTGGGGGCCAGACAGCACACTGCCTACAAAGTGAGTCATGCCATCCTCGATGAGACGGCAATGTGGTTTTTGCCACTGCACCTGGGCCCAGGCATGTTGTCATGTGTGATAATGGCCGTAACCTGGGATTGGCTCTGTAGCTTGGCAGCCTGCAACATATTCCATGCCTGGGCCACGTTTTTAACTCATTGCTGCTAATCTTTTGAAAAAGGTACCCCAATGTTCCTGAGCTACTGGTGAAAGTGTGGCGCTTGTGCGGATAGTTTTTAAAGTGTATAGTTGCCGCTGCTAGCCTCTATGCACTCCTACAACGCCTGTACCTGCTGGAACAACGGCTGTTGTGCGACGTCTCCACACTGCTGGCACTAAACATATCATGTGTTGAGCAGAGTGTGTGAGCAGCACAGACCTTTGATGTAGTTCCAACTCCAAAACCCTCGGGTTCGTCAAAGTCAACTCCCTCAGTTGCTCAACCATGAGTGGCCATGGGTGGCAGACTTATGTGAAATCCCATCCCATCCATTGCACTGGACACGAAACATTAGCATGCGCTCAGCACAACTTCGGATATGGCAGATGCGTTAAGCAGGGTGCAGGGTACAACACAGACCAGGCCCGAGCACCAGGAACAGGTGTTAGAAATACTGCAGCATCTGCCATTTCCTTCCAATTTTGGGGTTTTGGACCCGCCACCGACTTGTCTGGACCTAAGTGGGGATCATGAGACACAGTTGCCATCAAGGCAAGCTGTGGTCATGTGCGGTTTGCAGTAAGGGGGCAGTGCGCAATTGGAAGAGGAGTTGGTGGATGACGAGGCCACCGACCCCACATGGACAGGGGTGATGTCTAGGGGCTAAAGCAGTGTAGATGTAGAGGGAAGCTAAATCAACAAAAAACCTGGGTAGAAGCAAAGGCATAAACTGGGGTGATGTTTAGGGGTGAAAGCAGAGTAGATGTGGAGGGAAGCTAAGCAGCAAAAACAGTGGGTAGAAGCAAAGGCATGCAAAACTCTACCCTGTTGGAAGACTTATTCCTAGGTCTGGAACACGTTAATGGCCCCCCTGGACAAATTACTGCCACTCAGGGGCCTAGTGTCACCAGGAGGGACAAGTATAGGCGCATGTTGTGGGAATACCTGGCCGACACCAGCTCTGTCCTCTCCGATCCCTCTGTGCTCTACAGCCTAAACTTATTTTCTCATCTTTTTTTCTGAACTGCACATCTCTTGCCTGCTTCCTTTGGGATCTTAGAAATGGTGGTCCACTTCCACAGATGGTAACTTCAATAGACAGTGTAACGGGAGTAGCTGAGGGATCGCTGTCTTAACCACTTTTTGGCACAAAATTAACTTCCAAAGCCAAATATGGTGCAAGTATATGATGCAAGGACACCTACACACCTATCTCTGACACATTGGGGAGTTCACCCTCATGCGCCCTTTTGGCCTGCACCATCATGCGCCTCTTCCCAGCCACTCCACATTTCCCAAGCTTTTCATTGCAGGCAGAAGTACAATACAACCCACCCCCATGCCCAAGCCTGTAACAGCCTCATCGATAAACTGCTGGCCCTGGAGATGTTGGTGTTTGTTTATGCTTCTGGAGACCCAGGCCTTCCGTCAGCAGATGGCAGCTGGGGCACCTCCCTATGCTGGGCCTAGCCGTTACTACTTCTCTTGGTGTGCTGTCTCTGCCTTGCGCCTGCATGTGTCCCATAACATCAGTCGGGCCCAGAGCTCTGCGCTTTGCTGCAAGGTCCACTTGACCACCGACACATGGACAAGCGCCTGTGGTCAGGGATGCTGCAGTGCTTATCTTTAATGACAGGCAGGGTGAATGTGGTGGAGTCTGTTCCCCGGGTGCAAACTGGGGTGGCCTATCTCCTCTCCCAGGCCAAAATTCATGGCAGGAGTAGACTGAAACCCTACGAAGCTGCAACCTCCACCCCAGCTACTAGCGGAAAACACTGTAACACTGGCATGGGGAGATGTCAGTAGGCCGTGCTGAAACTGATCAGCTTGGGGGACAGACAGCACAGTGCCTCCGAGGTCAGGGATGCCATCCTGGCTGAGATGGCATTTTTTTTTCCCTGCTACACCTGGGGCCTGGCATTTTTGCGCCTGTGATAATGGCTGGAACCTGGTAGCAGATCTGGAGCTTGCCAGACTCAAACACGGTCCACGCATGGCCCACGTTTTCCAACTTGTTGGTGCCATGTTTCTTTGAAACCTACACCATTGTGCCTGATATACAGGTCAAAGTGGGGCCATTTTCGTAAGTGAGAACTAGCCTCTGCTAGGCAGAAAACATTCAGAGCACACTCCTCTCATCTTCGCACCGTTGGCTGGCGGAGGAAGACGAGGGGGTTGGAGTGGCATCTGATGTCCCTATCCCACACGAGGCTAGAGGGTGCACTTCAGTGCATCCCATTGCTTCACCACAAATGGTGTGAAGGGGAGTGGAAAATGGAGGAAATGGAGAGTGACCCTTACAGTTGGGGCCAGCAAAGGCATGCCAAGTAACACACTGGCACACATGGCTGACTTCATCTTGGGTTGCTTTTCAACACATATTTCACATCATGAAGAACAAATAATACTGGATTTTTTCAAGCCTCGAACCCCGGTCTAGGTCTAATGTCTGTTCCTTTCTTATATTAGGGGAGAGGGAAAAAAAATTACTTCAGTGATACGTTTAGCGTACATAGACTGACTATTAATGTGTATCCCACTTAGTGTTGTTAGGGTTACACACCGTCACAACCTGGCTAAAGCTTCTATAGCTGTTAATAAAGTCAACATAACTTTACGGTATCCAAAAAGACAGCTGGTACCGACAGAGAGCAAGACAAATGTCACCCAAAGCTGTGAGCTCTGAACACCCACAGTGACTTTGGCGTCATCATCATTATAAGGGAGTGGGTGGTAATAAATAACTTGGCAGTGCCTAAAACCCAAAAAGCTTATACAACTATATTTACATTAAGATACACAAATGAAACTTTTCAGTAGCATGTCATGAGACAAGCTGATAAGCTCTTCCTTTGTGCAGTGCTATTTGAAAGTTAAACGCTGCCTTTATTTTAATTCTGGAGAAGGTGCAGACATTAGATTTAGAACATGTTGTCTTCATTGTCCAAATCCTCTATATAGGTAACGCGTTTTTCGGGCCGAGCTGTCTGGGAACGAGCTGGTGCAGCACTGACAACCTGGGTGAATATGGCAAGAGCCTGAGATGTAGGGTGAATGAATCCCCAAATTATTTGTGGAATTCCCAGTGAGACAATGGCACTGTATACCAGTATTAAAAATTGTGGGTGCACATAACCCCCATATATTCTTTGAATTCCCAGTCAGACAATGGCACTATATACCAGTATTAAAAATTGTGGGTGCACATAACCCCCATATATTCTTTGAATTCCCACTCAGACAATGGCACTGTATAGCAGTATTAAAAATTGTGGGTGCACGTAACCCCCATATATTCTTTGAATTCCCAGTCAGACAATGGCACTATATACCAGTATTAAAAATTGTGGGTGCACATAACCCCCATATATTCTTTGAATTCCCAGTCAGACAATGGCACTGTATACCAGTATTAAAAATTGTGGGTGCACGTAACCCCCATATATTCTTTGAATTCCCAGTCAGACAATGGCACTGTATAGCAGTATTAAAAATTGTGGGTGCACGTAACCCCCATATATTCTTTGAATTCCCAGTCAGACAATGGCACTGTATACCAGTATTAAAAATTGTGGGTGCACATAACCCCCATATATTCTTTGAATTCCCAGTCAGACAATGGCACTGTATACCAGTAGTAAAAATTGTGGGTGCACATAACCCCCATATATTCTTTGAATTCCCAGTCAGACAATGGAACTGTATAGCAGTAGCAAAAATTGTGGGTGCACGTCACCCCAATATATTCTTTGAATTCCCAGTTAGACAATGGCACTGTATACCAGTAGTAAAAATTGTGGGTGCACATAACCCCCATATATTCTTTGAATTCCCAGTCAGACAATGGCACTGTATACCAGTATTAAAAATTGTGGGTGCACATAACCCCCATATATTCTTTGAATTCCCAGTCAGACAATGGCACTGTATACCAGTATTAAAAATTGTGGGTGCACGTAACCCCCATATATTCTTTGAATTCCCAGTCAGACAATGGCACTGTATAGCAGTATTAAAAATTGTGGGTGCACGTAACCCCCATATATTCTTTGAATTCCCAGTCAGACAATGGCACTGTATACCAGTATTAAAAATTGTGGGTGCACATAACCCCCATATATTCTTTGAATTCCCAGTCAGACAATGGCACTGTATACCAGTAGTAAAAATTGTGGGTGCACATAACCCCCATATATTCTTTGAATTCCCAGTCAGACAATGGCACTGTATACCAGTATTAAAAATTGTGGGTGCACATAACCCCCATATATTCTTTGAATTCCCAGTGAGACAATGGAACTGTATAGCAGTATTAAAAATTGTGGGTGCACGTAACCCCCATATATTCTTTGAATTCCCAGTCAGACAATGGCACTGTATACCAGTATTAAAAATTGTGGGTGCACATAACCCCCATATATTCTTTGAATTCCCAGTCAGACAATGGCACTGTATACCAGTAGTAAAAATTGTGGGTGCACATAACCCCCATATATTCTTTGAATTCCCAGTCAGACAATGGAACTGTATAGCAGTAGCAAAAATTGTGGGTGCACGTCACCCCAATATATTCTTTGAATTCCCAGTTAGACAATGGCACTGTATACCAGTAGTAAAAATTGTGGGTGCACATAACCCCCATATATTCTTTGAATTCCCAGTCAGACAATGGCACTGTATACCAGTAGTAAAAATTGTGGGTGCACATAACCCCCATATATTCTTTGAATTCCCAGTCAGACAATGGAACTGTATAGCAGTAGCAAAAATTGTGGGTGCACGTCACCCCAATATATTCTTTGAATTCCCAGTTAGACAATGGCACTGTATACCAGTAGTAAAAATTGTGGGTGCACATAACCCCCATATATTCTTTGAATTCCCAGTCAGACAATGGCACTGTATACCAGTATTAAAAATTGTGGGTGCACATAACCCCCATATATTCTTTGAATTCCCAGTCAGACAATGGCACTGTATACCAGTATTAAAAATTGTGGGTGCACGTAACCCCCATATATTCTTTGAATTCCCAGTCAGACAATGGCACTGTATAGCAGTATTAAAAATTGTGGGTGCACGTAACCCCCATATATTCTTTGAATTCCCAGTCAGACAATGGCACTGTATACCAGTATTAAAAATTGTGGGTGCACATAACCCCCATATATTCTTTGAATTCCCAGTCAGACAATGGCACTGTATACCAGTAGTAAAAATTGTGGGTGCACATAACCCCCATATATTCTTTGAATTCCCAGTCAGACAATGGCACTGTATACCAGTATTAAAAATTGTGGGTGCACATAACCCCCATATATTCTTTGAATTCCCAGTGAGACAATGGAACTGTATAGCAGTAGCAAAAATTGTGGGTGCACGTCACCCCAATATATTCTTTGAATTCCCAGTTAGACAATGGCACTGTATACCAGTAGTAAAAATTGTGGGTGCACATAACCCCCATATATTCTTTGAATTCCCAGTCAGACAATGGCACTGTATACCAGTATTAAAAATTGTGGGTGCACATAACCCCCATATATTCTTTGAATTCCCAGTCAGACAATGGCACTGTATACCAGTATTAAAAATTGTGGGTGCACATAACCCCCATATATTCTTTGAATTCCCAGTGAGACAATGGAACTGTATAGCAGTAGCAAAAATTGTGGGTGCACGTCACCCCAATATATTCTTTGAATTCCCAGTCAGACAATGGCACTGTATACCAGTAGTAAAAATTGTGGGTGCACATAACCCCCATATATTCTTTGAATTCCCAGTCAGACAATGGCACTGTATAGCAGTATTAAAAATTGTGGGTGCACGTAACCCCCATATATTCTTTGAATTCCCAGTCAGACAATGGCACTATATACCAGTATTAAAAATTGTGGGTGCACATAACCCCCATATATTCTTTGAATTCCCAGTCAGACAATGGCACTGTATAGCAGTATTAAAAATTGTGGGTGCACATAACCCCCATATATTCTTTGAATTCCCAGTGAGACAATGGCACTGTATACCAGTAGCAAAAATTGTGGGTGTATATAGCCCCAATTCTATTGCTAGGGGACTTGCAGGGTATTTCTGAGGTGAAGGTGGGGGGGCACACCGTTGGAACGGGGATTTGGGGTGTATATATGGGGTATACGGGAATACACTGTCAGTGTGTTCCATTCAGGATCCTGGGAAAGCTGGGTTGCGGCGATTGAGCCCGTCAGTGCCACGTTACACTGACAAGCTTCTCCCTGGAATTGAAGTTATATGTAAGCCCAATATATTCTTTGAATTCCCAGTGAGACAATGGCACTATATGGCAGTAGCAAAAATAGTGGGTGTATATAGCCCCAATTCTATTGCTAGGGGACTTGCAGGGTATTTCTGGGGTGAAGGTGGGGGGGCACACCGTTGGAACGGGTATCGGGGGTATATATCGGGTATACGGGAATACACTGACAGTGTATTCCATTCAGGATCCTGGGAAAGCTGGGTTGCGGCGATTGAGCCCGTCAGTGCCACGTTACACTGACAAGCTTCTCCCTGGAATTTAGCTCTTATAAGAGCTGTTGGTTGTCTTCTCCTTCCTATCCTAGCCTGTCCCTGCCTACCCAGAATCTAACCCCTAGCTAACTGGACGGAAACCTCCGTCCTCGGTGAATTGCAAGCTCAGAATGACGCGAAGCTGGGCGGCGCTGTTCTTTTAAATTAGAGGTCACATGTTTTCGGCAGCCAATGGGTTTTGCCTACTTTTTTCAACGTCACCGGTGTCGTAGTTCCTGTCCCACCTACCCTGCGCTGTTATTGGAGCAAAAAAGGCGCCAGGGAAGGTGGGAGGGGAATCGAGTAATGGCGCACTTTACCACGCGGTGTTCGATTCGATTCGAACATGCCGAACAGCCTAATATCCGATCGAACATGAGTTCGATAGAACACTGTTCGCTCATCTCTAACTGGCACTATATGGCAGTAGCAAGAAATGAGGGTATTTGTATTCCCAATATATTCTTTGAATTCCCAGTCAGACAATGGCACTGTATACCAGTAGTAAAAATTGTGGGTGCACGTAACCCCAATATATTCTTTGAATTCCCAGTCAGACACTGGCACTATATGGCAGTAGCAAGAAATGAGGGTATTTGTAACCCCAATATATTCTTTGAATTCCCAGTCAGACAATGGCACTGTATACCAGTAGTAAAAATTGTGGGTGCACGTAACCCCAATATATTCTTTGAATTACCAGTCAGAAACTGGCACTATATGGCAGTAGCAAGAAATGAGGGTATTTGTATTCCCAATATATTCTTTGAATTCCCAGTCAGACACTGGCACTATATGGCAGTAGCAAGAAATGAGGGTATTTGTATTCCCAATATATTCTTTGAATTCCCAGTCAGACAATGGCACTGTATACCAGTAGTAAAAATTGTGGGTGCACGTAACCCCAATATATTCTTTGAATTCCCAGTCAGAAACTGGCACTATATGGCAGTAGCAAGAAATGAGGGTATTTGTATTCCCAATATATTCTTTGAATTCCCAGTCAGACACTGGCACTATATGGCAGTAGCAAGAAATGAGGGTATTTGTATTCCCAATATATTCTTTGAATTCCCAGTCAGACAATGGCACTGTATACCAGTAGTAAAAATTGTGGGTGCACGTAACCCCAATATATTCTTTGAATTACCAGTCAGAAACTGGCACTATATGGCAGTAGCAAGAAATGAGGGTATTTATAACCCCAATATATTCTTTGAATTCCCAGTCAGACAATGGCACTGTATACCAGTAGTAAAAATTGTGGGTGCACGTAACCCCAATATATTCTTTGAATTCCCAGTCAGACACTGGCACTATATGGCAGTAGCAAGAAATGAGGGTATTTGTATTCCCAATATATTCTTTGAATTCCCAGTCAGACAATGGCACTGTATACCAGTAGTAAAAATTGTGGGTGCACGTAACCCCAATATATTCTTTGAATTCCCAGTCAGACACTGGCACTATATGGCAGTAGCAAGAAATGAGGGTATTTGTATTCCCAATATATTCTTTGAATTCCCAGTCAGACAATGGCACTGTATACCAGTAGTAAAAATTGTGGGTGCACGTAACCCCAATATATTCTTTGAATTCCCAGTCAGACACTGGCACTATATGGCAGTAGCAAGAAATGAGGGTATTTGTATTCCCAATATATTCTTTGAATTCCCAGTCAGACAATGGCACTGTATACCAGTAGTAAAAATTGTGGGTGCACGTAACCCCAATATATTCTTTGAATTCCCAGTCAGACACTGGCACTATATGGCAGTAGCAAGAAATGAGGGTATTTGTATTCCCAATATATTCTTTGAATTCCCAGTCAGACAATGGCACTGTATACCAGTAGTAAAAATTGTGGGTGCACGTAACCCCAATATATTCTTTGAATTACCAGTCAGACACTGGCACTATATGGCAGTAGCAAGAAATGAGGGTATTTGTATTCCCAATATATTCTTTGAATTCCCAGTCAGACAATGGCACTGTATACCAGTAGTAAAAATTGTGGGTGTATATAGCCCCAATTCTATTGCTAGGGGACTTGCAGGGTATTTCTGGGGTGAAGGTGGGGGGGCACACCGTTGGAACGGGTATCGGGGTATATATCGGGTATACGGGAATACACTGACAGTGTATTCCATTCAGGATCCTGGGAAAGCTGGGTTGCGGCGATTGAGCCCATCAGTGCCACGTTACACTGACAAGCTTCTCCCTGGAATTTAGCTCTTATAAGGGCTGATGGTTGTCTTCTCCTTCCTATCCTAGCCTGTCCCTGCCTACCCAGAATCTAAGCCCTAGCTAGCTGGACGGAAACCTCCGTCCTCGGTGAATTGCAAGCTCAGAATGACGCGAACCTGGGCGGCGCTGTTCTTTTAAATTAGAGGTCACATGTTTTCGGCAGCCAATGGGTTTTGCCTACTTTTTTCAACGTCACCGGTGTCGTAGTTCCTGTCCCACCTACCCTGCGCTGTTATTGGAGCAAAAAAGGCGCCAGGAAAGGTGGGAGGGGAATCGAGTAATGGCGCACTTTACCACGCGGTGTTCGATTCGATTCGAACATGCCGAACAGCCTAATATCCGATCGAACATGAGTTCGATAGAACACTGTTCGCTCATCTCTAAATGGCACTGTATAGCAGTAGCAAAAATTGTGGGTGCACGTAACCCCCATATATTCTTTGAATTCCCAGTCAGACAATGGCACTGTATACCAGTAGTAAAAATTGTGGGTGCACATAACCCCAATATAATCTTTGAATTCCCAGTGAGACAATGGCACTGTATAGCAGTAGCAAAAATTGTGGGTGCACGTAACCCCCATATATTCTTTGAATTCCCAGTGAGACAATGGCACTGTATAGCAGTAGCAAAAATTGTGGGTGCACGTAACCCCCATATATTCTTTGAATTCCCAGTCAGACAATGGCACTATATACCAGTAGTAAAAATTGTGGGTGCACATAACCCCAATATATTCTTTGAATTCCCAGTGAGACAATGGCACTGTATAGCAGTAGCAAAAATTGTGGGTGCACGTAACCCCCATATATTCTTTGAATTCCCAGTCAGACAATGGCACTGTATACCAGTAGTAAAAATTGTGGGTGCACATAACCCCAATATATTCTTTGAATTCCCAGTGAGACAATGGCACTGTATAGCAGTAGCAAAAATTGTGGGTGCACGTAACCCCCATATATTCTTTGAATTCCCAGTCAGACAATGGCACTGTATACCAGTAGTAAAAATGGTGGGTGCACGTAACCCCAATATATTCTTTGAATTCCCAGTCAGACAATGGCACTATATACCAGTAGCAAAAATAGTGGGTGTATATAGCCCCAATTCTATTGCTAGGGGACTTGCAGGGTATTTCTGGGGTGAAGGTGGGGGGGCACACCGTTGGAACGGGTATCGGGGGTATATATCGGGTATACGGGAATACACTGACAGTGTATTCCATTCAGGATCCTGGGAAAGCTGGGTTGCGGCGATTGAGCCCGTCAGTGCCACGTTACACTGACAAGCTTCTCCCTGGAATTTAGCTCTTACAAGAGCTGTTGTGGTTGTCTTCTCCTTCCTATCCTAGCCTGTCCCTGCCTACCCAGAATCTAAGCCCTAGCTAACTGGACGGAAACCTCCGTCCCCGGTGAATTGCAAGCTCAGAATGACGCGAAGCTGGGCGGCGCTGTTCTTTTAAATTAGAGGTCACATGTTTTCGGCAGCCAATGGGTTTTGCCTACTTTTTTCAACGTCACCGGTGTCGTAGTTCCTGTCCCACCTACCCTGCGCTGTTATTGGAGCAAAAAAGGCGCCAGGGAAGGTGGGAGGGGAATCGAGTAATGGCGCACTTTGCCACGCGGTGTTCGATTCGATTCGAACATGCCGAACAGCCTAATATCCGATCGAACATGAGTTCGATAGAACACTGTTCGCTCATCTCTATTAGTTATGCCACCTTGTCACTTTTCTCAAACTAGGCAGAGATAGGGAGGAACCATAGGGTGTGCTAAATTGATTAGCATTTATGGTGTTCTTGAGGCATTACTGATGACAGAAATCTAAGTTAACAAGGACCTGGCATAGATTTTGGTTGACAGATTCCCAGAGGATTGACCTAATTTATGTTGAGCCAGGTGTACAACACACAGGTCTTGAGGAATCACCCACCTAAGTGCTCTAAAATTATCAATACTTTGACGTATTTTGTTTTATTTGGTATACTAATGATAGTATCAACATGTTCTGTGTGAATATTAAACAAAAGCAAAAGGAGTGAAATTGGCACTCCAGTTGATATAGAAGGTCACATAAGAGTTGGTGTAATAATACTCACTCCTGAGATCCAGGTGTAATGTGTCACAGATATGCAATTGAAACAGGAAGCAGGACCATCACCAAATATGTATTTAATGTTATTATTATTATATTTATATCTCCTGTGGTTTCAGTATAAAACTGGATGGACACTCAGTGGACTTCATTATTATGGGGTCTGCTGGAGTTCGGAGGTATCCACTTTTTTAGTGGATGGGCCCTACATCTTTTGGGTCCTCATGCGGAACTGAACAACAGAGAGACAAACACTAGCGTGAACCTAGAGCCAGGGGATTTGCTCTTTTGACACCCATTCTTAGGATCAAATGTAAATGTAATAATAATTTTGCATATAATTGTGTCATCATTCGTAGTGTCCAAGAAACCCAATATTAATTTCTAATTTTAATATTTTGCATGAAATCAATTAAAAGAATACAAAACCTAAAATCAAATTTTTAAAAGTGATGCTTAGAAGCCTTGAGTCAATATTGATTTCTAATTTTAATATTTTGTATTTAATCAATCATAAAATTTGATTCTTGATTTCGAGCCCAAAAGTGATGCAAAAAAGCATTAAGCCAATAACTGCAATAATTACAACTAACAAGATATAATAATATTCACATTTATATAAAGTCACTCATATTATAGATCAAATTGAAACCCTTTTAAGTATGTGTGGGCTAGAACATCTCTGCAGCTGTTGGCCCTCAATCTCTTTAACAAGGGAATTCCTTTTTTCCTAAACTGCTAGTGCAGTAGTTGAGTAACCATAGAAACCTAGGTTCTGACTGATATGAACATTCTTCCCAGCAATTACTATAGTTGATGAGTTCTGTAATTACCATTTCTTCCTAAGTTGAACTTAAAATAGAAGAGACAAGATTCATCATTCAGAATAATCCATTATATATCCACAATCCATGATTTTTTATCAGATATAGTATATATACATTATGAGTAATTAGTTTAGGTCAGGGGTACACAATTACTTTTAGAAAAGATCCACATACCAGGGTCTGATATCAGGTGAATGTCTGAGCAGAGCAGCAGCTGTTCTCCCCACACAATATAATGCCCCCTTAGTGGCCTGCAAATGGTGTAATATCTCTATAAGGTGCCCCCAAATAGTATGCTGCTCCTTCAGAGGCCTTCACACAGAATAATGTTTGCTTAATTCTCTCCACATGATATATTCCCCATCCACACAGTCATACCCCATTAGTGGCCTCCACGTGATATAATGCCCTGTTGGTGCCCCCACACTGTGTAACCCTCTTAGTATCTCCCAACAATTTAACATCTCCTCTGATTCCCCCACAGTATAATGCCTCTAAATAGTGTAATGCCACATTTTAACCCCACATAGGGAGGAGTCACGATCCCTGTCGCCACTATTGTAATGCATTAGTGTGAAAGAGAAAGCGACAGCAATCGGGAGATCAGTTATTCTCCCAACAACTGTTATTATACAAGAGCAAGGAGACAGAGTCTAGATAGCTGGAGGTGAAGTATCCCAAGGTTAAAGGGATTGCCACCTCATGGGCAACATGTACACTAAGACATTCAGTTCAACAGAGAGACTTTCAATTTAAAATGACCTCAAACAGCTTTCTGGATCTCATGCAGGTAAGGAAATCACGAACTGCAAAAAAGAAAATCCTAGATCAGCTTCCCACTAACAACAAAAAGCATAGCTTCTCTAGGTATGTGGATGAAGACTGGAGATGAGCGAACACCGTTCGATCGAATAGGTATTCGATAGAATATCAGGCCGTTCGAGATATTCATTCCCAATCGAATACCACGCGGCATATGCAGTAAAAATTCGTATCCCCTCCCACCTTCCCTGGCGCATTTTTTTGCACCAATAACTGTGCAGGGGAGGTGGGACAGGAACTACGACAACGGAGGCAGTGAAAAAAATTGAAAAAACCCATTGGCTACCGAAAACATGTGACCTCCCATTTATAAAGAACGGCCGCCGCAATATTCGCCATTTTTGCGGTCAGAGATAGAGAGAGCTTTTCTTAGAGGTGTCCCCACCACAAAATAGCAGGAATACAGAGCAGTTAGTTCTTGCTATATATACGTGAAAACCAGCTTTTCAGGCAGTGTGTAACCCCAAAACAGGGATACAGAGCAATTAGGTCCGGCTATGTACGCTCAATCCAGATATCCAGGATGTGTACCCCCAAAACCTAGGTGGGAGACATCGAATTCAGTCAGGCTATGTACGCTCAATCCAGTTTTTCACGGTGTGTGCCCCCAAAACCTACCTGGGAGACACAGAAATTCAGTCAGGCTATGTACACTGAATCCAATTTTTAAGGGTCTACCCCCCAAAGCTAAGTGGGAGACAGCAATTCATTCATTCAGGCCATGTATGGTCAAACCTGTTTTTAATGCTGTTCCCCCCGAAGCTAAGTGGGAGACACAGCAATTCAGTCACGCTATATCAGAACAATCCAATTTTTAAGGGTCTACCCCCCAAAAGCTAAGTGTGATACACAGCAATTCAGTCACACTATATCAGCTCAACCTAATTTTTTGTTCAATCCAGTATTGTTTGCTGTCCATGATGTGAACTATGCCTTTGTCTCTTGAAAAGCAACCCAACATAAAGTCAGCCATATGTGCCAGTGTGTTACTTGGCATGATTTCGCTGCCCCCAACTGTAAGGGTCACTTTCCATTTCCTCCATTTTCCACTCCCCTTCACACCATCCGTGCTTAAGCAATGGGATGCACTGAACTTCACCCTCAAGCCTCGTGTGGGACAGTAACATGAAATGCCACTTCATCCCCCTTGTCTTCCTCCACCAGCCAACGGTGCAAAGATGACAGGAATGTGCTCTGAATGTTTTCAGCCTAGCAGAGGCTACTTCTCACTTACGAAAATGGCCGCACTTTGACCAGTATATCAGGCATAATGGTGTAGGTTTCAAAGAAGTTGAAAACATGGGCCATGTGTGGACCGTGTTTGAGTCCGGCAAGCTACCAGGTTCCGGCCATTATGACATACTCAAACATACCTGGGCCCAGGTGCAGTGTGGAAAACCATATTGCCATATCATCCTGGATGGCTTCCCTCACCTCGGAGGCACTTTGCTGCCTGTCCCCCAAGCTGATGAGCTTCAACACGGCCTTCTGACTTCTCCCCACGCCAGTGATGCAGCGCTTCCAGCTCTTAGCTGGGGTCGATTTAACGGCGGAGAAGGAGGAGGGTGGTGTTTCAGCACTCCTGCCAGGAATATTGGGCTCGGAAAGAAGGCAGGCTGCCACAGATTGCGACCCGGTCCCAGCCTCAACTAGATTCAGCCAGTGTGCCACGATTGAGATGCAGCGTCCCTGGCCGCATTCACTTGTCCATGCATCTGTGGTCAAGTGGAACTTTGTGCAACTTAGCGCAGAACTTAGAGCTCGCCTGATGTTACGGGACACGTGCTGGTGCAAGGCTCAACTCACCCTAAGGGCCAAAAACACTGCTGGTGAATTTTGTTCCGTTCCAAAGGACTCTGTGTTTAGATTTGGCTTAGTCGCAGCTCCAGAACATGCCTTTGAAGGCAAGGTTTCCTTTAGTGGCTCCATCTCAGCAGGATGATGATGGTGAAGCTTGGTTAAATCTGGTGTCTGAAGGGAAAGTGGTTTCTGATCTACATCTAAAGTACTGGAGCATGTTGTTTGGACTATTAACACCTGATCAGAACCCTGCAGAGGTAATGTAATGTAGAGTCCGATAGAGAACCATTACCGGTAGTATTGGTTGCAGCCAATTCTCCACCTTTGCAGTCCTCTAAATATAAGTTACCCCCAGGACTTGATGCCAAAATGTTATCAATTTTTCAATTAAAATCAAGGTCAATGTCTGGTTCCTCAGTTCAAACCACTGCATCAAGCCAACACAATGAGAGTGATGGTTCTGGAACCACCGTTTTAGGGGCTAAGAATTTTAAAGGGGCTAACACTCTGCTGGTGCAAGGCTCAACTCACCCAAAGGGCATAAAACTTTGCTGGTGCAAGGCTGAATTAAGTTAAAGGGCCTAAAACTCTGCTGGTAAGAGGCTGAAGTCACCTAAAGGGCCTCAATCTCTGCTGGTAGCACAGTTTAAGGGCCTCTAACTTAATTTGGAAGGGCTCACATTAAGGGCCAGTAAAGTGAATTTTTGAAGGTCTCACCACATCACAGACACATAAACAATGACAGTTAAGGGTGGGGGCTTTTGGATTTCCCATTGCCTGTTCCATCTGTGGTTGTCATGGGGAACGTGATTTAAAGGGGTGCTTGTTAATGTTTCTTTAGCTTAAATTTGGGTTTCTGTCCATCCATTTGAGGAAGAAAGAAGGTTTCCAGGTATTTTCCCACTTTGATAGAGGGTTTTTTGAGCATGGAAAGTGTGTAGTTGAAAGGCTGTGATGGTGGGGTAAAACTGTGACTTGGACTTGTTAGATGCCCCCAGGCATGCTTTCCCTGTTGTCCTAGTTACATTCCAGAGGTGTTGTCATCATTTGCTGAGGTGTCATAGTGGACTTGGTGACCATCCTGAGTCAAATGGTGTGTTCCACCGAAACGAAGCCTTTTTCCTCATCCTATTAATATTATAAGTGTGAAAGTTTGTGAGTTTGGATGTTTGTGGGTTTGTGTGTTTGGATGTTTGTTAGTCAATCACGCAAAAACCGCTCGACCGATTTGGCTGAAAGTTTCCACAAACATAGTTAATACACCCGATTGCGCAATAGGCTACTTTTCGTCACAATAGCGCACATACGTTTGTGCCAGGACCCCCACAAAACCCAAACTCACACCACCATCTCTGCAATCTCACACACTTTGGACCATAGCAAGCCACAAAATTCATATTGCCCTCTGCAGCCTAGCCCCTAACCCCACACAATCTCATATACATATACTTTACCACTTTGCCCCTCACCTTAATGATACTCCAGGAGGTTCTCTTTAACGCTCCGGAGCAGCCATGTTTGCTGACCCCCACCGCTCTGACAATCCGCGACACCGCCTACCCATGTCAATACCCCTAGGAGGTCTAATAAATGCAAAAAAAAAGTTTTAAAAAAAGTAAAAATATAAAAACAAATAAAAAGGATTAAAAATTCAAATCACCCCCCTTTCCCTAGAACACATATAAAAGTAGTTAAAAACTGTGAAACACATACATGTTAGGTATCCCCGCGTCTGAAATCGCCTGCTCTACAAAGCTATACAAATATTTTTCCTGTTCGGTAAACGCCGTAGCAGGAAAAATGGTCAAAAGTGCCAAACCGCCGTTTTTTCACTGTTTTGATTCTGATAAAAATTTGAATAAAAAGTGATCAAAGCAATAACATTTCCCGAAAATGGTAGAACTACAAAGTACACCCGACACTGCAAAAAAAGACGCCCTATACATCCCCGTACACGGACGTATAAAAAAGTTACCGCTGTCGGAATATGATGACTTTTCAAAAAAAAAAATTTAACACAGTTTTGGATTTTTTTAAGGGGTCAAAATGTAAATAAAACCATATAAATTTGGTATCCCCAGCATCGTAACGAAACACAGAATACAGGGGACATGTCATTTTGGTTGCACAGTGAACGCTGTAAAACCAAAGCCCGTAAGAAAGTCGCAGAAATGCATTTTTTTCGTCAAATCCACCCCATTCAGAATTTTTTCCCAGCTTCCCAGTACATTATATAGAATAAATAATGGTGGCATCATGAAGAAAAATTTGTCCCAGGAAAAATTAAGACCTCATATGGCTCTGGGAGCGGAGAAATAAAAAAGTTATAGGGTTTAGAAGGAGGGGAGTCAAAAACGAAAAACGAAAATCAAAAAATGCCATCGATGGGAAAGGGTTAACTTCAAATACTTCTGTCCCAAAGTCACTATGCAAAGTTTCTCACAACACCGTATAGCAGCTCAAATACAAGTTAACCTTAACACAAAAGTCTCACGTATTCTCTGAATTATAGCAAAAACAAGATACAAAGTTACATTTCATATCCCATACCTTATACACAGTACGAAAACCTTACCCACGCCTGTATATACCCACTTCTACAATCACCGCAGACGAAGTCGCGGGTACCAGCTAGTAGACTATAATAGGGTTCGATATTCGTTCGAATAGTCAAATATTGAGTGGCTATTCGAAATGAATAACAAATATCGAATATTTTACTGTTCGCTCATCTCTAGTGAAGACCTATTTTCTATCATCTTAAAACAACACACAGGTCCATACCAATACCCATGACTTCCAGTGGCTGGCATCACCTGTTCTTCACCAGATTGGGAAGCCAATGTGAATCAACCATGACTTTCTTAAAGGAGCCTTTTTAGATGGCACCTAATGATACTCAATACACAGCCCAAATTTTTGTCATAAAAGGTAGAGAGTAACCTTTCTTTTCTTCTTCACAAGATTTATCGCACATCAAATTTCGAAAAAAAAAAAAAGACATTTTCTCTACAAAAATACATTCCGATCATAGTACGTACTCTATAGCAGACACCTGCCTTTTTGTAGCTGCATTGATCATGTCATGTGATTGATAGGCTCTTTTATTAGAGGACATTATAAATCAACAACAAAAATTTCAGTTATTTTATGATTTCCAATGGGTAAGATTCCAAAAGTAAATGCTGCTAACTAAAAAGCGGGAAATTCTGAAAGCATTATTTTCAAAATAAATTAAATTCTAGAAACGAAATAGTTGGTGCAGAGTCATGTGCAGCAGGTTTTATGGCAGCAGAATCCCCTGCAAATCGGTAGAGACTCCATGTGAACAGAATAGTGCTTCATCAGATGTTTCTATTAAAACTATGTTTTTATTAAATGTTTTTGCCTAAAATTGAATAGAAAAAAAATAGAGAAAGAATTTTTGAACAGAAGATAAAGCAGGGAACAGGAGTGTGTTTGGGAAATAAATATGATACAGTTGTTATAGATAAAGAGAGGAAAAAGATGTTTCAAAAAGTTGTAACCAAAATCACACAAGGTGCATCCAACAGTCAAATTTAAGCCATAACACAGTACTGATGCCAGACAGCCCACACAGCCAAGAATCTCCAGATCTCCTCTAGGGCACGTGAAAAACTCTTATATTTACTCACATCGGCTAGGCCTTCATTTATTCTACACAAATCACAAAAATGTCATGTTCATCTGAATAATTCTTAACAAGAACTGGCTCAGTCATTCATATGCCCCCTAATGTACATTAATCTGTGTGGAGGGGTCACTTTGAGACCCTATACTGTAAGGAGGAGTCACTATTGCATATTATGTTGCATGGAGGACACTATGGGACATTTTAATGCATTGAGGGGACAGTATAGGACATGATACTGTGTGAAAGGTTGCTAAGGGACATTATTCTCTCACAGGGATCTTTGGAGTTAATGGTTTGGGTGTGTGATTTCTGAACAGCCCTGGGGGAAGCTCAAATGTTGTAGGTTTGGAAATGGGAAGTGTGCCTAACATGGAGGAGTAAAAATGCAGTATTTTTTAATAGCTATATGTTGCAGACGAGGACGGAGAAAACTGAACCTGCAAATGGGCAATTGGGAGAATGCAATGTGCTTGGGGATCGGCTATATCCCCAAGGAAAAGAGGCCACAATATGTCTAGGGCCTTACCATCTTCGCCCAAGTGCTATCAGAAATATGGGAATTAAAAACAAAGTGAAGAGCCAGGATAAGGTTGCTAATTGGAAGCGGACTCTGCAAGTCAGCCAGATTTATCTGAAAATAAGCAATAGGACCTAGAAGATTCCAGGGTCTCGCCTGGCAGGTCCTAAGGGCACCAGGGTGCAGGGGCACCAAACCACAGCTTGTCCACCTTTGAGTGGGTATAGGCCTGAAGTGTTGATCAAGAGGCCAACTGTTACAATTGTGTAGCATAATAGAATCTTGGAATCTACCCCACCATGAATGCATGCAACCAAGACAGTAGTAAGGAATAAGGATGGACGAACCTCTAAATATTCATTTCAACTGGTGTTCGGACAAGTTGCTCTGTATTTACGGAGAGATGAAGGTTTAGAAAGGAGATGCAGCAGATCTATTTTTTAAGACAGGACAGAGTTGAGGTGATGAGACACTTAGGAATACCTTTCCCAAGTTTTACTTTAATTGATTTTATCTCCTATCAGGCTGAACTGACGGGTAATGCTATATAGAAGGCTACAGCTGCTAACCATTAGGTTCTCTCTACAATCAAACTACTGCTAAGTTTAGCTTGGGCTAAACTGTAGCTTTCTTTTCTTAGGTTAAAGGGAGTCTGACACCAAAGGTGAAGCATATGAAACCAGCAACACAGATAGGTCAGGTCACCTGAATGCAATACCACTTCCCCCATGAAAATTAGTGCCTCCATTGCCAAGATAATTTAGCTCTCAATATTTAAGAAGAGAACAGGAATGAAGAGTCAGAAGAGAGTTAATGAGCATGTGTGTCCAACCAGCATCCAGGTCAGTATTTTATTATCATTTATTTATATAGCACCATTAATTCCATGTTACTTTACATTTGCCGGTTTAAATACTATACACAAAATATACAAAACAAACAATGCTAACAGTGACCAACTGGCACAGTGGGGTAGAGAGCCCTGCCTGCAAGGGCTTGTAGTCTATGAGGGAAGAGGGGTAGAGACAGAAGGTGAGAGTAGAGGCTGTTCAGATGGTGGTGTGGTGATAGTAGTGTTATTGAAGGTTGTAGGCCTTCCTGAATAGGTGAGTCTTCAGAGCCTTCTTGAAGCCTGTGATTGTGGAGGTCAGTCTTATGTGTCTTGTTAACCCCTTCCCGCCGATGGCATTTTTTGATTTTCGTTTTTCGTTTTTGACTCCCCTCCTTCTAAACCCCATAACTTTTTTATTTCTCCACTCCCAGAGCCATATGAGGTCTTAATTTTTGCGGGACAAATTTTTCTTCATGATGCTACCATTAATTAATTATTCTATATAATGTACTGAGAAGCAGGGAAAAAATTCAGAATGGGGTGGATTTGAAGAAAAAAATGCATTTCTGCGACTTTCTTACGGGCTTTGGTTTTACGGCGTTCACTGTGCAGCCAAAATGACATGTCCCCTATATTCTGTGTTTCGGTACGGTTCCAGGGATACCAAATTTATATGGTTTTATTTACATTTTGACCCCTAAAAAAAATTCCAAAAGTGTGTTAAAAAATTTTTTTTCTAAAAGTTGCCATATTCCGACGGCCGTAACTTTTTTATACGTAAGTGTACGGGGATGCATAGGGCGTCTTTTTTTGCGGGGTCGGGTGTCCTTTTTATTTCTACCATTTTCGGGAAATGTTATTGCTTTGATCACTTTTTATTCAAATTTTTATCAGAATCAAAACAGTGAAAAAACGGCAGTTTGGCACTTTCGACTATTTTTCCCGCTACGGCGTTTACCGAACAGGAAAAATATTTTTATAGATTTGTAGAGCGGGCGATTTCGGACGCGGGGATACCTAACATGTATATGTTTCACAGTTTTTAACTACTTTTATATGTGTTCTAGGGAAAGGGGGGTGATTTGAACTTTTAATTCTTTTTATTTTTTTTATATTTTTTTTATTTTTTTGCATTTATTAGACCCCCTAGGGGTGTTGAACCCCAGGGGGTCTGATCACTAATGCAATTCATTACCATGCTAATGCATTGCAAAAAAGCATCCTTTCTTTTGCAGGCTGCATAGACCAGCCTGCAAAAGAGAGGATTTGCAGCCAAGACTGGGAGCCTGTACAAGGCTCCCGGCTGTCATGGCAACGGGACGTCAGCCCTGGAGCATGCTCCAGGAGCCGGCGATCCCGGCCAAAATGGCGGCGCCCATGCGCCACGGGGAAAATGGCGCCTCCGGCGCCTTTGACCGCGGCGCCGGAGGGGTCCGGGGACCGATCGGAGGCATTAGAGCCGGTTGTCTCCCGGGCGGTCGCCATAGTTACAGACCCGACATGCGCCGTACTATTACGGCGCATGTCGGGAAGGGGTTAATGAGTTCCAGAGTATGGGGGATGCACGAGAGAAATCTTGAAGACGGTTGTGTGATGGGCAGTTAAGAACAGAGCGGGGTAGGAGGTATTTGGAGGACCGGAGGTTACGTGTGGGCAGGTAGCGGGAGATTAGGACAGAGATATATGGAGGGGACAGGTTGTAGATGGCTTTTTATGTCAGTGTTAGAATTTTGAACTCTATTTGTTGAGCAACGGGTACCAGGGAAGGGATTAGCAGAGGGAAGCGGTTGATGAAAAATGCGAGGAAAGGTGTACTAAGCGAGCAGCACAGTTTGGGGTGGACTGGAGGGGGGACAAAAGTGTTTGCTGGGAGGCCATGGAGAAGTGGGTTACAGTAATCTAAGCGGGAGATTATGAGGGCATGGACTAGCATCTTTGTAGTTTCAGGGGTGAGGAAGGAGCGGATTCAATGGATGTTCTTGAGTTCGAAGCAGCAGGAGCTGTTGAGGGCAGTAGATGATCATGCACTTTGATATACACTTAGAACATGAAGTGGCATCTTACTTGTAAGTACATTTCATCTGATAATTTTTCACCTATCTAGATGGCAGATATTGTTGAAAAACTTTTACAGCGCGTTTTTCTCTCTACATTTTTCATGCGGAGAGGGAAATGGAATCCTCAAATATAGTGCAAGCACTGGTGTGAACCCAGTGTAACATGCACAATCTTTTATATTCTACATTGTTCAGTGTGTGGTGTGTTTACATTAATTCTGATATATATTTATTTTGAACATAATGTCATTAACCCCTTAGCGACCCTTGACGTAACTGTACGTCATGGGTCGCATGGGGATGTATGGAGCGAGCTCACACGCTGAGCTCGCTCCATACACGGCAGATGCCGGCTGTATCATACAGCCAGGACCTGCCAATAACAGCAGCGGTCGGTGCCCGAGCCGATCGCTGCTGTTAACCCTTTACACACTGCGGTCAAACGCGACCGCAGCGTGTAAACAGCGCAGGCGGCATGGGCGCCGCCATGTTTCCCCGATCGCCGCCCTCCTGAACGTCACATGAGGGCGGTGATCAGTTGCTATGACAGCCGGAAGCCTATTGAAGGCTTCCAGGCTTCTCTCTGCACTAGATCTATTAGACGATGCCAGAGGCATCGTCTAATAGAAGTGCTGGGATTCTGCTATTCACTGCAGTACTGTAGTATTGCAGTGAATAGTATGAGCGATCAGACCCCCTAGGTTTCAAGGTACCTAAGGGGTCTGATCATAAATGTAACAGAAGAAAAAAAAAAGTTTTTAAAAGTATTAAAAAAATAAAAAAAATATAAAAGTTCAAATCACCCCCCTTTCCCTAGATTAGCTATAAAAGTAATTAAAGAACATTAAACATAAACATATTAGGTATCCCCACGCTCCAAAATGCCCGAACTATTAGAATATTAAAACATTTATCCCATACTGCGAACGGCGTAGCGGCAAAAAAAATAAAAACAGCCAAAAAGCGTTTTTTTCAACACTTTGCCTCTTATAAAAAATTGAATAAAAAGTGATCAAACCATCAGATCTTTCCCCAAATGGTATCAATAGAAACGTCATCTTGTCCCACATAAAAAGACACCACAACCAGCTCCATACATGGAAATATGAAAAAGTTACAGGTGTTAGAACATGATGACACAAATTTTTTTTTCTATTTTGCAAAGTTTATCATTTTTTTAAAAGTATCAAAACATTTCAAATACTATATAAATTTGGTATCACCGCGTTCGTACTGACACGTAGAACACATGTAACATGTCATTTGTACCAAACAGTGAACGCTGTAAAAATTAAACCCATAAGAAAATGGCGCAAATGCATTTTTTCTCCAATTGCACCTCATTCTGAATTTTTTTCCAGCTTCCCAGTACATTGCACAGCATATTGAATGGTGTCATTACAAAGTACAATTTGTCCCGCAAACAATAAGCCATCATGTGACTCTGTGAACTGAAAAATGAAAAAGTTATGGCTCTTGAAATGTGAGGAGGGAAAAACGAAAATGCGAAACCAAAAAATGGCCTGGTCCTTAAGGGGTTAAGTAGAAATCTTGGAAAAGTACATTTATACTCTGCTATAAGACAGAGGGAACATTCTGTTCAGTCTCTTTGTGTCATTTTTCATGTTTAGTACCTTTTACCTATAGAATGTTTCATATTGGGAGCCAACTGTGTTAGATTGTGACATTTTATAACCTCTAAATTGAGAAATCATAATGTACCTCTGGATTGCCTCTCACTATTGTGCACTTCCAAACATACTTTTTGATGTTTACCTTAGTATTTTGAGTAATAGGAAAGACATTTCCCTGTTAACTGATAAATTCCCATATATTGAAATGAGCTGTCAAGTTTCTTATGATCTCCTCTAACTCTATTCTGTTTAGTTACATCAATAAGCAACAGTTGAGAGAATATGACATTTTTATTGATCAATTAAGTTTAGATTTAGCCTTTTAAAAAACCTAGAATCCAATATGTATACAAGTAGACATTTCTACTAATATATACTGTATATATGCCTGAATGAGATATAAAAATCTATTATTCATTTGTTCAAAACTGTATCTAGCATTCCAGCTAGCAAAAAAAAACAAATTAGTAGCCAGATAAGGCTAGGTTCACATCTGTGACGGAGTTTCCCATGCAGAAACGACTGAGAATCAGCGAAACCAAACACCACCAGAACCTGGAATGTAAGGGGTGAAGCCCCACCTCCTACTAGGTAGCCAACTATCTGAAGGCCATGCAATTGTTTGCAATGTCACGTGATTTCAGCCACGGTCATCCAATCCACAGGTTGCTGTGGAGATTCACTCAGCTATACATACAGCACCAGTGATCCAAGCACAGCTTGATTTAGAGTACAGATCATTCCAGGTGTGTAACAAACATATAATTAACCACAATTCCGCGCACTGTCGGCTTTCCCGTTATGTGCTCTGGGGGAATTACCTATAGCTCCTCACCGTCAGAAGGGCACCTGACAGTCTAGCTGGGAACACCCCTCCTGACAGTACTGTCCGTAGCTCTATACTGTCAGAGGGGGCGTTCCTTACCGCCCAGTGATGACGCTGAGCCGTGAGGAAAGCACACCCCCTCTGCAGTCTGCATATGGCAGCTCAATGCTGGATAGGTAAGCAGATAAATAATAGGCCACAGTATTTTGTTGAATATTTTATATATGCAAGGTGCTTCAAAATCTAGTACTTGGCATGGGTTCCATTTTTTTTTTTTTTTTTTTTTTTTTTTAAAAGGTCACATTTCACAGATTTAGTTAGCTTGTGCCAAGAATCTGCTTTAGCACTTGCATGCCCCTGGGACAATACTGTACTGTATTGTTTGTTATGTTCTGTCTATATTTGCAGGGAGCAATGTGTATATATCCCCAGGAAATGTGACCTTTAATTTTGTATAACATTTCAAAAGCCTATATGGCCTTGCAAACCTGATATTATTCCAGTTTATTAAATTCTCAAGGACCCCCCTACTGAAATAGGGTTGTCTATACCCTCTAGTTTTATAGCTTTGTCATTCTTTTTTATTCATTAGGCAGTCATCATACATTTGCTGTTTTTGCTCACATTAATGCATGTGCTGCTTTTCTGCACCAATGAAAATGACTGATCAAAAATGAAAAACAGGTAGAGTTTCATCAAATATAAGTAACAATACAATAATAATAATAATAATAATAATAATAATAATAATAATAATAATAATAATAATAATAATCCATCTAAACAAAGTAAAACATTGACACATTAGGTATCCCCATGACTAAAAATGCTTGATATACAAGGTTTTTTGCCATTTTGACTTCCATAAAAAATGTAATAAAAAGCGATCATGGGTCTAAATAAAAAGATAAGTTATGTAGCCCCACATATCTAAATATAAAAAAGTGACAGGTATTAGATAGAGACTTACAAAGTGGATTTGATTTTTTGGGGGGTGTTAAAATGTAATAAAAGTATATAAATTTGGCTTCCCTGTAATCATATTGACCCACAGACTATAGGTAACAGGGAGCAAAGTCCATATGAAAGCTACGCAAATTCAGTTTTTCTCTAATTCCACTCGATTCTGAATTTTTTCCACCTTCCCAGTACATTATATACAATATTAACTAATACTACTGAAACAAAAGCATACTTTGTCCACAGAAAATTAAGCTCTGTGAATGAAAAATGTAAAAAGTTATAGTTTTTGGAAGGCGGGGAGTAAAAAAAACAAAATCAAAAAATGGCTATGTTGGGAATGGGAATGGCAACGGGAAACGAAGAGGATGGGGAGTTGCATAAGGCCATCACAGTTGATGCAAGGTAATATGATAGAATGTCTAAAATATGAAATCTGTACAGTCATTCAGATCTTAAGTATTTAATCTAATTTTTGAGAGTGTATATGTTTAGCAACTACATATGATGCATAGCATTTACCACTAAATACCACGGATGGTCAGGTTGTTTTTAATTAAGTAACAATAGCATATTAAAATAGAATATATACATTAATATAACATTTCATTTACTTCTACATTTTTAAGAAATGTGCCTATTTTTCTAAAATAGTCAAAATGCACATACATGTCACAAAGACTCAGTCCCAGGAGGGTAAATATAGAGGGTGTAGTAGTAGCAGTCGCTACTGGCCCTGGACCCTGATGGGACCCCAAACGTCACACTGACCTATAAAATAATCCACTATTATAAATAGAATTAGGCCTCTTTACACATTTTGCATTGGGACCCAGGAACATCAAGTTACATCTCTGCCCTATCCCACTACTTAACATGGCTGTTATTGCAAGAGATTAACCCCTTCCCGCTTTGTGGCATACTACTACGTCACGCTGAGCGCATCATTAACACTCAACGCCAAGATTGTACAACACTGTAATGCCACAGGCACGGGACCTTTGTCTGCAACATTACTCCCAGTACTGAGCTGTGTTACACTTCGTGTATTAACCCCCTGGATGCCATTATCAAAAGCAATCACAGCATCCAGAGGATCCGGGGGGCAAGATCGCCTTCCCCTGGACATCCCTTGGATTCCTTGCAATAAGATTACTGAGTGTAAGGGGTTGCCAGGGCAGCCAGGAGGCCAAGCAATGACCTCCTGATTGCCTATGCACTTTACATATAGTGAGACTATGTGCGATGTTCTGTAATGCTATATGTATTGCAGTATATTGCACAGGGGATCAGAGATCCCAGGTTCAAGTTCCTTTGTGGAAAGTATAATTGTAAAGTATCAAAAAGTCACACATATCAAATGTTGGTAACAATAAAAAGTACAACTTGCCCCACAAATAAAGAGACCTTATAAAACAGTAAAAAAAAAAAGTTATAGCCATCAGAATTCGGTGACACCCAGAAAATCTTTCAATTTCAAAAAGTGACGTTTTATTTGTAAAAGTGGCAAAACCTAATAAAACCAAATAAAAGCAATATAAATATAGTATAGACACAATCATAATATTCCGTCGCACAAAGTTAACATGGTATTTTTTAAAGCAAAGTGAACGCCATAAAAACAAAAATGATAGTAAAACTCATCACACAAAGAATAAACCCTCACATACTGTAGCTATGACGACAGAAAAATAAAAAAGTTACAGTTTTTGGAAGGCAAGTAAAAAAAAGTCACATCACAGAATATTAATGTACAAACTACCCTATGTCCTTAAAGGGTTAATCTATTTACACTCACTGAACCTTGCACCCATCATCCACTCATGCTGGAATGGAGCATAAATCACACCCCAGCATAATCCACATACAAATTAGCTGCTACCACTAGTCAAATATGGGTGATAACTCCCAACATGCATATATACACACTGCTCTCTTGCTTTCAAAGGGTTATGAAAGGCATTTACTTTACTTACATAACATAGGAAATCCAATAAGGCAATTTAACTTGGCACATTAATGTGAATTTATGCTTATCATTACCACAGTAATACTCTACATTGCTTTAGAAATCCATACCATGCGTATAAATAGGTCTACTGTAGATATATAATTTCCCAATACAGCTAGAAACATTTCGATTATTAAGTAATGTGTAACAAATAATTATTAATAATGACCTCTTCCTAACTAAAGATCCAGTTACCTAAGAAAAGACAAATATGTTTTAACTAGATTTTTGATATTTTAACATACAAAATTTTGAACCATGTTGCCATATCCATGTATTTTCTGAAAAGAGACAAACTGCATTGCCAAAACACCACCCAGATATCTACCATACTTACAGAACCTGCATGCGATTTTGCATTGAAGTAAAATGTTTGTAAGACTAAAGGTGCATTCACACAGAGAAAATGGCGCTGAATTTGGTGTGGAATCCTAAAGAACCCATTGAAATCAATGGGAGGCTTTTTTTCAGCGCTGAATCTGACACGGATTCCACACCAAATTCACACCATTTTCAAGTTCTTATACTTCTCCTTTCTGCTCAATCACTTCTTAGGCCTCATACCCACGGAGTAATGCGCCGCTCATTTAGATACGTAAACACGTGTCAGAGTGAGGCTCTTCAAAACAGATCCCATTGACTTCAATGGGTGCCGACTTACGCACGCTACACATTGAAATCAATGGGAGACTTTATAACCCATTGATTTCAATGTGTAGCGTGCGTAAGCCGGCACCCATTGAAGTCCATGGGATCTGTTTTGAAGCGCCTCGCTCTGACACGTGTTTACGTGTCTAAGTGAGCGGTGCTCCGTGGGAACAGGGCTTTACTTTGGCTCACAAATCAGCAGCAAAATCTGCAAAAGGAACAAACAGCTTTTCCACAATGTCGAGCTTTAGCCCAAAAAGAGAATAAAATGCATGTTTGTGGTCAAAAATCTGAACCAATCAGAGTCTTAAGAGATACAATTTATTAAAATAAAAGTTTAACATATCCATAAATATCACTTATGTAAACAGATGTTCACAAAATTAGTAGATTATTGCAATTTTTTGTTTGCATTTCCATTGCAGCCATGACAACATGCACCTGCACATATAGTTCATATTGTTTTGCAGTGGAAGTCTCATTTGTTATTGGAATTAACCAGACCAAATGCTCCACCAACTAAGGCCTGCCATGCACCACCGGATTAAACTGATATCCATTGATTGTATGTTTTTGTCTTTTCTTTACACTGGATTAGAACACTGATGAGCAAAAGGGTAACAATCTTTTTTACTTTGTACTTTTAGGCTCCATATCTCATCATCCACTACAGCTTCAAACATGAGACTACCATCATTTTATAGACTATCTTTTATATAAATAATTTTTCTCCTAAACATCTAAATTTTTTTTTTTTTTAATTTTTAAATCCACCTCTGATCGACGATTCTTATGACGATATTGAAGTCAAGGATTCTTCACCTTTTTTCGGGCCACTATTCCACACTTGTGTCAAGTGAATTGCACGGCACTTGCATGGAGGTTTGTGATCTCACTATTATGAAGCAAACAAGTCACCTCCATTGCCGTGTTTGTCGGGCCTGAACTTATAGATCTTATTATGAGCCGTCTTGTTGACTGATATTTTGCCTGGAGACCTACCTCTTGGCTTTTGAATGGATGGATGGACTTCATTTCCTATTCTTCCAACTGTCATGACACTAACATGATGCAGTTTGGCAATTTTCTTGGCTGAGAGACCAATATCGATGAGGTGGATGATGCCATTTCTCTTTTCTTTGGATATCTTCATTGCTGATCCTTGGTTTGAACCAGTTACTTTTCACTTGGGAATCAACCTAATAAGACACTGAGCTATTAAGGTTGAAATTTGTAACTTGAAGTATAGAAGAAGACAGATTTTTCCGCCATGAGGAGCAAAATAGTAACAATGCAGTTACATGATAAGAATCTACATAACTAATCATAAGCTTAATAGTTGCAAGTCGAATTTATGTATATATCTATAAGATGAAATTAGTCTCATGCTCATAGCTGCAGTGGATAGTGATATATGGGGCCTGAAATTCAAAACTTCAAAACACTGTTACTGTTTTGCTTGTCAATGTATAATCTAAAGATGTTCTAAAAAAAACATGTAAATATTTGCTTTATGTAGCAACTTTGTTGTTGTTCCTTTATGAGTCCACAATCTGCTATGTCTGTTTGAACAATTTATCTATCAGTCATTTCTGGATTATAAATGGTTCCTGATTACTTGGATCCCTGTTTCCAGAGGAAGCTAGATAGAATATACCAGAGAAATTCTCAGAGGGTAGGGTCAGAATGCCCCAGGGATAGATTAGTTCCTATTCATAAAATATATTCCAACTTAATTTACTTGGTAATATTAGCAATTAGCTACTAGTGCTCCGGTATCTCCTGCAGAGATAAGTCCAACAGCTCTCGATTTATTCATAACACACCTTGTATCTCATACAGTGCGGGTTAACAGCGATGGGGGCGTTGGTTTTCAGATTTACTTTCTATCACCGAACTCGCAGTATCCGGCCATAATATACGCAATCCCCTGCTGTCTCTCATGGCAAATCATATTACTTTAGGTCTGGAGCAGACTTTGCCTCTTTCACTTATTCAGTGAGTAGACACGGGTCTGTAAAATGTAAATCGGGTATTGACCTTTATATACTTATCTCATATTGTGGCATTTTTGTTTACCTGACTCTCCTGTTTTACCCATAGAGGATCACAAAATTTTTAGTTTACAGTGGAGCCCTTGTTTGCTTCAGTCACACAGCATTTATAAACTGGGCTGTGTGAGTAAGTGGGTGACATATTGCTACACAAACTGTACAACTCCCTTGGTCTCACAAAAGGTGATACACTATGAGTAACCTATTAAATTTGGTCAACCTCTAATCAGGACTTAGCGCGGCGGTTCAGGTCCATGGGGTCTTAGTCTTCGTTTAGATCCAAATACTTTGTAGCTTTAATTAGAGATGAGCGAGTAGTACTCGATCGAGTAGGTATTCGATCGAATACTACGGTATTCGAAATACTCGTACTCGATCGAGTACCACTCACTGTTCGAATGTAAAAGTTCGATGCAGAACCAGCATTGATTGGCCAAATGCTATACAGTCGGTCAATCAACGCTGGTTCTTCTCCTACCTTTAGAAGTCTTCTCCATGCAGCTTCCCCGCGGCATCTTCCGGCTCTTCATTCACTCTACCAGGCATCAGGCCTGGGCAGAGCCGACTGCGCATGTCGGCTTGTAGTGCGGGCATGCGCAGTCGGCTCTGCCCAGGCCCGATGCCTGGCAGAGTGAATGAAGAGCTGGAAGACGCCGCGGGGATGCTGCACAGAGAAGACTTTTCGGAGGATCCAGCCCGACCCTCACTCGTGGACTTGGTAAGTATAATTTGATCGAATGTTGCCTACCCCTGAAACGAGCATTCCCCCCCCCCCCCCCATAGACTATAATAGGGTTCGATATTCGATTCGAGTAGTTGAATATTGAGGGGCTACTTGAAACGAATATCGAACCTCGAACATTTTACTGTTCACACATCTCTAGCTTTAATACATCTTTTAAAAATGTAAATATCAGTTACTGCTAGTAACATTTTTAGGTAGTAAAGTAAACATTGCAAACATAAAAATTAGCTACAGCAAAAAAGTGGTTTTGTCATTAGAAAAAAAATGGTTTTGTCATAGCATTTTTTTTTCCTGTAGTCATATACTGTATATTAAGCTTTGGAAACTTATTTTAAGGTGTAATACTCATTATATTACGCCATATGTTATAACAATACACATATTTCCTAGGCCTTATTTTACAATCTTCCTTCACCTTTTCTAACTAGTACACTAGAGTTTGCTGTTTGTTTGTTCACCTTATTATTAAATGAACTAACACAGATACCTAAGTGTAGTCATCTATTCGTGAAGCCCTGTGTATGTTATTTCAGACTGCTGATACTGCTTTGCTTGCCAACATTCACATTGTAGACACAAAGTCAGCACAAATGCAGATACAATCAGCAGCAGCAGCTGCAATCTATAGGTATGTCTGTGAAAAGGATGGAGGAGACAATGTGCACATGTAAAATTGCTGTGTGTGTGTATATATATATACACATATATATATATATATATATATACACACACACACACACACACACACACACACACACACACAGTGTTGTAGGGGTATTAAGGGGAGTATTCACCTCCCCAGGAGTATAAGGCAATGTCCCGTCTCCAAATCAGGCTCCAAAGATAAATCAAATAATCAATTCCGCCAGCATTCCACGTAAGGTATGACATCTTTTTAGCAGGGACTAGGGTTGAGTGATTGGGATCGGAAATGTTCGGATTCCGATCGGCGATCGAGAAATGTCACAATCGCAATCAGAATTCTGATCCCAAACTTTTCCAGCGGGATCTAGGATGAAGGTTATTTCCCACAATGCTTGGCTACTGGCCAATCATTGTGGGAAAAGCTATAGTATCAGATAAGCGAGTACTATTCGAAACTCCTGTTCCAAATAGCACATACCCATAGGAATGAATGGAAGTGGCCGGCACGCAGACTTTGCCGGCGTCCAACCGCTTAAACCCTGTGTGCCGGCTGCGTCCATTCATTCCTATGGGAGCATATTACTCCTGTTTCCTCCCTGCTGTGCCGTATACTCGGCTCTGCTACATCTCAGATCAGATCATCTCAGATCTCAGATGTAGCAGAGCTGAGTATACGGTAAAACAGGGACGAAGCAGAAGCAGGCTGCGGTAAATCACTCTGTGCTGCGCTGCTGTGAGGACGATGAGGCACTCGCCATATAATAAGCCATGGCTGAAGTTCGCGAGTAGATAGACAAGTCAATGTACAGTAGCATCTATCTACTCTTCTGCTTCGCCCCTGCTTTACCATATACTCAGCCCTGCTACATCTGAGATGTAGCAGAGCTGAGTATACAGTAAAGCAGGGATGAAGCAGAAGAGTAGATAGACAAGTCAATGTACAGTTATGGAGATGTAGCAGAGTCCAGTATATGGCACAGCAGGGAGGAAACAGAAGAGTATATAGTATCTATCTATTTGCGAACTTTGCTCAACTTACCTGCATAGATCCGCTGCCGCTCCCCGTTCTTCTAGCTCCTCTTCTCTCTCATTGACATGCCTTCAGAGCGCCGTGCACACCCCCGCCTCCCTAGACTAGTGTTAGAGATGCTGGGAGAAGGCGGGGCTTGTGGCTTAGGAGAGTGTGGGTGGGTACTGGGAGGGGAGACGTGAGTGATGCACTCACATTCCCCGCCCACACTCTCCTAAGCCACAACAAGCCCCGCCTACTCCCATCATCTCTAACACTAGCCTAGGAAGGTGGGGGCGTGCACGGCGCTCTGAAGGCATGTCAATGAGAGAGGACAGGACAGAGAAGAATGGGCAGCAGATCTGTGCAGGTAAGTGGACACCAGGGGGGCTAAGTATCCGGGGGATTTTTTTTTTAATCACTACACAGTGTAGAGTCCAAAAATGTAAACAATTTTTGGACTCCATGCTGTGTAGTGAATAGGATTGTTTTTAAAATCTGATCTTCGATTATTGAAAAAAAATCCCATTGACTTGCATTAGGATTGGAATTGATATCCGATTCGAATGGAAAATGATCGGAAATCGGATTTTAAAAACAATCCTGAAATTTCAAGTTTGGCTCAACCCCAGCAGGGACAAAAAAAAACAAGTGTTGGTTAAGACCCCTGTGAGCGTTGATACTGTATGTGGTGAATTTTATGTCTCTTGAATTATTTGGGAACTGTCATTTTATTATATACAAAAATTTTATTTAGTTATCCTAGCTTGTATTATTGTGCAAACCATATTTAAATATGCAATGCATTAGGAATTTAAACTCAAGCTCTATAATACCTTATTCAGACATGGTAGATTTATTTTTGTGATTGCAACATGATCTTGGTGTAAAATGTGCCAAAATCTGGTGCAGACTCGTGCAAAATCTTCAGACTTGCTTAAAAAAAGAACATGACTGCATATGCCGTAAAGGCCCAAAGTAAACCAACTAAAGCCAGGGCCCCACGGGACGTAAGTGCCACGATTTGCCCGCAGAAGCAAAGCAAGGTGGATGGGATTCGTGCGAATCCCATCCCCACTTTGCGGAAGAAATTGCACGCTGCAATTTGCAAAGCCCTTGCCTGAGCGGCTACAATTGATTTCAATTGGAGCCGTCTTTTTGGTCAGGAATTGGTGAGGAAGGTACCTCTTCTCATCCACATGTAGATTTCTCACACATACAACCAGTACCCTGCTCTGCACTGATGACAGGCAATAACCTCAAAATAGCTACCTGTGGATGGCTCCATTTGCCTGTGGAGTAGTTATTATGGCTTGGTCCTTATTCCCAGATTATACTACTAGGTTTTATGAACCATATCTAAAGGGGGCTATCTTTCAAAAGGTAGCGCTAGAGCAATTTCCTATTCTCCAGCAACAAGGTCTTAGTTACATATTGCTTACTCAGAATTCTTGCCACAGCATGCATGTTCTGTGTCCTTGTACAGTCTCTCCTTAATGAGAAATAGTATCTTTTAAAATGCATCTACAAAGGCCAGCCACTTGAAAAGTTTTTCCTGATGTTTTTGAAGAGAAGTTTCTGAAAAAAAAAAAAAAACACAAAACATAATTTAATATCATAACCATAGTATGCTGAAATTTCCACTATGTAAACCATAGACTTAAAGGGGTTTTCCTGGCAATTATTATTATTTTATTTTTTTTAAATAAAAAAGTCTATTAGTGCTATTAAAGGGTTAAATGTACACCCATATACTTTTAGCAGTGTTTTGAGTGATTTCTAGGTGTCTGGAGGAGCTCCTGGTATCTTCTGCATTTGTTTATGGTGTTAGCTTCCTACTATGTAACTTCCTGTGTACCTTCCATACTTCCTCCCTGTTATTGCTCTCCCCTCCTCTCTCACTGCGTTATACCTCCCCCTCCCCCTCCTTGTCTCCCTAGCTAAACTACCCCGCCCACTACTAGGCATCCCCTCTATCTTTGCACTAACAATGTGGTTATGTTTTTGTTTGTGGTCTGACCATTCCTGATATTATTGTACAGCAATAAGCTTAATCCCCATGCCAAACTGTTGAAAACCCATGGTGCATCTGTGGCAGAAATACAATACTATGCCTTGGATTTGTGAAGTAGATCTTAAAATAAAATACTTGTCAGATGTGTTATATGCAAATCTGTGTTCAGTTTTTGAAGTTTTTGTTGCCTCTGGAGGTGCTTGGCTTCTTAGAGCAAATAATCTATTTACTAACCATAATTTAACAAAAAAGATATAACAAAAACATAGAAATTCAAACAACTGTCCTTTTCCCCAGCCTAAATATAAACAAAAATAAATAAATAAAAATATGTATCCTATATGGATAAATTAATTGAATTGCATTTTTTGCCTTTCATCTCCAAAAAAATTTAACAAAAAGTGATCAAAATGCCAGATATTTTCCAATATAATATAAGTAAAAAGTACATCTTGTCCTGTAGAAAAAAAAAATGACACCTTAAATAGCTTTGCACACTGAAACATAAAAATGTTATAAGTAAATTTTCCATTTCCCTTTGCTCGGTTGCTTCCAGGCTTTAACTGGTTCATACTGGCTTATCTTTACTGCTCCTCCAGGCAAGGTCCATATTGTTGCCTGGCAATGCAAATTATTGCTCCATGGACAGCGCACTCCTTCAAGTTAATGTTAATGTTTTTTCTTCAGTTTCTTTTCTTTTGCCTTTTTTGTCTTTGCCATACTCTTCCTTATAAGTCAGAGTAGCCCTCTGGTATCCTTTATTCGGAGTACCTGAACCCTTTATTCTGAGTAATAGGTACATAGAGCAACACAAAGTAACCTTAAAGGGGCTCTATAACTGGGAAAAGTCATTTTTAACTAATCATATTCTTGCATAGGCTTTAGAAATGCTATTCCACACCTACCTTTAGTATTGAAATTGCCTCAGTGGTTTCTGAATAAGTCCTTTTTTTATTCATATGCTAATGAGCTTCCAGCCAGCACAGGAAGTTCCCAGCAGCTATCGTCTCTCCTATTATCTAATATGTGTGTGTGCAAACAGGAAGCTGAGTCATCATCAGCAGCAGCAGCCTGTGCTGTGCTCATAGGAAACAATAAGAGAGGAGTGCACGATGTATCGTGCACCAGCTAATCAGCATATGAATAAAAACAGACTTATTCAGAAACCACTGAGGCAATCTACATACTAAAGGTAGGTGTGGAATAGTCTTTCTAAAAGGCTATGCAAGGATGTGATTAGTTAAAAATGACTTTTCCCAGTGACAGAGCCCCTTTAAATGTAATAATTTAATAAACAATGTGCTATATATACAAGAAGAGTTCAGAAAAATAATACAACATTGTACACAGCCTTAAAATAAAATTGGTGAAAAGGAGAGAACTACTTAAGGCTGACGCCCCACGTTGCACTTTTTTTGTTGCAGATTTTGTTGCAGTTTTTTGAGCCACACAAAGAATGGATGGAAAAGGAATTGGAAATTTATAGGAAGTTCTTATATTTATACCTTTTTCTCATTCCACTCCTGACTTTGGCTTAAAAAACCACCACAAAATCTGCAACAAAAAAAAAAAAAAAAGATGCGTTTCCACAACATGGGGCCTTGACCTAAAAGTCTGTCCCAGGAGCTTGGGAACCTTCTGTAGTGAAATGGACACACCCAGCTCTCTCAGCTGCCACCACAGATGTGACATCAGATTTAACATCTGGTAGGCTCTTCAGGATAGAGTTTAGCCACATCTCACTACGAGGGTGCTCCCCCTCCTCTTACTCCCTGAGGTGGGGGCTGGACAACTCATCTTTATATGGGAAAAAGGAATTTGTGTTTTCAACTTGTAAAGCTGATTGTCTTTGCTGGCTCAGTCCTTTTTATCTATGAAAAATATCATTACTGTTTAGGTAGAAGTCACCACTGCCCCTCTCTCTGGGCAAGCAGACCTTGACATTGCCCACCTTGTTACACCCATAACATTTAAGCAAATCCCTCTGAGCTGAGGTTTCCCCCACAGGAACTGTCTCACCTGCCTATCTTGCCTCTCCTTCCAGCTTGGTGAACTCTGTTGTGTTGTTCCACCCTTGGCTTCTGGTGTCCTGTTGGCCACATAGGAATCTGTAATCTGCACCACTTGGTCTGCTGTTTTAGGTTCCAGGTCACACGCAAACTAACGGATATCCAGAGGTCTAACATGGAGAAACCGGTATTTATTCAGAAGATCCTCAAGGCCCTCAAAGGTGGTAACAGAAATTCTTCTGATCCATTGTCAAAAGGTAGTCTGTAAAATGCTCACAACATCTGCATAGCTGCATGAGGGGTCTCTCCTGGGTGAGGGTGTACTTTTTACTTAGGGCCTCCTTAATGGCATAGTTCCTATCCAACTCAGGGGGCAGATCAGCAAAAAACTTCCAGGGCTCTGCCCTTTAACCCTGGAGTTAAATACTGTGCCCACTGCTCACTGGGCAGATGAAAGTGCCAGCAGGTTTTTTCAAACCCCTGCAGAAAAACATCAAGTCCCTTTCCTTCTCCATGATAGGGAAGTTCTCCAGATGAGGCTTTGCGTATGGATATCATGGACTTGGGTTTGGGGTTAATTAGGAAAAATTACCTGGAATTTTACATTCCTGGTATTAAATAGTAATCAATTGCAATGCACAGATCTCTTCTCCATTGCTGTGAAAACTTATAGTTCATGCTTCAAAATATATTACCCAAGGTCCTAGAAAAGTGTTTAGTCTATTATAATTCAAGTCAAGTATTTCTTTCTTCCTTGTATTTCATAGATGATAATAAGAAATGGATGCCATTATAGCTTATATAAGGTTTGTGTTATCTATTATCTAGACTTCTGGATGGCTGATCAGCCCAGCAATGCAATGATTGAGGTACAAACTAAACATTAATACACAATCAGACAGATACAGATACAAATAGAAGACTTATATTTTGTCCACATACAAAAAGAAACCCCTACAGCTCATGAATGTTGTAAGTCAGTGTGGCTAGGTGTGCTCAAAAAAGATAGTCCAAACATAAAATAGTAAAATTTCAGCACAACCAAGCCATATTAAATAAAATATGTGTAAGAGGCGCATGCCTTGAAATGCGTAGGTCTTGTTCCATCTGGTGCTTCGCATAAATGCGCACGTTACTTTAATACCATGTAAGTTTTTCTTTTTTCATTAATTTTTCTTTTTTTTCTGTATCTGGTGATCTTTTCCTTTTTTATGGTTTTGAGATTAAAAGTTATTTTTTAATTAATATGGCTTGGTTGTGCTGAAATTTTAGTATTTTATGTTTGGACTTATATTTTGAGTTTTTAAATTCTAGATTTTCTTCATTATAATGTAATAGGTGAAATTTGCAGCATAATTTGCATGCAAACATACACATCAATACATACATGTGTTGATTTTATTGGCTTGCCCTGCATTATATTCTACCTGACTTCTGGTCTTCTACAGTATACAGATATGTGAGATTAAGAGCTATCTCTAGTCCACCAGATTAAACAAATTTAATAACTGATATGCTGAGCAAACCCAAGAAAATGTCCTTAGAATGCTGGCACGTCTTTCATTCAATGTGAAAAATGCTCTATAAGACTCTGTAAGCATGTAGAAAAAAATCAAGCATAGTGCAAAAGACACTTAGTATGCCATTCATCTGTATAATAAGCTTATTGTAAAATGTTACCATCTGAAAGTATTCTGTAAGTACACTGTGTAATTTGTGTATTGATATATTTACAGTCTATGTTACAATAAACACTGTTAGAGTTTATATATTACAAAAGAACAGATGATCTCGAACTCTGTGTCCTTTTATTTCTGAAAATTAAACACAATGACAAAACACTAGCTAACCTTACCAAGTGTATGTTGTGTAAATAAAGCTGAAAATCATGGCTGTCTGTTTTATTATCTATTACTATGTGGAATCTTACTGTTTAAATGGAAACATACTGCAAAGGAAACGTTGGAGCTTAGCTACCTAGTCATTTTTTTTAAAAAGAGGTAACACTTAAAGGGGTTGTCTGGGCTCAGTCACCTTATCTGTGCTTGGTGTAGGTTTGTCAATCAAACCCACATCCAGTCTCCAGTGCTGAATAATATACAGCTAAGCCAAAAGCAGAAGGCATTGTTTGTTGCAGCATAGCTGCAATGCTTGGGTGTTGCCACAGAAGATTCCTTTCGGTTCACTTTCCTTTCCACTGTATATCATGTGGGGATGGAGGTTGACTGTTATCATTGATTGGTGTACTGTTCCCCACTGATCCTATACACTCACCGGCCACTTTATTAGGTACACCATGCTAGTAACGGGTTGGACCCCCTTTTGCCTTCAGAACTGCCTCAATTCTTCGTGGCATAGATTCAACAAGGTGCTGGAAGCATTCCTCAGAGATTTTGGTCCATATTGACATGATGGCATCACACAGTTGCCGCAGATTTGTCGGCTGCACATCCATGATGCGAATCTCCCGTTCCACCACATCCCAAAGATGCTCTATTGGATTGAGATCTGGTGACTGTGGAGGCCATTGGAGTACAGTGAACTCATTGTCATGTTCAAGAAACCAGTTGGAGATGATTCCAGCTTTATGACATGGCGCATTATCCTGCTGAAAGTAGCCATCAGATGTTGGGTACATTGTGGTCATAAAGGGATGGACATGGTCAGCAACAATACTCAGGTAGGCTTTGGCGTTGCAACGATGCTCAATTGGTACCAAGGGGCCCAAAGAGTGCCAAGAAAATATTCCCCACACCATGACACCACCACCACCAGCCTAAACCGTTGATACAAGGCAGGATGGATCCATGCTTTCATGTTGTTGACGCCAAATTCTGACCCTACCATCCGAATGTCGCAGCAGAAATCGAGACTCATCAGACCAGGCAACGTTTTTCCAATCTTCAATTGTCCAATTTCGATGAGCTTGTGCAAATTGTAGCCTCAGTTTCCTGTTCTTAGCTGAAAGGAGTGGCACCCGGTGTGGTCTTCTGCTGCTGTAGCCCATCTGCCTCAAAGTTCGACGTACTGTGCGTTCAGAGATGCTCTTCTGGCTACCTTGGTTGTAACGGATGGCTATTTGAGTCACTGTTGCCTTTCTATCAGCTCGAACCAGTCTGGCCATTCTCCTCTGACCTCTGGCATCAACAACGCATTTCCGCCCACAGAACTGCCGCTCACTGGATGTTTTTTCTTTTTCGGACCATTCTCTGTAAACCCTAGAGATGGTTGTGCGTGAAAATCCCAGTAGATCAGCAGTTTCTGAAATACTCAGACCAGCCCTTCTGGCACCAACAACCATGCCACGTTCAAAGGCACTCAAATCACCTTTCTTCCCCATACTGATGCTCGGTTTGAACTGCAGGAGATTGTCTTGACCATGTCTACATGCCTAAATGCACTGAGTTGCAGTGTTAACGAGCAGTTGGACAGGTGTACCTAATAAAGTGGCCGGTGAGTGTATATACAGCATATCCTGTGGATAGGTCATCAGTATCAAAAACATGGCAATCACGGTAAGGTCATTTATTGTACCATTAGAACGCCTGGACCGTGCCTTTTTCCGCCAGGTCCCTAAGCTGCCTAGCCAATAGGGTATGTGGTTTGTTAGCTCACTCATAAATATTGTTATTTAGTGTACAGGAGAAACTTGTTCATTTTTTGAAGCAATATGTCCTTAATTTGGGCCATTAAGTCAATTAGTAATTTAAGGAGGGATCTTGTTCATGTCCGAGCATTCACATCACATTTCAACTATGTCCTTAAGGCTATACTATACCCTTGCATTATGGCCTTATCCCTAATTGAACTAAAAGAAAGTTGTAAGATGGGCAAGTAGTTCATGCAACTGCACTCTCTGGAGTAGCCTTTCATTAAGCCACCAATGAAAAACTCTAGTATGAGTACCACAAGTGGTCAATTCAATAATTGCAGGGACATGGTTTGACCTCATAATGGAGCCCATGGAGACCTCCGATTAAGGTGCAGAGTGGGAGCATTACCAAAGAAGTAGTCTACCCAAGGGTGTACCCTGTGGGTCACCTTTGAGCAGATTTGAAGATTTGATCTGATAGGGATTGGCAGTTTACTCTGTGAGAAATGGACATTTTGAATTCCTCACCAAATACCACTGCTGCTGGAAAGAAATTGGCTAAATTATTGAGGACCCGCAGGGCAAAATTGAAGGAAAAGGAAATTTCAAAGTATGTTTCTTGCAGAAACCCAATGTCCACCTTAAGGGCATGTAGTTTGGCAAGGACAATCCTCATTTTGCATTGGAGTTAAGGCTCTTGACATTATTAACTGAGCCTTGGAAAGAGAAAATGTTGGAGAAGTAAGATGGACAAGACTCACCCCTGGCTTGATGATGGAGGATACTCCAGAGACTTCTCAGGGGATGCATATAGAACTTTGTTGACAAGGAACGGCCATAGCCTACACAGAAAAAGAGAGCGCAAACCACAGGGAAAAACAAAAGGAGGACAAAAAAAAAAAAAAAAAAAAAAATATAACATCTATGAAAGACTCACTAAGTCCAGAGAGTACAACTCCTAGCAAGGGTTGATAAATTAGCTATCAGCTAACAAAAGAAATGCTCTGATACAAAGGATCCATGAATAACTCATGGCAAAATACCCTCAAAAAACAGGAAATGAGGCCGTGGAGGTCCAGCAAAAAGGGGATAAAACTGGGTCACTCCAACAGTAAAGAACTCCCAGCATCCTCTCCTATATAAAGCCTATAAAGAAATATGTAAAACACAACAGAGCAATTGTTATGTACTTGGAAAAGAGAAAGAAAGAAAAAAATGCAGATAAGTAAACCTTGTTAGAACAAAACAGTAATCTGTCTCTGATATTCAATGAACCTTGGAAATGATGAGCAGAGATGTCAAAAGAAGTCCATCATGGTGAGCGACAAAAGTCAGTGTGGGGATTCCCAGGGTGAGATACGAGCAGGTATAGGAGACGATGCCAGATCAGTAGACAGCAGGCATATTTTATTCTGTAGGACCTGCTTCAAGATTGGCAAAAAGGATGGGGTGCCTGCCTTCCAATCTTGCAGAGGTATATCCAGAGAGGCACAGAAGTCAGGTACGAAAAGGATTTTAGAGTGGCAGAACGGTCATTGCTTGCAGGCTAGTAAGGCAAAGGGGAAACCCTAGAGGTATGGTATCTGATGGCCATGTAGCACAGGCAGGAGGGGTTGCACATTCCTTTGCTTCTGAAGTGTGATCCAGGAAAGGTCAGAATTCAGCTGTAGCTCCATCAAAATCAAAATCACTCTGAGAGCGAGCCTGGGATATGATCTCCTTCTTGAGTTCAAAGTCCTGAACACAGCAAATTGCATCCCTTGGATCGGAGAGCCTGTGGGCCCTATCTTATTTGATTTGATGATCATGCGGCTTTCCCAATAAGTTGTTGAAGATGGCTTTAAGAGTGACTAAGATTTTCCTCAGTGTACCCTCTGGTAGGCCTCGTACTCTTATATTATGCGATCTTGCCCTATTATCCAAGTCCTTAAGGTGGTGGGTAGTTTCTTTGAGAGCCACGGCACGGAAGGTCATCATGTACTTTAGGTGGGAGACATACCTTCTGGTCTCATCATGGGTTGACTTGAGTGTATCCCCTCGTTCAGAAAGTTGGCGCAGGTCAATTCTCACAACAGCTATTGCCATTTTGCAGGTCCGTTTGACCTCATCGACTAACTTTTATAGTCCTGATTAGTAGGGAGCTGAGAAAGGAGAGACTGCCACTGAGACAGTCAGGAATCTTAGAGGTGAAGGGATTGGGAACTGACATGGGACCTGATATAAGAATAGTTAGGAAAGAGCACCGCAGGTAAATCATACACCATATTAATGGGAGTGACGACCATTTCAGGGGTCGGTTAATGGTTCATGGAGGGTAAAGGAGGCTGAAAGTAAGGGGAGGAGGGATGACGATGACCACACTGTGAGGGCAGCAATGGAGCATAGTTATGGCTCAGGACAGATGACAGTGAGTCCATTCCAGCATCTGTGGGGGATTCAGGGGAGTGGGAGTGCTGAGGAGACTGGGAGTCTTATTGGTAGGAGGGAGGAGCCAGTGATGACTGAAGAAAGTCCTGCAAAAATGGCCCAGCCAGTCAGTGTATGGTTGGAACTCAGGAGCTGCTGGAGAGAGGGGTACAGTCAGGGCCACTGGTGATAATGCTTCTGGAGCACAGGAAGAAGCAGAGGAGGTCCATGGGACTGAAGGAGCAGTGAAGCAATGTGTCAGCAGGGGATCAATGTGGCAGTCAGACCCCATCCAGGATAGTGAATGATGGTGGTCAGCAACCCGTGTGGTTGAGGCTGGTGCTGGAATAAGTATTCTAGATGGAGAAAGGCCTCCATGGATGTAACCCAGTAGAGGACGGCTGAAAGCCCAAGGGTTTCTTTAAAGGTAATTTATAGGTTCCAGGAAGCGAAAAAAAAGAGGCCAGGAGCTGGAGTCTCAAGCAGCTATCTGTCAAGGCCCCACCCAGTGGTAACTAGTCTCTTACTCATGTATTTCTAGAATAATAACACCCTTTTCTATGTATGTGATATTAACGGCTACATGAATCCTGAAAAACTTTCAATGTTAATTTATGAGGAAAGTGAATACATATTGCCATAAAGTAATAAAAGACACACCCCGGATATTTTGCAACTAATCTACACTTTGCAAATATTTCATTACCAAGGGAAAGACTGCTACTTTATGACTGTAATCAAGTGACTCAATAAATTACTAAGTTAGTATAAAAAAAAAAAGAGATTTTTATATATATATATATATATATATATATATATATATATATATATATATATATATATATATATATATATATGTTCTGTGTACAGGCATGTCAACCAGATCAGTCAGTCTATAGGAGGGGCAACAGTTCTACACCGCAAATATACCATACAGTGTTCTGTGCTTGCAAAGGTGTGCCCAGTAATAACAGACCCAACCTAATATGTAGTTTCTTGGCCACTGACATCAATCACATAGCAATACTTTGATGACCCTGGTATTTGAATAGTCAGTATCTGCACAGTCAGCTCACTGTCTGGCTCTCATCAGCCTCTTGTTACCCCAGGATGTCAACCAGCTCAAGTGGTCTACAGAGTAAGGGGCAACAGCCCTACATCAAGAATACACTGTCCAGGATCATGTGCATAAAAAGTCAATACCCCCTCAGTAATGCCAGACCCAACCTAGTTCCTAGTATCTTGGCTACTGATATCAATCACATTGTAATTCCTAGATGACCCTGGTATTTGAATAGTCAGTATCCACAAAGTCAGCTCCCTGTCTCGCTCCCATCGGCCTCCTGTTACCCCAGGATGTGGATCCATTGACATGATGACTAGTTCAGCCAGTGGCATCTTCAGTGCTCCTGCACCCAAAAATGAACATCCAGGTCCCTCCTGCCAGCTCTCTGCCATCCTAGGGTCTTTGCCATACCTACTCCAGCTGATTAATTCCAGCAAGCCATTCCACAACCTATCAGCAGCTGCACATCCAGCCATTGGTATTCTAGAGATTTCCCTGCACTAACAAGGTAGCTCCATCACTGCCTTGTTACAGATGCTCCCCCACATTCCAGCACCCGCAAAGCTACTGCTCCAGCTAGACATTTAAACACTCCATTTGACTATTCTGAGAACTGCACCTCCAGCCATCAGTGCTCCACAAACTCTCCTGCTCCAGCAGGGTAACTCAGTCACAGAACGGAATCCACCCCCAAATCAGCATCAAATTTGTACATTTGTACAGTCCATAAAGGTAAGGCCCCACATTGCAGAAAAGCAGTTGTTTTAGCTGTGTTTTTTTAGCCAAAGCCAAGAAAGGATTGAGCAAAATGTAGAAGTATTTCCTATGAATTTCCCATTTTGTAGCCACTCTTGGATTTGACTTAAAATCTGCAACAAAAAATAGCTTTGCGCAGTGGCAATATCATGGCCCATGAGGCGTAACCAAGGCGTGATTATTGCTAATTGAAAAAAATCTGCAACAAAAAAAGTTGTGTAACTGCAATGTTGGGCTTTAGCTTTAAAGGGGATTGCCAACAAACAACTTTATTTATGTTTTTTTTTTTTTTACTTTGCTCAACCATATGGGGAAACCATCTGCAGAGCCTATTATTTGAATATTTTTATTCTTCTAAAGACTTTACTTGTTTTTAATCTTTTTAGTCTTATTGGAACAATTTCTATAATACACTACAATACTTATGTATTGCAATTTATTTTGCATTGTCACAGATTCACAGAATATAGATGCCTATTAAAGCATAAGTTTTAATGATTCAGCTAAAACATATGAATCCAATCCTATGAGATAGTGATCGCTGGCCCCTCCTTCTAAGGGCAAATATGGCTGGAATGAGAACTACCACATCCTCTTTATGAACTGACAGAGAGATGTACAGACCAACTAATTGACCAACAGGGTGTCCCTACTTAATAGGGGTAAGCCCAAAAGTAGACACTGTGCTAGAGTCAACTGGTGTGAGTTCAGAATCTTTATTGAAGACACGTACCAACACAACGCTTCACCTAGCGTTTCAGGGCAAACAATCCTCTTTCTCAAGTGACCCACGATCAACCCCTTCCCAACATCCACCGTAATAGTATGGTGCTGCTGGGAAGGACTTCCTGCAAACCGCTGTAGTACCACTACCATGCCCTGTGAGTGTCAGCCTTATGTTACGGCTGACAATGCCCTGTAACACTCGCGGTCAGAACCGCCGACATCTCAGGGGTTTCGGTATGTAATTGTGCCGATCGGCACCCCCCCGCACGATGGTTTCGGGGGTGCCAGTGTAGTCAGACCCCGGGTCTGCCCCATCACTTCCCCCTCCACGTACCTGGTTGATCCTGGCAAAATGGGGCTGAGAGCTTCCTGTACACTGCAATGCACATGTATTGCAGCGTACATCTAGTTAAGCAGAGATCAGAAGATCACTGCTTCAATCCCCCATGGGGACAGAAAAAAAGTGATAAAAAGGTAAAAATAAAAAAGTTTAAATAAGTTTAAAATAAATTAGAAATAAATAAAGCCCCAAATATCCAATTTTCCCATATAAAATGTTTTATTATGTAAAATAAAGAAAAATAGAAAAAAACATTACATATTTGGTATCACCACATCCGTAATAACCTGAACAATAAAATTAAAACATTATTTAACCCGAACAGCGAACATCATAAAAAAACGCAGAAAACCGCACAAAATAATGATTATTCACCACCTTTGCCTTACAAAATGTTCAATAAAAAGTAATCAAATGGTCAGATGAAAACCAAAATGGTACCAATTAAAAGCAGAGGTAATCCAGCCCTCAACCAGCTCTGTCTACCGAAAAATAAAAATTATGCCTTTCAGAAGATGGCGATGCAAAAATAATTGATTTTTCCCCTAAATTGAATTTTATTCTGCACAAATAGCAACGCATTAAAAAATATTATAAATGAGGTATCGCCGTAACCGTACCGACCCGCAAAATTAATGTTACTTATGCTGTACGCTGCACAGGAAAAAAAATAAATGCTAAAATGCAATGCTAGAATTGATGTTTCCTTCTACATCCCACCCAGAAAGAGTTAATAAAATGTAGTCAATAAGTTACAAGCACCCCAAAATGGTGACATTGAAAGGGACATCTAATACCGCAAACACCAAGCCCTCATATGGCCACATTGCCAGAAAATAAAAATAAAAATCTAGCTTGTACTATGTGAAGACAAAAACCCCAAAAGTCGCCAAATCGTTAGGATATAAGTGGCTGCGACTAGAAGGAAATGTATAATCTGTGCGAGCGTTTTCAGGAGACACCCCATATTTAGAGCTTATGAGAGATTATACACCAGCACTGATCCCCCAGAATGCCCCTCTTCCCCGTCCGTGTCATAGGAGCTAGTGGGAAAATAGAATGGGATTTGGTGTACCCAATTTACTCCGCACAGCTTACACATTCACTTCTGGGTTACTAATGCTCATTACATCACTTGATAAATTCTTTGAGGGGTGCGGTGTTCAAAATGGGGTCACTTTCTAGAGGTTTCCACTGTTTTGACTCCTCAAGGGCTTTGTAAATGCAGCATGGTTCCTGAAACTGATCATAGCCAGATCTGCCCTCTAAAAGCTCCTTGGCACGCCTTCCCTTCTGCGTCTTGCTGTGCGTCCATATATTAGTTTACACCCACAAGTGGGGTACTATGGTAGTCTGGAGAACTTGCATAACAAATTGTGGGGTGCGTTTTCTCCTTTACCCCTTGTGAATGTGCAAATTCTAGTGCTAAACGAAAATATTAGTAAAATAAAATCAAATTTGAAAATTTCACCTCCATTTTGTCTTAATTCCTGTTAAGCACTTATAGGGTTAAATAACTAGGTATATGCTGTTTTGGCTTATTTAAGGGGTGCAGTTTTGAAAACGGGGTGATTTATGAGGGGTTTTAATACAAGGGTCTTTCAAAACCCCTTCATAACTGGATTAGGCCCTTAAAAAATGGGTTTTAGAAATTTCTTGAAAATTTTGAATATTGTTGTTTCACTTGTAAACCTTATAATGTCCGTAAAAAATAAAAGGGTGACTAAAGTTTGATGCCGACATAAAGCAGAGATCTGGGACACGAGATTTATGATATAATTTTGGCGGTCTGAATATCTGTATGCAATGCACATCATTTCAAACTTTATAAAATGCATATTTTTCAAAATTTCATTAAATTTCCCATTTTTTCATAATTAAACACAAAACATATCAACCAAAGTTTACCACTAACATGAAGTACAATGTGTTACGAAAAAACTATCTCAAAATCACTTTTGTAAGTTAAAGCGTTCCAAAGTTATTGCCACATAAAGTGACACATGGCAGTTTTGAAAAATCGAGCTTGGTCAGGAAGTCAAAAAGTGCCATTGGCGGGAACGGGTTAAAAAGGAGGGATCCTTTCATCAGAGAGATGCACAGGGCTGCCCTTTTAAGAGCAATGAGGGTCGGAATATCTTCCTTTCGAACTGAAAGAGAGATATTTGGTGTTCCCTGCGATGTGCTGTCCTTTTCAGGTATGGACATAGCGCGGATACCCAACTAGGTGGGGGCTTTTACCTATTTACTGACTTAACGGGTGTGGATACTTCTCTGTGCATGACCTTGGACTAACTCAGATACTATCCTTAAGGTCAGTGTTTAAACTCTCATCCATTATTGTAATGTTGTTGCCTGATATAGTGCTTTGTCACCATATAATTTATGGTTTTCGGATTGATATCTTTTAGATGAATCATTATAAGATATGATTTGATAGCCACCTAATTCCGTGAATCTGTTTTATATACTAGCTAGAATTGTTCGTGGGGGAGAAACTAATGCATCCAAATTGGTTGTATGTATTATTGCCTAGACTGTGAATCTGTCATTGTGACACTTGCATGTGGTCTAATAGGTCCTATCTTCAGGAGGAGGCTCCATTTGGTTTACAGAGGGAGGAGGCTTAGGTGCTATGGTCACTGATCACAGCTTCGAAGGGGCTAAAGTCTGACATGGAGTTTTCACTGAACAGGAAAAACCTGCTTACTGTGATGTACTATTCAGCCAAAAGATGGGAAGGAGTTAAAGTGAATGTTTAATAGAAATTCACTAAACAGCAGGTAAAGGGTTCTTTTTAACCACAAATGTCTCAGGATGTTTGTTGTTAAGACACTGCTTCCTAAGTAAGGAAATTATTTTATCTGATAACACACAATGCTGCTTGTTAGGAGGCATATCTGAAAATAAACTCTTTTTCTCAACAGTGTTTTTCTGTTCAACTCAATCCAAGCTGTAAAGAGGATTGCTTGTGAACACTACGTTCTCATTTATACAACAATAAATGAAGAGTAAGGTTACAAGTATTGCTAGATCTTCCTGACACACCTCCTGCAATAGAGAACATCATGCACTGTTCTGCAGCTTAAGTGTACTGAGGTAATTGGTCATTCTTTTCGATAACCAAACAACCCAAAAAATGAATAATCAGATATGGGCACTGTTCTATTGCATCACACAGGTAAACTTCTTATGGAGCAGTCCACTATGATACAATACTGTTTTCAGTCCTCCTGACAACCACACATTATTTCCTATGATTATTACTTCACTAAGCCGAAATGCCATTTATTTCACAGGATAGTGATTGTAAAATGTTGTTAAAAAAAGGGTGTGTGAGGCCCGGTGCACATCTGCATTCGGTAATCAGTTCAGGGAGTCGCATGGGGACCCTCCATATGGACTGCCGAACGCATTGACAAGCGGTGAGCAGTGAAAGCACACAGACCCCATAAACAATAATGGGGTCCGTGTGCTTTCCACACGGTCTCTGCACGAGTCATGTGCACAGGAAAGTAGATCGTGAAGTACTTTTCTGTCCACATGTTTCATGTTTACACTGCGCACAAATCACACGGACCCCATTATAGTCTATGGGCTATGTGTGCTTTCATAAGTTCACCGCTTGCCAATGTGTTCGGTAGTCCGTTCAGGGGGTCCACATGTGCACTTGCGGAATGGATTACCGAATGTAGATGTGAAGCAGGCCTATGGGCCCCTTCACACTACTGATACGCTGCCTGATTCTGAACGTTAAAACACAATCAGAATCGGCGCGTATAAAGCAGATCCCATTCATTTCAGTGGGGAGCCGGCATACGAGTGCTCCCCATTGAAATGAATGGGCTGCTTTTTACTCTACAAGTGCTCCCATTGAAGTCAATAGGAAGCGCTCACGTGTACGGGGCCCGGCGCTCAGCTCAGTCCGAGCAGTACACGTGAGCGCTTCCTGTTCATTTCAATGGGAGCGCTCGTAGAGTAAAAAGCAGCCCATTCATTTCAATGGGGAGCGCTCGTATGCCGGCTCCCCAGTGAAATGAATGGGATCTGCTTTATACGCGCTGATTCTGACCGTGTTTTAACGTTCAGAATCATGCAGCGTATCAGTAGTGTGAAGGGGCCCTAAGACCAATGTAATGCAACCAGCAGACTAGAAGCTCAATATAGAAAACCATGCCATGGGGTTAAACTGTACATTGCTTATTTATTTGTTACTGAAGGATAACTATTCTCCTGTTTCCATTTAGGACCACGCCCCCATTCATGTTATGGTATTGTACTTACATCTATAGACACAGTAGACAATGTTCAGTTTGACAAACAAGAAACTAGAGTAAGGGGAATAAAATATTTTATTTTAAGTGTACGGCGTTTACATCCCATGGGACATAACGCCACAATTCCGCCGTGGGAAAAATCGCTGCATTTTACAGTAAGAGCAAAGTGGATGGGATTTTAGGGAATCCCATACCCACTCTGCAGTAAAAACCGCAGTGCGGACACGCTACAATTTCCAAAACCAGCACGGTTTTGGAAATTGCAACATGTCAATTAATACCTACAGAAACACCGGTGGTTTCCCCATAGGTATAATTGTAACAGAAAGTCCGCAGAGGAAAACTCCACAAACTTTCTGTCTAAAGCGCTGCGGCAAGAACACAGATCTGTTGCCACTGTGTTTTTTTGGTGCAGGACGTCCCATAGGGCCTTAGACTAAAGCTACACTGTCTATATATGGTTAACGTGAGAAAACGACTTGGCTGAATTCTATTCATTTCAAAAAATCCCAATCACTAATAAAGCAACCATATAAATAACAATTTGGCATTTTAAAGTAGAATGGAAACAGCAATTGTACAGTATACTGAATAAACCTATGCCACATAAAATCTTTAAAAAAAAAAAATCTTTTTTTCTTCTCATATTTGCTTTTATGCCTATTCTCTTATTTTGGTATGCTCATATACTCTCATTTTCTTATTTCCTTTCTTATTTCATTTTTTGTTTTATTTTCTTATAGTATATTCTCTCTACATATCTCTAACCATTTGTATGGTACTCTTTTAGTTTGCCGGTAGAGATGAGCGAGTAGTATTCGATCGAATACCTCCCCGCCATAGGTTTCCGTGTAAGCGGCCGAACACCAAGAGGTTAAACGCATCAAATATTTTATGCGCTTAACCCCTTGGTGTTTGGCCGCATACACAGAAACCTATGGCGGAGAGGTATTCGATCGAATACTACTCGCTCATATCTATTTGCCGGAAAGGAGACTTATTGTAAAATGGTTTTAAAACTGATGTTCTCAGGCTCACCCCTCCTTTATACTTGATTATATCTTTAGGTATCCAATGTTACACCTACTGTATTGTTTTTACTTCTATGTACTTTATTATTGCTATTTTGTTGTTCTGTTATACCTTAAAATAATAAAAAAAAAATGTATGAAAACAACTTTTAAAATAAATTATATTTAATTTCATTCATTCTAACTGACAATTCCAAGCACATCTAAATAACAATGAAATTGCAAGAATTCAGGAAGCTGAAATTTTAGCATCTGTTTTGTGGGATTCTTGAAGTGAAAGCTGCTTTTCCTTTTGATCTACATGGTACAAAAATATATTCAGTCAATGCTATCACAAAGTAATCAGACTTGATCTTTTCATATGAATTCTGCTGCTACATGGAAAGTCATCTACACGTCTTTCTATACAGGCCAATACAACTGAACAATAGTATTACAAATTGTTTGGCTGCATTCAGTTTGCTTCTTGCAATATAAAAGGCCCTTTAGCTGAGTGCTGACTGATTTGCTACATTATTGATCAGTGTTCATCGTGACCAGACATCTGTCCATGTAAAAGGACCTAAGTCAAGGCCCTATTAGACAGGGCAATTTAACAGAAAATTGCTAGGAACAAACGCTTGCACAAGCAATCGTTCCGATAATCAGTTTGTCTAATGATGTCAACAATCATCCAATAAACCTGCTTGTTCATTGGTTATTAGTTGATATCAGCAGAATACAAAGTCATTGTCCGTCAACAGCACATGGCCCTGTCTACTAAGGGCTGTCCTGTTGACAGGCAATGAAAGAGAATGCCGGGGGAACCGTTGTTTTGTAGCCGATCAGCTTTCATTCAGAAATATCTGTAATAGGACTTTTAGCTCCCCATTGTGTGGGCCCTGCAAAAGGACACCTTAAATTTCTGATTATGATCACTACCCAAATAATCTCTTGGGTTATCTGTTATATTGTAATATACAACTTGTCAACAAGCACATTCACTTGTACTTGGATTTAAAAGAAAGCAAAGTTTAGCACATCACAGGTTCAGGAAAAAAGCTGTTGGGAATTATTGGATGCTTATCTAATACAAATATATTACAAAAACCTTTAACTGCATGATAAATTCCCAATATTTCTTTTTGCTTGATGATCCTTCCACAGGTATGTCTCTCCCATCTGGACCCAGCATATAACTCACTCCTGCTTCAACCATAATTCCACCTCTGCTTGTTGTTATCCACTTTGCAGTAATTATATTAGCTTTGAAGACCCTGTCTCTGTTTCCTTTTTCTCACCAGATTGTTCCCTGTATCTGACTCTATGTCTGATCCTATGTGCATGTTTCTCCACCCATATTCACACCTAATGCACATTTAACAAATGCCTTGCCAGTCTGTTTAAATCTAAGTGCATAGGTCATTCTGACCCTGGTCATCCTGACCTCTGTGTGACTAAGTGTGTAGGCCAGAATTGGAACAGAAGGGAACAAAAACCCACTAAAATAAAAATTAAAGTGAGGAAAAGTATTTAGTCAGCCACCAATTGTACAAATTCCCCCACTTAAAAAGAAGAGAGAGGCCTGTAATTGACATCATTGGTAGACCTCAACTATGAGAGACAAAATGAGAAAATAAATCCAGAAAATCACAATTGTCTCATTTGGAAAGAATTTATTTGCAAATTATGGTGGAAATAAGTATTTGGTCAATAACAAAAGTTCATCTCAATACTTTGTTGGCAATGACAGAGGTCAAACGTTTTCTGTAAGTCTTCACAAGGTTGGCACACACTGTTGCTGGTATGTTGGCCCATTCCTCCATGCAGATCTCCCCTAGAGCAGTGATGTTTTGGGGATATTGCTGGGCAACATGGAATTTGAACTCCCTCTACGGAGGGAGTGCTCTTTGACAGACTTCAGTCAGGCTTCAGACCCCGTCACTCCACAGAAACTGTCCTAACCAAAGTCATTAATGACCTTCTGTCAAAGCCAAGCGTCACTACTCTGTCCTCTTCCTCCTTGACCTCTCCTCTGCCTTTGACACAGTCGACAACTCCCTCTTATTAGAAACGCTCTCATCCCTTGTCATCTCAGACCTGGTCCTCTCCTGGATCTCCTCAAACCTCACCAAGCGCACATTCAGCGTCTCCTACTCACATACCACTTCCTTGTCACGCCCTCTTTCTTTAGGTGTCCTCCAAAGCTCCGTCTTAGGACCCCTCCTGTTCTCCATCTATACCCTCGGCCTGGGCCAACTCATATGGTATGTTCACACATCAGTATGCCATCCGTCCGTTTGAATTCAGTTTGACACTTCAAAATGGACTGATACACATACTGATTATACTGACACCTTTGTATGCTGATAGCAAACGTTCTCCATCCCCTAGAGGACAGATAAGGGGATTAAAAGTAGCAATTGTAAACAAAGTAGAGATAAGGAGGACATAAGGACATTTATTATATCTCCTTATCTCTACTTTGTTTACAATTGTTACTTTTAATCCCCTTATCTGTCCTCTAGGGGGCGGAGAGCGTTTGCTGTCAGCATAAAAAGGTGTCAGTATGCAATCAGTATGTGTATCAGTCCGTTTTGAAGTGTCAAACTGAATTCAAACGGACGGATGGCATACTGATGTGTGAACACAGCATTAGAATCTCATGGTTTTCATTACCACTGCTATGCTGGCGACACTCAAATATATCTCTCTGGACCAGACATTACCTTTCTGTTGTCCAGAGTTTCTGTTAAATTAAGGAAACATCCAGAAAGAACCTAAAGCAGTCAGCAGCGAATCTCCAGATATCCACGCATTGCTTCTACATAAAAAAGAACAACATGTACAAGGGGTTGCTATAGTCTGTTTACACTTTCATGGGCTTCTCCTTGCAACCTCGGTCACATGCTTGTATTGATTCGAATTAATGAAGTTAGCTGCACTGTAGTTTAGATTTAGATTATTATTGTAGTTGTTGTCATTGTAGTTTGTCAGTTTCTTCTAGAGTTTTGTTTGCAATCATTACATGAGTCATTGCGCCGCGTAATTATGAAATGACTCTTCACAATTTACTTTACATTACATTTTGTGGGAGTGGCATTGTTATTGTTACTGTTTTTCGGATCTCATGTATATATGCAATGTCTGGTGTTTTACATATTGAAGCATGTGCAGACTTGGGTTCCAGTTTCATACGCCCATCCTGTATTAATCATATATGTATGTTCTACTTTTACTACTCAAATAAATTGTTTGTCTATCACTATATATAGTTTCTGTGCCTTACACAGAAACTAGGAGTTAGGTGAACAACTCCCTTTTTTGTAAGGTAGTTCTTAAGTCATTCATTGCAAGCCAAAGCTTGCAGCCTTGTCCTTCTGCCAAATAATAGTCTGTGGGTACCTTTTTTGCAAAGTAGTAGTAGTAATGTGCAATGTCAATTTTTATTTCTATATAGAACTAGAACACAGTTTATGGTCTTTGGCATTTTGTCACTGAAATCCTTGGATATAGTCTACATTTTATATGTAGTTAAAGGGGTTTTCCCATGAATATAACCATATTTAAATTTGTAGACAATTAAAAGTTGAACATTTTTTCATATATAAACAGTTAAAGTTTTTCTGTAATCATCTTAGCAGAGACAATCTATTGCTTTGATCGTTTGCCAATGGATACGGCCATGATTACAGGAACTTTCTATGATTTCCTTATCATGGCTGGATTATCTTCTCATACATGTAGTGTTCCTGGTAACCTGTCTACCGTAGGGATATCACAGCTGGATTTAGACAACTGATCAAGCCACAAGACTGTCACTACTAAGATAGTTAGAGAATTTTTTAAACAATTTTGAATGAATTATATTTGCAAAAAAGTCTGCAAAAAAGTTTCACTTTTAATTCTCTACAACGTCAGGGTAAGCCAATATACATGCCTGTTCATACAATCAATGAAAAGTGCTTATGTAGAAAACAATTACTACCACTGTTATGCTATTATGGTTAAGATGGGGTAATGTGTCTCATTAGGGAGAGACAGTACAGGGAGTTACAGGGATACATTTGCCATGCACGCCCTGCTAAGAATTCTGGATAATGAATGGAAATAATCTTTTCTAATTAGCATCCTTTAAACATATTGTGCAAGTAACAATTTACAGGTCATGTACCCAAACTGATTACATTATAGTTATCTAAAATACTTTGTGTTTGTGTCAGTAGACATACAGTTGTTCCAGAACACTCGGCCATAATACACTCATTGCCAATGGTTCACATGTTGGACACCAATACAGATAACTTATTATGCAACACTCAGGTTACTTTCATGTGACAACTGGCCCTGTCTAATAGTAAGTTAAAATTGGTCATGTGCCGCCCGTTTTTCTTAAAACAGTATTCAAATGGCCCGGTTAGACTGCAGATGAAAACGCCGGCAGCAGAAAATGGAGAAATTCCTCTTCATTTTCTGCCATGTGAACATACAAGTGCATCTCAAAAAATTAGATGAGAAAAAAAAAAAAAAACTTATTTTTGTTTTAGTAATTCAATTGAAAAAGTCGTTACAATATATTGAGTCGATACAAACAGAGTGAGCTTTTTCAAGTATTTATTTATATTAATGTTGATGATTATGGCCAAGGAAAACCCAAAAGTCATTATCTCAGAAAATTAGAATATTATATAAAACTTTGTGGTGGCTTACTTATAGGAATTGCAGTGGGTCTCCTTCTGTTTTTAACCATTTTATTGCAAAGTTTGAAAAATACTGTTAGGCTGAGATCCCACATTGCGGAAATACTGCTTTTCTTTTTGTTGCAGATTTTGTTGCGTTTTTTTTTTTTTTTTTTTTTAGCAAAAGCCAAAAATGGCTACAAAAGGAATGGGAACTGTACAAAAAGTTCTTATACTTTTGCTCAATCCACTCCTGACTTTGGCTCAAAAAACCGCAACAAAAAAAGCTGCATTTCCGCAATGTGGGGCCTCAGCCTTAAACCCACACCCATAGATGTCCATGCAGCACAGATCTGTCATAAATTACCGGACAATAAAGTCTTGCAAGCCCAACTTTTTCATCCTATGATTTCAGTTAAAAAGAACTGACATATGGCAAACCTCATTATAGGTAATAAAGTCCCTCGGGTTGCATTGGTGTCTGCATTTTTTGCCGTCTGTTCTTCTAGTCCTGACGACCAATCCACTTGGACCCTGAACAGATCACTTGTTCTAGCAGCCTCCAGATTTGTGAGCTGCTAGTGGACAGGAGGCACAAACTGCACCACTCCTGTTCAACCCCTTCCCAACATCCGGGTGTTTAACTATGTTGGGTGTTTAAAAATGAAAATCGAAAAATGTCATCGGCAGGAAGGGGTTAAGCAATTCTCTGAAACCAACATTATGCAGTGAAGGAGGCTGCTGCAGCACTCCTATTGCTTGTATAGTAGGCTGCCAGCTTATCTGTGGGGGGTCCAGTGTTGAACCTTGACTGATCATATACTGAAGCAGGACACAGTCAAAAAGAACTGTGGCAAAAACTGCAGTCGAAATGCATTGTTTTTTCCCCCAGCGTTTTTCACATAAAGTCCATAGACTTTTACTCTGTGGACTTTCTGAGTCAATTAAACCTATATGGAAACTGCCAATATAATTCTGTTGGTATAATATGCTGTGATTTCCATAAACATGACAGTTTTGAAATTCGCAGCATTTCTGCTGCAGATATTTTTCTACAAGCTGTGGATGGGATTTGCTAGAATCCCATCTACTTTGCAGGGACTGTTTTTACCGCAGCATTTATGTCAGGTGGGGCTTAAGCCTCGAAGGGAACATGCCAGCTGGTTCTCCACTATAAGCCGACAGGATCAAGAAATTTCTTGTCCCTTGGTGCCCCTTTGTAATTTTTCTGTTGCAGAAAAGTGAAGTTATAAATGTCTGAAAGCATAAAAAGTCATATGTAAATCAAAGAGGCTCTATCATTGAGAAAAGTCATTTTTAACTAAACACATCCTTACATAGCCTTTAGAAAGACTATTCCACACCTACCTTTAGTATGTAAATTGCGTCAATGGTTTATGAATAAGTCCGTTTTTATTCATATGCTAATGAGCTTCCAGCCAGCACAGGAAGTTCCCAGCAGCACTCGTCCCTGCTATTATCTCCTATTGGTGTGTGCAAACAGGAAGCTGAGTCATCATCATCAGCAGCCTGTGCTGTATACACACACAGGAAACAATAGCAAAGAGGGTGCACGATGTATCGTGCACCAGTCTAATTAGTATATGAATAAAAACAGACTTATTCAAAAACCGCTGAGGCAATCTCCATACAAAAGGTAGGTGTGGAATAGCCTTTCTAAAGGCTATGCAAGGATGTGATTAGTTAAAAATGACTTTTCCCAATGATAGAGCCCCTTTAATCTAAGCAGTCACAGTGAGAGGGGAGCACACTCAGCCTAGTTACGCAGTCTCCTTGCTAATCACGCCTTCTGGGCATGATTTATTGTGATAAGAGGGAGTAAGGGAACTGTGAAATTCTGGTCAGAATCCACATGGAAAAAAGCCTTCCATTGACTTCAATGGGTTCTTTTTTTCGGGAGGCTTTTTTCCAAGTGGATTCTGATGCAGATTCAGCATCAAAACCACCAAAAATTCAGTGTGAATGGACCCTTAGGGTCTATTCACACAGAGCTTTTTGGCGAGGATTTTGGCGAGGTAAAAAAAAAAAAAAAAAATCGACTATGATTTTTTTTTTTTTTTTTACTCCAGCACAGTGTATGGGCCTTGAAAAAAAACACTAGTGGTTTTTCAACATGTTTTTTGGTGATTCCACATGGATTTTCCACCTCCCATTGACTGCGTTGGTTTTGCAGGCAGAATCCGCCTTTAGGGAGCCTTCACACAGAGTAAACACACGTTTATTTTTGCAAAATACACGTGTAAAAATACACGTGTAAAAATAAGACTCCCATTGACTTCAATGACATTTTACATGCGTATTTTTACACGTGTAAAAAATATCACTGAAGTCAATGAGAGTCTTATTTTTACACATATATTTTTCACGTGTATTTTGCAAAAATATACGCGCGTTTACGCCGTGTGAAGGCTCCCTAAGGAAGCTTTTTTCCGTTAGCAGAAAATCTGCTAGTGGGAAAAAAAAAAAAAAAGCTAGTGGAACCCATAGAACTCTATAGGGAGGTGTTTTTTCAACGTGGATTCTGACATAGATTCAGTGCTAAAATCTTGCAAAAAATACTCAGTATGAATGGACCCTAAGGCTGCAGTTCTTCTGCCTCCCTCTGTTTGTTTTTTTTTAGCCGGACACAAAGTCGGACATGCAGGATGTTGTGTCTGGTTAAAAAAAAAAAAAAAAAAAAAAAGGTTTTGCCGTGGAGAGACAGAAGACACTTATGGACGGTCACTTTGCAAACCCATTCAAGTGAATGAGTTTGAAAACTGACAGCTGTGTTTCCGTCCAAAGTGCAACAAAAAAAATGCTGTGGCAAAAACCATGGAGAAAATGCATCATATTTTTTTCTGCATCAAACTACAGAGTTTTTCCTCTGCATACATTCTGCCCCTATTTTACCTATATGGAAAACACCAGCATTTCCGCCAGTATAATTGATATGCTGCAATTCAAAAAAATGTGACAGTTTTTGTAATCGTAGCATTTCCACAGTGAATATTTTTCTGCAATGTGTGGACGGAATTAGCCAGAATTAGCCATCCTCTTTGCAGGAACTGTAAAATGAAACATTTTTTTGCCGCAGCTTTTCTGCTGTGACCAAAACACTGCTTTTTTGCAATGTCGGGCCCCAGTTTTAGGGAGCCTTCACACAGAGTTTATGCTCCGCTCATTCAGACTCGTAAACACGTGTCAAAGTGACTGCTGTAAAACACAATCCCATAGACTTCAATGTGTGCCGGTTTTATGCGCGCTACACATTGAAATCAATGAGAGGCTTTTAAAACCATTGATTTCAATGTGTAGCGCGCGTAAAACCGGCACACATTGAAGTCTATGGGATTGTGTTTTACAGTGGTCACTTTGACACATGTTTACGCGTCTGAATGAGCGGAGCATAAACTCCGTGTGAAGGCTCCCTTAGGCTGCATTCACACTGCTTAACGCCAGCGTGTATCAGAGCCGTACACGCTGGCGTTTGAGCAGGGCTGCCGAACACTTCCCATTCATTTCTATGGGAGCTGGCATGCGAGCGCTCCCCATAGAAATGAATGGGCTGCTTCTTTCACTGCGAGCAGTCCCATTGAAGTGAATGGGAAGTGCCGGCGTGTACGGCATGGCATGAGCAGAGCTTGCCGTATACGCCGGCACTTCCCATTCACTTCAATGGGACTGCTCGCAGTGAAAGAAGCAGCCCATTCATTTCTACGGGGAGCGCTTGTATGCCGGCTCCCATAGAAATGAATGTGAAGTGTACGGCAGCCCTGCTGTAACGCCGGCGTGTACGGCTGTGATACACGCTGGCGTTATGTAGTGTGAATGCAGCCTTACATGCATTTTGTGGAGGTATAAAAGGACCATGAAAACCAGCCTAACAATTCTACTTCATAATATTTGAGGGTCACTTGTGGTAGGCTTTACTGCTTTTGGCTGAAAAAAAAATATCTGGAAATGGAAATGCAAACTACATCCTTTTTTATGGAAGTGTTTAAAAGGATAAATAATTTATTTTGGGGGATATACAGAAAATCGTCACATCTATGTCTATGCTTCAAGGAATCACATTTTATTTACAGGATTGTTGTATTCACAAGCTAAATTAGAAAACATGAAATTCATAAAATCATAAAAGCATATTTTGCACAAGGAAATATTGCTTGTGGCATGCTAAGCAATGATTAATTTACTATTCAAATGCAACAGCAGATTAGTTCAATCAGCAAATAACAGCTGTGACTGGTCACATTTCTTACATTCCAAAGACACCTTCTGCATTCCTGCTATGAGCATGCTCAAACTCAATGATCCAATCCAGTACATAGAAAACATAACATAAACTTTCTATAATCCTACAGAAACAATAATTGTTTTATTTAGAAATGACTCTGCATTCTCACAGGTGGATCTACTGGCCTAAATGGTATGGCAGGAGAGGGACTCCTGGTAGTACAGTTATCTATATTGCTCGGATTCCCTGCACCAGCAACCGATTATAGTACAGGACCGTATATCACGGGAGGCAGGGACTCATAGCAACTATTATGCTAGGAATCCCTCTCATGCACACTGTTTAGGCCGGTAAATCCATGGCTGAAACTTGGTCATGTTAATCCAGGATAACCTACCTTAATATTTTCTGTGGCCTAGAAAAATACTAAGTAAGGCATATTTGACTCTGAGCAAAAGAAAGCAATCTTTTCTTAATATGATGCCTCATGTGGACGACAGCTTAATCAATAACCTAGTTATGCTATTCTTTACCACTACTCTAATAGATGTTACTATCATAATCTCTATATTAAATAAAAATGCAAATTAGATGCTTCTGTATTGAGAACTTTTTTCCTGCCTCTCATTGAATCTTTTTAAAATGGCACATTGCTTTGTCCACGTATTACAGTTTAGCACACTAATGTTGTAATCTGCAATAATTATTTAATGTCAGATTATTATTCTGTAGCATAGGTTAGGGTTGGTTCACACTAGCGCTTGTATTCTGTCCGCAAGGAGTCCGCATGGAGACCCCCCCGAACGGAATACCAACGCTAATGCAAACGCTGTGCAGTGAAGCACACGGAGCCCATAGACTATAATGGGCTCCGTGTGCTTGCCGCGCACAATTCATTCGTGCGCGCAGTGCGCGGCAAGCTCACGGAGCCCATTATAGTCTATGGGATCCATGTGCTTTGCAAGCACATCGTTTGCAATTGCGATTGCATTCCGTCCAGGGGGGTCTCCATGAGGACTCCTTGCGGACGGAATACAAGCGCAAGTGTGAACCAACCCTTAGTAAACCCCTGAAATCCCTACTATGCTTTGTTAGGTACAAATTAACAAATGTTGTCAAACATGCTTTTAGATATTGCTGCTGCATGTATGTACACTTTCAAAATTGTTCACTATGTCATTTCAAGATATTGTCTGGTTCTTGAAATGCAGAGCAGGTTACCACCTCTTGGAACACTGTACCTCCAGCTTTTAAAGCATCCTAAAATCATACAGAACAAGAGATTGGACATGTCAATAAAAGGCACTGTTATCCTTACAAACCTGTTAAATGTTACTGATTAGACAAGCATCAAAGCTTGCCTTACATTCTAAATCACATGGACATTGTTTCATTCCAAGACTATCAGACACTGAAACATTACGCAAATGCAGCTCATGCTTTCTAAATATGGAACAAGGTCATCAAGTGATCTTTAGTCACAGTTAACTGAGGCACGTGAAATGATATAATGTTAAGAAATGTCGATGACGGTGAGGGATAGAAACTTCATATTCAATTTCATGTTAATAAAACTCTAACAAATTTACTTAAAGATAATGTAATGATAGCCTGTTTATTCTGAGATGCAAATCTCTCAGACAAGGTAAATAATCTGTTAGGGGCTGGTAATTATCATGAGCTATCTTTTTGTTTGGCATGCTGATTTAAATGAAAAAAAAATTACAGATGAGGTCCTTGGAGTGCCGTGCAATAATTGTAAGGATGACGACCCCTTTACTAAAGTCATATACCACAAACCATAACACTGAAGTACTGCCACAATATGCTTTAGGACACATGCATTTACTGCTATTTCCTGGGACGCATCTGTGCCTTTCCATTAGAAGCAATGAAAGTCCATGTGCAGCCCCCAATTAATAGTAAATGTATGTGTCCAGGAGCTCTGTATGGCAGCACCCTTATGGTAGAAACACACTATGTATCTGGATGCAAAAACACTCCTTTATACAGAATAATGTCCCACAGCGGCCCCTGCACACGGTATTATGTCCTATTGCTACCCCTATACACAGTATTGTGCCCAATAGTGGCCCCTCCACATAGTATAATAATCCGACTTTAATAATATTACAATTTTTGACATTCACTAGCTATTGACGTAATGATACTGACGTGACCCCTGCAGCCCTATCAGCGGTCTCTTACATCGGGCAGAAGCACCAAAGAGAATGTTTCATCACCTCTAGGGTTGAAATCTTAAGATTTCAGGATCGTTTTTAAAATCCATTTTCCGATCATTTTTTAGGAGATTCCAATTCCAATCCTAATGCAAGTCAATGAATTGGGTTGTTTTTTTAAGATTGTTTTCAAAAGCAATGAAAAGTTACCAAGAAAATACATACAAGTTCTTAGAATGCATAGAAAGAGCAAGGGAACATTTAAATGGCCATAAAACATTGTTTTTTAATCACTACACAGCGTGGAGTCCAAAAATTGAAGCACATGAGTCTCAGTCACATGAGTTGATGTTTCTCAATCCTATGCCGTATTTTAACTTTCAGGAGATTAAGTTTATGCACTTGAGAAAGGGCCAAGTGGAGCCCGAAACGCTTTGGTGTTTTTAGCGTTGTGCCTATTGTTCTCCAATAAAAGGACCTGTTTTCGATCAGTGAGCGCCGCCAATATTCTTTCTTCTTTCTCCATTGTCGTTCCCGGGTTCCTTTTGGTCTACCGGTGGATATAAGGCGTGCTGCCCCCTCCATCTGCTCTTTCAGCCCATTATGGCTAAGCTCTAAACGTGGTTGTGAACGGAATTGTCACAACCGGAGCAGGTGAGAGGCCATCTGGTCTATTAACCTTTTTTTGTCTATATATTAGATCGCTATACAAAAATACTATACTATCATTGGTTTGCTCGGTGTGGTTTTTGTGTTCTCTTTCAGTCATATGAGTGACCTCTTCCAAAGTAAGCATAGGCCTTAAAATATAGTTTTTTTCATTAGCGTGGAGTCCAAACAGACATTATGCAGCTGTGTCCACTCCACAAGCCATAAGATGGAGGTTCATCGGGGGAACATTTGTACGTCAGGCCCCTCTTGTCATCAAAAGATCGATTATTGCTGACTTCTGTTCGACAAACCTCTGCAACATATGCAATGTCGAAATCCACTTGGTGAGGACATCACAAATGAGCCTGTGAATAGGCAAGTGGTGTTTGCGCTGAAACTGAGCCATGAGAGATTAAGCTACCTTGAACCGTCGTATATGGGCACACAATGTTCGTACTTTGTCAATCAGGGGTGTAAGATCGAGATAGTGTTTCAAGAAAGCTTGCACCACCAAATTGAATAAATGAGCAAATTCAGGGCCGCCACCAAATTTCTACCATTGTCGCAGACCACGTTGCCTATTTTGAGGTCTAGGGAACCAAACCATAACTCAGTTTCACAAATTGTAGCATCTTTAATGTTTTCTGCAGTGTGATTCAGTTCCCCTAAACTAATTAATTTCAGTACTGCTTGCTGCCTTCGCCCGCTAGCATGCCGATACAAATGAGGTGCATTTCCAGCCGCATGATTTGGTGGAGGTTCTGGTGTGGAACTCATTCCATCCAAGGAACTCTCAGGAAATGAAATTTCCGAATTTGTTGAAGGGGAAGTTGGAACCCCCAATGACTTATGAACGACCCTCCTTGGTGTTGGAAGAACAGACGACAAACTGCCGTCAACATTTTGACAAGAATCAAAAATGATGACACAATGTGCGGTCAGAGATAGGTAGTGGCCCTGCCCATGCTGGCTAGTCCATGTGACCATTGTCAGATGCACACATCCACTAACAGATTGCTTTAGGGCACGCTTGATCTGTTGCTTGACTTGCTCCTGCTAGTCAGGGACCGCCTTCGTGAAAAGTAATGGTGGCTGGGTACAACATATTGGGGCACAGCATGGGCCATCAGGGAGTGAAAAGCCTTCGATTGCACAAAGCGGAAAGGGACCATTTCCAAGGCCAGTAGTTTTGAAATGTTGGAGGTAAGCAGCTTAGCACGCTCATGTATGGCTGGATATGTTTTAGTCTGAGAACAGAGCTCCCTTTTTGACAGTAACAGTTGTTCTGTTTTTCTGAACAAAATGTAGATATACGTTTTTCTCAAAGATATATAGTCTGAGAACAGAGCTCCCTTTTGGATGGGAAAAGTCGCTCTGTTTTTCAGAAAAAAGCGTAGATATACGTTTTTCTCACAAGTATATAGTCTGAGGACAGAGCTCCCTTCTTGACAGAATAAGCTTCTTAGTTTTATATTGAAAATGAGACACTCACTAGCATAGCTAAGCACCTCCCTACACTGACCGTAGCTACAACTGAGCTCCTCTCCCTAGCTACAATGTCAGGAAAATGGTGGCATCAACATCATCACCACCCTTATATAGAGGGCGGTGATGATGCTGGCAACAACCAATCACATTATTGCCCATAGCTAACATGGTGCCTGAGTTTCAGGCATCATGATAGCTTTTCCCACAATGATTGGCCAGTAGCCAAGCATTGTGGGAACTAACCTCTGACCTCGATCACGCCAGAAAAGATTTGGGATCAGAATTCCGATTGTGAAATTTACTCGATCGCCAAACGCAATTCGATCTTTCCCGATCGCTCAACCATAATCACCTCCCATGGGGCTGCACTTATTATACTGTTGGGTGTGAAGAGACCCCACAGTATAATAGCAGTTTCGGCGAGGACTCAGGCTGCCTGTGGGAAATAAGCCTCGCATACCACTCTTGGCACGCGTGCCGGGGGGTTGCTGACCCCTGCTGTTCACTATCTAAATTCAGTAAAGGGGTTTTCCCAGGCAAAAATGGACAATTAATGTATTTAAAAAAAAAAAAAAAAAAAAAATATAGGCTGAGGGAGGTGGTGATGGTGGTGGGGAAACAAACCACTCTCGCATTTCCCCCCCGATTACTCCCAGAACTATCCGATCCACTCGGTCCAGTGTTGTCTTGTGGTGGAAGTCCCAACCAAATGTGGCCACTAAGACCAATAATTGACCTTAGTGAAGGGCATGGGATATCACTACCTGTGACATCTCTTGTCTCTTCCTGAGGCCGCTGAGTGACCTCAACGGTCACGTGACTGATAATGCCAATCAGTGACTTCAGCTGAAGGGATGCAGGACATGAAAGCAAGTGAGCAGTTTCACTTTGAGAAGATGCTGGAGCAGCAAGACTGGATCACACTGAAAGAACACTAGAGCACTGGGGACAGGTGAGTATGATTTTTTGGGGGGATTTCACCTCCCCCGGTTTATATAAAATAAAAAACATTTTCCTGCACAACTTCTTCATCTGCAAAGTCTTTAAAGGGATTCTATCATTAGAATCCCATTTTAAGCTAAACCCACATCGGAATAGCCTTAAGAAAGGCAATTCTTCCCCTACCTTTAGATGACTTCCCCGCAGCATTCCTTAGATATCTCGGTTTTCGTACATATGCCAATTAGTTTTCTCGCAGCACTAGTGGCGTCCCCAGTGCTGCAAGAAAACTATCTAGCGCCACCTTCTTCTGTTCAATGCCTCCACCTCTTCTTTACCTGTTCAACCACAGGAAAATGGCCGACTTCACATGTCCATCGGCCATTTTCTTGTGGCCTCTCCCATTCGGCCACTGGAAAAAGGCAATGGACATGTGCAGTTGGCAATTTTTGAAGACGGCATCACTGGACAAGGAAGAAGAGGCAGAGGACCCAAACAAGAAAAAGGCGTTGCTGGATAGTTTTCTTGCAGCACTGGGGATGCCACCACTGCTGCGAGAAAACTAATTGGCATATGGATGAGAACCGGGATCTCTAAGGAACGACGAAGATCATTTTCTCTTGCCTTTTTAACCCTCAAAGTGGTCCCAGCTTGTTGCATTTCTTCTAGCTGTCCTATTATTTACTATGAGTGTAAAAAGAATGAAAAGTCTACATCAGTCTAAGTAGGGTTGTTATCAGCTCAGAAGGTGTCTGTTTAAAAAATCAACAACAAAAAAAATGGACACCTATCATAACGGACACAAACCGACAGTAACTGATGAAATTTTTATTTTTTTGGCATCCTGGAGTAGATTTTTCTTTGCTATACTGTCCATTATATGTTTGTTGCCCATAGACCCCAATGTTAAAAAAATAACAGATACTTGCTGTCCGTTTTTTGAAAGACAGAATAGTCTTGCATGTAGCATTTTTTTTTTGTCTGCTTGAAAAAACAGACATTTTTGTAAACAGACACTCAAGGACACAAGATAAAATCCCATTGAAATGAATAGAAATTACAAACAGACTAGCTAAAATCTTTTACAGACAATAGCCACGGGTACCAACGGTTGTGTGAACGCCCCCATAAGTGCTGAGACATCCTCTATGACTTCCTATCATGCATTGCACCTGCATTGGCTAATGTGAAGCACAATATGGACACTAACATTAACCCTTTCCTGCCCTCCATTCACAGTCAGCTACCTTATGATGGTTCTGTTTGCATAAAAGTAAAAATTATTTCCGGATTGCTGGAACAGTATAGTTAAAGAATGAAGTAAGTCTCACCGATACAGGTGAAAGGTTATATAAGTTGCATAACCCTGGAGATGGATTTGCAATAAATGCAATGCAAAGTACAAAGTGCAATTTTTAAGTCTGCATATTTGGCAATATATTCAAGTCATCCAACCTTTAGACCATCTATAAACCATTTATATCTTACTATTGTGTCATTTCATTTACAGTTTCCTGGAGTGAGCTAGAAAGGAAATCTAAGCTGTTCCAACCTGGCGTGGCTTTCCATTGAGGCATAGAGATCTCCTGACACATTTATCATTCTTCAACATAATATCTTTGCTTTTCAATACATTTTTGTCCAGTTTTTGTATTACCTCATTAAACATGTTTTAACCTAAGATTTCTCATCAGATGGGATGCTATGTCATTCCACATAACCCACTGTCATTCAGCTAACCAAAAAAATCAGTTCATGAGCATGATCAATGATGCTGATTGCACACGGGGTATTTTGTTCAGGATTTTGAGACCGTATTTGCCTCAATCCTGACCAAAAAGACAGCTCTCATTGAAATCAATGGGAGCTGGTCAGGTCTTTTTTCAGGAAGCCGTTTGTTCCGGCTCCCGGAAAAAAGAATGGACAAGCTCATTCTTCAGGTCAACTCGCCCAGCGAATCTGCCTGAAGACACTCCCTCCTCCCAACTCGGCCCATTCATTGGGCCTAATCCGGAGTGGAGTGCACCCGCCTCAGTTTCCGGACCAAAAAACCCTGTGTGCACTCAGCCTTATCTGCTAACTCTCTGCTTGACCCCTTACAATCTGGTTTCCGCGCTCTGCACTCTACTGAAACGGCTCTCACAAAAGTCTCCAATGATCTCCTAATGGCTAAATCCAATGGTGACTTCTCTCTTCTTATTCTACTGGACCTCTCTGCAGCCTTTGACACTGTTGACCATCATCTCCTCCTCACTATGCTCCACTCAGTTGGCCTCAATGACACTGCGCTCTCCTGGTTCTCCTCTTATCTCTCAGACCGCACTTTCAGTGTATCATTTGCGGGCTCTGTTTCCTCCCCACTTTCCCTTGCTGTTGGGGTTCCTCAGGGCTCGGTCCTAGGCCCCCTGCTCTTTTCTCTCTACACAGCCCCCATTGGACAAACCATCGCCAGATTTGGCTTCAGGTACCATCTTTATGCTGATGACACCCAATTATACACACCTTCCCATGACATCACCCCTGCACTCATACAGAACACCAGCAACTGTCTTTCTGCTGTCTCAAATATGTCCTCACTCTATCTGAAACTAAATCTCTCCAAGACTGAGCTACTACTGTTTCCACCATATAATAGATCTATCCCTGATATATCCATTGCAGTCTCAGGCCTTACTATAACTCCTAGGCAGCAGGCCTGCTGCCTCGGGGTCATGTTTGATGCAGACCTTTCCTTCACCCCCATATTGAATCACTTGCACGTTCATGTCACCTCCACCTCAAAAACATCTCCAGAATATGCCCTTTCCTTACCAGAGATACACTAAAGACACTTATTGTCTCTCTGATTCATTCTCGCCTTGACTACTGTAACTCCTTACTAATCGGTCTTCCCCTCACTAAACTCTCCCCTCTACAATCCATTATGAATGCAGCGTCCAGGCTCATCCATCAGGCTAGACGCTACAGCGATGTCTCTGGTCTGTGCCAGTCACTACACTGGCTGCCTATTCATTATAGAATAAAATATAAAGTTATCACTCTCATCCACAAAGCTCTCCATAATGCCGCACCAACCCGTGCTCTCCGCTCACTCAATGACCTAACATTTACATCCTCTATTATCAGAACCTCCCACGCTCGTATACAAGACTTCTCCCGAGCTGCACCACTTCTCTGGAATGCTCTACCCCAGACAATCAGATTAACTTCCAATTTCTACAGCTTCAAACGCAAACTAAAGACGCATCTTTTCAGACAGGCCTATCACAATGTCTAACGTAAACCCTTAACCCTCCTCTGTCTCCGCTCCCACACTTCCCCACATGATATGATGTTGTAAGACACTGACCTGGGTTGGTGACGGCTGAGTGCAAGTCCTGGAACGTGGGCGGGAACAGGTTGGGGAACTTTCCCTAGAAGAACCCCTGACTGAACCTGCCTAGCGTCAGAGTAACGTCCTTACAAGGGCGCCCCTCACAGGAACCTAAATAGATTCCCTATAATAACCCTACCAGTGGGCTGAGATGTAAAATGAAACAGGGAATAACTAGTAGCGGCAGGTAACAGAGAACAATAGCTGTATAGAGTTCAAGCTAGACCAGTAGTAGATATAGGTAAGAAGTAGAATGCTGAAATAAACAAGAAGACGAAACAGGCAAGGAACAGGAAGGGAAAACAAAGATTAAGAGTTTGTAGCAAGTGTACAAGAATACAGAGCCTGGAAATACCAAAGTACATAGAACCTATAGCAGGCAAATGAAAATGGGTGAGTGGAGTTAAATAGGAACTGGGAAACAACCCCACCCATCACAGATGGGAATGACTGGCCAGACAGCCTGCCAGTCAAGCCAACACCAAGGAGGCAACTTAACCCCTTAGTGTACTAAACACGGCCAGAGGAATCACTGACACGCCTCCGGGGCATGCGCCGCCTGGCAGGGAAGCCATGGCGTCCGCGAATCCTGACAGATGTCATCTAAGGATAACTTTATCTGTCCAAGCTCCATCCATATGTTACAGGACACGACTGTCGACTGCTCATAAAGTCTTATGTTTATGCAATGAAAGTCACCTCTATTACAAAAGTGTCTGACCTCTGCATAAGCAATGCCGCCCCTGCTACCTCTTGTGTCAACCCCCTCTACCTTATAGATTGTAAGCTCTTGCGAGCAGGGCCCTCAGTCCCATTGTGTGAAATGATTATCTTTGTAATGTATCTTTATGTCTGGATTTAAACCCTACAAATTGTACAGCGCTGCGGAATATGTTGGCGCTATATAAATAAAATTTATTTTTATTATTATTTATCGGTAGTGAATGGATTTTCGGCTCCTTCTTCATGGCTGGCACTTGTGCATCATTCTTTGAACTTCTCTTTCAATTCTTTTACACCTCTTGGGGGAAAAAAACACATTCTTGATGCTGTTCAAAAAATAAGACTCTTGGGGGAAAAAAACACATTCTTGATGCTGTTCAAAAAATAAGACAACAAATAGAAGTTTTAAGCTAACCCAGATAATTCTTGATTTAAACAATGGCAACATAACACAAAAAGCAAGAAAGAACTTCAGAGCTTGTAGGGCTAATGTAATCATATTATTATTAAGGCTCCACGTAGCGTCTCATCCCGCATAGTGGTTCTTGCTGCAGAGTTTTGTACACAAAGTTTACAATTCCACTAGAGGAAAAAAAAGCTAGCAGAACCCATTGAAATCAATGGGAGACTTTTTTTTTCAGCATGAAAAATTCCACACCAAATTCCTATCCATTTTCCTCTGTGTGAATGGACCCAAAGAGGGCATTCACACGGAGTAAAGTGGCACTGAATTTGCCACAATAACTCGAATAAAGAATCAGCACTAAAAAACAGACTTCCATTGAGCTCAATGGGTTCCGTTTTCCGCGCAGTACACATTGAAATCAATGGGAGTCTGTTTTTCAGCACTTTCTTTACTCGATTACTTTTACTTATTGTGCCAAAATCAGAACCACTTTACTCCATGTGAAAGCACCTTTACGCTAAGGCCCCATGGGCCATAAACGCAGTGATAAAGCGCTGTGGGAAGAACCGCTGCTTGATCGCATTGCGGTTCTTTCCGCAGCGCTTTTAAGAGAAAGTTCACTGAGTTTTCCTCTGCGAAATTTCTCTTAACATTATATCTATGCCGCCGGCATTTCCGTAGATATAATTGACTTGCTGCGATTTGCAAAGCCGTTGCTATAATGTTAAGAGAAATTCCGCAGAGGAAAACTCTGTGAACTTTCCAGTAAAAGCGCTGCGGAAAGAACCACAATGTGTTCATGCCGCGGTTCTTTCCGCAGCGCTTTAGCGCTGTGATTTCGGCCATAGGGGCCTTAGCCTTAGTAGGTTTTCTTTAATTGAGCTCACCTGGCAAACTAAATATCACAAAATACACAATACCATCCATGAGTTTAATTGAAAAGTATAAATTAAATCTTTGACACTCAAATCCAATTTCCACAATAATTTAGAATATGGTGTAGGTATCTTTCAACTGCATAAAAGTATACAACTGTTTTAGATCCAGGTAAGAGCTGTGAATAAAATCTGACTTGTAAAGTCAAGTCTCCCATTTGGAACACCTGCTAGGCAATAGAGGTATTATTTACCACCACAAGCAGCTAATTGTCAAACCTTCTGTGTCTTCAGACTGGCTTTTAAACCGCTAAAATACACTGAATAATCAATTAAGATTACAAAAGAAGCTTCTGCTGCCAAAATCTATTGTATGTTTTAATCATGATGACAATTGTGGGAGTATCTTTTTCCAATATATAATTAGCACAAAAATGGGGCAGTAACTGTAAAATTTGCATGATGTCTCTAAATCACAATCATTACAATTAAGCTAATTTAGGAGACTATGTTGACAGTGTAAGCAGAATGTCTGTTGTTCTGATCTGTCTGACATCTAATGTGTATGACTAGCTTTACGACAGCCTCACATTGACTGAAAAATAGACAAGTGAGTATTTGTCGGATTGCACATTCCTGGTCACTGACCCTGTTTGGCTGGGATTTTTTCAGGTGCTCTGGTTTCTCCTATACTCCAAACACATATTGACTGGGAATTTGATTGTGAGCCCTATTTAGGACAATGTTGACAATATCTATACAGTACTGGAGAATATATTGGGGCTAAATAATAATAATTCACCACTACTAGAGATGAGCGAGTACTATTCGAAACGGTAGTTTCGAATAGCACGGTCCCATAGGAATGAATAGTACTCGCTCATCTCTAACCACTACATATTCCGGATTGAACAGAGCATGTTCTTTTGACAAAAATGCAAGCTGTCTGGGGACTAACACTGCAGTTTGGGCACACAGCAGGACGCAGAAGGGAAAGAGCGCTATGTGACCTTTGGAGCGCAGATTTAAATGTTTGGTATTTGGACACTATGTCATGTTTGAAGAGCCTCTAAAGAACCAGTAAAGTGGAATCCCCTAGAGAACAACCTCATTTTTAAAATTACGCTCCTCAAATTGTATGTTCACACTGAGTTTTTTGGCAGCGGATTTTGACACTGAATCCGTCTGAATCCGTCTCAAAATCCACTGCCAAAAACGTCTCCCATTGACTTCAATGGGAGCCACTCGCTTCTTTTTTTTACAGTAGCTAGTAGCAGAAAAAAGAAGTGACATGCCCTATCTTGCCACGGCTTACTCAGACACAGTGTCCGTGGTGTGAGACTTCCTCCCAATTAGGCCCATTCATTCGGGCCTAATCCAGAGCGGAATGCCTATGCACTGCATCGGTATTCCATTGCGCCATGTTCACATGCAGAATCCATTTTCCACCGTGTGAACATACCCAAAGAATTTATCAATGGGTGTAGTGAACATTAGTATCCTAGACATAAATGCACAGCGGGTGATTAAAAGTAAATGTAAGCTGTGCGGAGTACATTGGGAACACCAAATTCCCTACAATTTCCCCAGTAGCTTCTATGATTAGGGGGGGGGGGGGGCACTCTGGTGTATTTTTCCATTTCAAACTCTAAATCTGGGGTGTCCCCTGATAAACGCTCATGTAGCTTTCACATTCCCTTCCTGCTGCAACAAGTTTTGTCCTAAAGATATGGCAATTTTAGTGTTTTTTGGTCGACACTTTGTACAATCTATAAATTTATTTAAATTTATTTTATGTATAGCCCTACAAGGGTTTTTTGAGGGATGAGATGCATTTTCTAATGTCACCATTTTGGGCTGTCTATAACTTAATAGCTTTTTTTCCATATTATCTGAGGCAATATGGCAAAAATTGTGACTTCTAGTGTTTTTAGTTCCATTTTATTCCCCGATGTTTCCTGTACAGGTTAACTAATGGTTTAGTTTTTCTGAACAGTTTATTACGGACACGGCAATAACAAATATGTAGTGTTTTATATTTTATATATGTTTCATATTTTACTTCTTCAATACTGAAAAATGAACCACCAATCTTTTGATCACTGGTTCAGTCTGTCTTATATATGCCAATACAGAAGTATTGGCATGTATACTGGCTGTCAGCCTATGCTTATGCAGGAACTTAGTGGATCTTGCACACAGGATCAGAAGACACTCCCCCCCCCCCCCCTCTGAACCTACCAGAAAAAGAGGGGGAATGTCATAAAGTTACTGGGTTGCTAGGGGAACCCCTATAGCATCTAAGGGGTTTTTCCACCCACGATCGGAGCTCCGCTTCTGAGTGGGTGACAATAAAATGACGTACCAGAACATCATTTTGCAGTTAGGTATACCTTCCCAGGACCCACTGGTACATGATTTTGCATTAAGGGGTTAAACTGCATGTTTGGTATTTTTATTTGCAATAATGAGTAGCACATTCTTACTATGCATGGAATACTATGCTATTTTCAATTAAATAGCTGTTAGCTTACATCTGAAATGCTGCAATGCAATTAAAAAAGCAAGCAGTTGTTAATGAGTTTCAACACTTACTTCTCCCGGGTTCTATTTGTGAGAAATCTTGGGTTTTCAAGCCCGTTCCAAACCTGGGTCACATTATCACAACCAGCACCAGATCCCTTACCCTTAGTTCACATCTGTGTTTGGTAATCCGTTCGGGGAGTCTGCATGGGGACTGGTATGGGCTCGTTCACATCTGTGCCCGGGAGTCTGTTCTGCTGGTTTAAATTTCCTGCACAAAAAAGGGCAGGAGACGGAAACCTGCCAGCATCTTTCAAACCCATTCATTTGAATGGGTTTGAAAAGTGTCCGGTTGTGAGTGTCGGTGAGCGTTTTATGCTCTCCGCGGCGAAACCATTTTTTTTTAAACCGGACACAGAGTTGGACATGCAGTACTCTGTGTCCGGTTTAAAAAAATACCCAACTGTCCCTTTCTAATGCATTCTAACCTGATGGGCTCTTTTATGCTACCAATGGACTAGAGTGTATTTGCGCTTTTTTTTTTTTTTTTTTTTTTAAAGGCACAAGTCAACAATTCAGGGCGAAAAATATCTAAATTTAGGCCACGCCCTCTTTTCTCACCAAAAAGCAAAAGTGGTGAGAGCAGCCTTACAGCATGGAAAAAAGCGTAGCGCAGAAAAAAAAAACCCTCAAAAAAGCACAAGTAGCTTAGTAGGTATGAAGATAACCACTTATCTATGTGCTCTCAAGTGAAATGCTAAGATGTTTCTGGAACTCTGAAAATTGACTTTGTTGAGATCAGCATTAATGCATGATCTCCTTCTCCTTCTCCCTGGATTGTTAACTGGGAAGAAGGGAATTCCCATTCTCCTGGCAGTGAAAAGAACTGACACCTAGCAAACATTTAAGGTATATGTTTTCAATAAATATTTATTAATGTTTTAGATTGTAAAAGGCTACATGTTGCAACACATAGCCTAAAAAAAACAAAAAAAAAAAAAAAAACCTTTGGAGTACGCAATCCCCAAAACACTTGCATTTTCCAATGTGCTTTATATTTCTGCCCCCTCCCTCCCCATATAAGTCTATAAGAAAAAGCAGTTTCTGAAAATTTTTTTCCCACAATGCGAAGATGAGATTAATGAGGACCTTTTAAGTCTTCATGCGCATGTGGTTTTATATAACTCTAGAAGGCCAACAGCGCACTGTCGACTTTCCTGTTATGTGCCCCAGGGCTGGAGCTATCAATGCCATTAGTTTCAGCACCAATCTCTTCCCACTGCCAGAAAGGCATTCCTGACAGTCTACCGTCATCGGTGGGCTGTGAAAAAGACTTCCCCCCCCTGACAATACTCATCCATAGCCCTGTACTGTTAGAGGAGGCATTCCTTACCACCCAGCAATGACACTGAGCTATTAGGAACGCCCCCCCCCCCAATACAAGTCTATGGACAAGTACTATCGGGGGCACGTACCTCAAAGTCCAGCAATGATGCTAGACTGCCATGAACGCCCTTCTGGCAGTGGGGAGAGGGTGGTGCTAAAACTAATGACACATAACAGGAAAGCTGACAGTGTGTGCTAAATTCAGCACACTGTCAGCTTTCTAGCGGTATATATAACCGCATGCGACTAGCAAGGACGAGCCTTCTGCAGAACTAGCATTGATTTGCTGCAGGCTCGTCTTTGCTAGTCAGGAGAGCTGGCAGCTTGCGGTTACGAGGGAGCTTACTTTTTCTCATAGGAATGCATTGACCAGCGTTGATTGGCCAGTGTTCAGCATTCGGCCAGCCGGGCCTCCGGCAGAACCAACGTTTCCCCCACGTCCAAACCGCAGCACAACAGATGGGGTATTCCTGCCCCTGTGTGCGGTTTAGGACAGGTGGAATTTTAATGAAATTAATTATAATAATTAACCTCCCCTTGTGTTTTTTTCTGTCCTGTGTGGGACAGGTGGAGGAGGCTTTTTAGCTTCCAGTATGGTTTGGAGGAAGGCGTCTTAGAGCCTTCTTATTCTTCTTTTTCTTTCTTGCTTTCTGAGAGACAGATCTGGGTTTATATCCCAGTCTTTTGTCTTTCCTGTTACTGACATTTTTTCAGCTGTGTTGCAGCTTGTTCATTACCAGCAGTAAGGTAGCTAGGTCCTCTCCAGTTTTTCCTGTGTCCAGTGCAGAAACTAAAGCACTATTTTCTATTGCTATGTGCACTTGGTCAGCTGCCTGTTGTTTGTCAGTACCCGTGCGCACTCACCTATGCTGCTCAGCCGTGGAAGTCATTTCACCGCCATTATGGTAAGATCCAACCAAACTTTATGTCTTGCAGTTTTTAAGCTGCATTTAGTTCCTAAGTGGAGACCATATGCTGTGGACCTGAGTATAGCGGTTCCCATATACCTGTGTATTATCACTTGATAAGTGCATATTTGTTTATTGCTCACTTGATTGTGTATTCTCTAAGTTATATTTAATGGTGCCTATCTTCCAGCCTGCTGTTGCAGACTCTGTGCTCTTACTCGGCTGACGGGATGGTTGCTCCGCTGCCTTAAATCGCAGCTAATGTGAACAACAGCCTATTAATGCAGTGAGTTTAAGGATCACTGGATGCTCAGCGGCTTGCATATATGCAGATGTCCTCCTCTTCTCCCAAAGGGGATGAAGCTCCAAGACGGAAAGTGTCGTCCATGCGCAGGCACTTCAGAGATTGCAACACTCCGCTTCCTGATGGATACAAATTTAATAGACGTAGTTTCGGGCCCCTCCTCCTGAGGAACCTGCCCTTCGTGACCTGGTTGCATGGGTTAAAGAGTTTGTCTGACTCAATGCGTGATATGAAGGACTCCCTTTCCCACTCTGCCAAAAGACCCTATAGGGAGTTGCGGCCATTAACGTATCCTTCTGATGAAGGTTCCAACACGGGTATGGCTTCATCAGCGGCTGCCAGAAGGCCTCTCTGGCTCAAGTCGTGGAAGGCAGACAATGCCTCTAAATATAACATTTGTGGTCTTCCACTCAAACCCGGCAGACTGTTTGGCAGACAGTTGGATGAGATCATGGAGGAGCCGGCAGATAGCAAGGGAATGTCCCTTCCTCAGTCCTACAGAGGTATGCGCGGTACATAATGGTAGAGGTTCTCAGCGCCAGTCTTCTTCCAGGCTGCAGTATGCCAGAAGATCTGGGTTCCAGTCCTGGGGATCTGGTCATCGTTTCTCCAAGGAGGAACCAAAGAAGTCGTCTTTTTGACAATCACTGTAACCCTCCTGTGGAGAGCTCTCCACCCGTCAGAGGTCGCCTAAAAAGCTTTCTTCCAGCCTGGCGCCAAAACATCCAGGACCCTTGGGTCCTCCAACTAATTCAACATGGATACCGCATAGATTTCGTGTCTCCTCCTCGTGCCAGATATATCCCAATCCGCTCTTTCTCCAGTCAAAAACAAGTGTGCCTGGAAGGTTATGATCCAAGAGCATCTGGACAAGGCGGTTCTGGAGCCAGTACCTCGAGACGAGAGAGGCGCAGGCGTGTATTATACAGTCTTCCTGGTACAAAAAGCATCAGGAGGCTGGAGAATGATAATTGACCTAGGTACCTGAACCTCTTCATCTGCAAGTTACATTTCTGCATGGAAACTATAAAATTAGTAGTCGTTTTTCTGCAACCTGGCAGCGTCCTCGCCACCTTGGATCTCAAAGATGCCTATCTCCACATCTCAATTTTTCCTCCCCACAGGAAATATCTGAGAATAGCCGTGCTATTAGACGGCCAATTATGTCATCTGCGGTTTGCGGCCCTGCTGCTCGGCATCACCTCAGCTCCTTATGTCTTCACGAAAGTCATAGCACCCATTGCCTGCTTACCTCAGGCTTCAAGGGTTATTCATAATCCTATATCCGGACGATTGGCTGTTGAAAGCTCGCTCAGAGGAGCTACTAAGAAACCAAATACAAGTGACCACCTCCTTCCTCCAGAACCTCGGGTGGATAACCCTTGGCAGTAGACGCCCTGTCGATTCCATGGAGGTTCAGGCTGGAATACATCTTCCCTCCACTTTCCATGATACCGAGGGTATTGATGAAAGTCAGACAGGAGCAGGCGTCAGTGTTAAGCAATCATACCCGTTTGGCCAAAGAGGGCTTGGTTTACCCAACTCATTCAGATGAGTCGAGGGATATATTGGAGGCTCCCCCCAGTGCACAACCTGGTCACTCAAGGTGCCAGAGTATGCCAAGATCTCAAGAGGTTCAACTTGACAGCCTGGAAGTTGACCGGTCCATACCTGGACTAGAAGAGTTATCCTCAGCCATCCGGAACACTATAGCTCATTCTAGAGCTCCTGCTACCAACCAGGCTTATCTCAGAGTTTTTAACACCTTCAAGTCCTGGTGTAGGGACAAACAAAGGTCTCATGACAATCCATCCACACAATGCCTGTTGGAATTCTTGCAAGACGGCTTGGATAAAGGCCTTACTCCTGCCACACTTAAGGTCCAGGTGTCCGCCTTGTCTTCCTGTCTGAACAGGCGCTTATCACAAGATGTCTTTACATCCCGGTTGCTCAAAGGCGCAACCAGGTTGAGGCCTTCTATAAGATCTCTGGTTCCTCAGTGGGACCTTTCTACTGTCTTAGCGGGGCTCTGTAATCCTCCATTTAAACCTATGTAGGAAGTAGACCTAACATTTATGTCTGTTTAAAATGGCTTTTAGCTGTAACATTAGCTAAAACTTGTAGGTGAATTACAGGCTCTGTCAGACCATGAGCCTTACACAACTTTTTTCCCTGATCGGGTTCAGTTAAGATTTTTGCTGGGGTTTTTGCCTGAGGTTCTCTCCTATGTTAACCTGATTCAGGTTATTTCCTTGCCTGTCTTTTTTCCTTTCCCCTCCTCTCCTGAGGAAGAGAAATGGCAAACTCTAGATCTAGTGAGAGTCTTGCATATCTACCTAGAACATACTAAGAGTTTTAGGAAGGAGGAAAAACTTACTAGTTTCCTTTTTAGGGCGATCCAAGGGGGTTTAAGATCTAGAAACCCACATTAGCCAGATGGATCAAGGAAGCAATAAAGCTGTCCTTTGTATCTCAGGGGTTTACTCCTCCAGATTTTGTTAAAGCCCATTCCATTAGGCAATGTCTACCTCTTGGGCCGAAAAACACTCAGTCTCCTTGGAGCATATTTGTTATGCTGCTACCTGGCAGTCTCAATCCACTTTTGTCAAACACTACCGTTTAGACCTTAAAGGGTCAGAGGCTACCGCCTTCGGCCAAAATGTTTTGTCATCTGTATGCCGAGGGGGCCCTCCCTAGGGGTTATCTCGCTACATCCCCATCTGTTGTGCTGCGGTTTGGACGTGGGGGAATCGAGGGTTATGTATGATAACCTGTTTCCCTTAGTCCAAACAGCAGCACAAGAATCCCTCCCTATATTTGCTATTATTATTTTTTTACTTTATAACTAACACAAGGGGAGGAGGTTCCTCTTACCTTCTTATAGGGGGGTTAATTATTATAATTAATTTCATTAAAATTCTACCTGTCCTAAACCGCACACAGGGGCAGGAATACCCCATCTGTTGTGCTGCTGTAGGACTAAGGGAAACAGGTTATCATACATAACCCTCGATGATTGGCCGAATGCTGTACACTGGCCAATCAATGCTGGTCAATGCATTCTTATGAGAAAAAGTAAGCTCCCTCGTAACCGCAAGCTGCCAGCTCTCCAGACTAGCAAGGACGAGCCTGCTGCAGAACCAGCGTTGATTTGCCAAATGCTATACAGTGTATAGCATTCGGCCAATCAATGCTGGTTCTGCAGGACAAGTAAGGGCTGGTTCACATTAGCGCTTGCCTCCTGTCCGGAAAGAGTCCGCAGGAGGACCCCCCGAACGGAATATCAGCGCAAATGCAAGTGCTGTGCAATTAAAGCGCACGGACCCCATAGACTATAATGGGGTCCGTGTGCTTTAACTGCACAGCGCTCCTCCTAAACACTCTCCTCCTACTATTCGTGGACTTGATGACTCTCCTTTAGTCGAATAGTGGTTTCCCCTGAAATGAGCATTTTTTTCCCATAGACTATAATGGGATTCGATATTCGATCGAGTAGTCAAATATTGAGGCTCTATTCGAAACGATTATTGAATCTTGAATATTTCACTACTCGCTCATCTCTAGTGTTTACGTGTCTAAATGGGCGGCACGTTACTCCGTGAGAACGTAGCCTTAAAGGGCTTTATCTGAGACGCATGAGTATTGGATACTGATGACATATCAACAGGATGATTCCTCAGTATCTGATCAGTGTGCATTCGACACCCAGACCCTACACCAATCAGCTGATCTGGCTGTCAAAAGCCATATATGCAGTCAGAAACTTATCTGCTACTATTCAAGTGAATGAGTTCTATTGGGAGGCTTTTTTTGGAGGTGGACTCCTGACCAAAAAACTCTGTGTGAACTCAGCCTAAAGGGGCATTCACACTACGTATACTGAAGCTTATTCTGAACGTAAAACACGTTCAGAATAAGCGGCGTATAAAGCAGCTCCACTCATTTCTATGGGAGCCGGCATACGAGCGCTCCCCATAGAAATGAATGGGATGCTTCTTTCACTATGAGCACTCCCATTGAAGTGAATGGGAAGTGCCGGCGTGTACGGCTCGGCATGAGCAGAGCTTGCCGTACACGCCGGCACTTCCCATTCACTTCAATGGGACTGCTCATAGTGAAAGAAGCAGCCCATTCATTTCTATGGGGTGCGCTCGTATGCCGGCTCCCATAGAAATGAATGGAGCTGCTTTATACGCCGCTTATTCTGAACGTGTTGTTTTACGTTCAGAATAAGCTTCAGTATACGTAGTGTGAATGCCCCCTTAGGCTGCATTCACATGGAGTTTTTTGGTCAGGAAACTGACTCAAATTCCTCCTCCAAAAAACACCTCACCATACAGTCCTATGGTGTGGCGATTTTAGGAGGAGGAATTTGAGTCAGTTTCCTGACCAAAAAACTCCGTCTGAACGCAGCCTTAGGGTCTGACATAGAATGCGCCTCAAAATCCACCTGCAAAAAAGGCTCCCATTCATTTGAGCCTTTTTTTTTTGAGCCGCTAGCGGGAAAAAGAAGCGATATGCTCCTTCTTTCCGCGGATTTTGTGGCTGAGACAGCTGCGGCATCCACAGTGCGAGACTCACTCCCGATTAGGCCCGAATCAATGGGCCTAATCAGGAGTGGCATCCTGTTGTGGCTAGTTGCATGGCGAGTTCAAACATACCCTTACAGAGCTGTATGTTGTAGTGGTGGCACCAGAGATCCTGCTAACATTCACTTAGAGGACCTTTCACTACGTGGGCCACATGCGGTTTTATATACTGCTAGAAAGCCGACAGTGCGCTGAATTCAGCACACTATCAGCTTTCATGTTCTGTGCCCCGGGCGAAGAGCTATCGGTGCCGGTTACCGTACCTCTTCACCGTTAGAAGGGCGTTTCTGACAGTCAGAAGGGCGTTTCTGACAGTCAATCAGGAACGCCCTTCCTCACAGTAGCGCCTATAGCACTGAACTGTGAGAGTGGTGAGGAACGCCCCCCAATATTCGTCTATGGATGAGTACTATCAGGAGGGGAGGGAGGCGTTCATCACTGCTCCCCAGTACAGCACTATAGGCGCTACTGTGAGGAAGGGCGTTCCTGTCAAACTCCCTTCTGACGGTGAAGAGTTAAGGTACCGCTCCGATAGCTCTTCACCCGGGGCACAGAACATGAAAGCCGATAGTGTGCTGAATTCAGCGCACTGTCGGTTTTCTAGCAGTATATAAAACCGCATGTGCCCCAAGTGGTGAAAGGTCCTCTTTAAATAGGAGCAGGGCTGTCTCCAGCCATATCCTTTGTATACAGCTTCTAGCAGCCACGTCAGCTGATTGGTACAGAGTTTGGGTGACAAACCACCACCAATCAGTTATGGATGACCTATAATGTGGACAGGTCATTAGTATCCTTGGGTCTCACACTTCCCCTTTAAATTGTATTGCAACCCTAGGAGCTGGGTAGGATTGACAATAAGGTTGTGCACCTGTGACATGTGCCCAAATGTTCAGAGACTGGAAACAAAAGGGTCTGTCCGTATTTCCAAGCAGCTTTTTGATCACAGCAAGCTAAATGTATGATACCAATCTGAACACCTGGAGATTTTCATCCAAATCATAAAATGCTAATTTTTATTTCATCTAAAAATCATTCTTTTGTAACAGTCCAGAAATGTCTGCTTTGGAGCTAGTTGCTTGAATAAGTCCCACAGATCCCTATGCACGTTTTAAGCATGTGTTCACCTCACAAGATGTTTCTTTGTCGCACTCACATCAATACATAAAATGCAGACATTGAGGCAGTATGTTCTAAAACACATTCCTTCCCTTTAATAATAATGTCTCCAGCTTGCTGTCCTCGCACGACCTCACGAGCAGCATTCCCCCTGTAAAATATGTGAGACATTTCAGCTGCATTAAAAGCGGCTCTCCCTGAGCCATAATGGTATGCTTATAGTGCGGCCGAGCCAGGCGCTGCTCGGCTAGCTAGCGCCCCTTGTGGCCAACTTGTGGAATGGCGCCTATGAAATTTGCTGCAGGTTAAAAAGGCGCCCGTGAGAAGGTTTAGCCTTGCGTAAAACAGTAAGCGATATGTACACATAATAAATAAATAAATAAATAAATATATATATATATATATATATATATATATATATATGTGTGTATATATAATGTATATAGTGTGTGTGTGTTTTATTCGCAGCTTGTACTCTCCAACAGCCACTTCTTAGCAGGTGCCTTCCCGCTTACACAGCCTACCTGTACTAAATATAGCTGCAGCACGGCTGCTAAATATACCCGCCCGGAGAATACCGGTGCCATACATCTGTCAGCGGTGTGCTAGTACGGGCACGGTGTGGCGGTGATACATATTAAAATGATTAAATATGGCTGCTGGTGCTGCAGCAGTTCATAGACTCGTCAGGGCGCAGACAGCATCGTGATTTTGGTGCACTGTGTAATTGGCATCGAGCACATCTCCTCCCACCTCTCCCTCAGACGCAGTGTCTCAGCTTCTCTGACCTTTCCCAGCGCTGCCAGGAACTGAGAGAAAAGCACGCTGAGGAATTCCTGCCCAACGCCCCTGCTTCACCTCATACATATGCAAAATAGCCTTGCGCCTATTGGTGGAGGCGAGATATTGATATCTTAATGCAGCGATGCCATTGGAGCAGCCGCCACTATATAAATATGTAAATAAAAGCTCCTACTTGCTAATGTGAGAGAGAGTGTGGCTACATTTTCAGACATGTAACCTTCCGTGTGTCTAGCTACTACTAGTAAATAGTGCGCACTGGTAACAAAGCCTGTCACCCGGAGCTAGCGGCACTTCACGGGCGCTCTTACGGCCGGGCGTATACGTCCACAGCAGAGACATTTTCTGGATATTTATTTATAGAGCAGTGTTTCACCGCTGGACACGTAGGTGTTCCCATCCAGGCGAGCGCGGAGGGATATCACTCAGAGCACAGCACAGCACCAAAATACTAGGAGTTAAGAGGCAGGTCTGTCAGTAATTGAGCTCAGTGCTGGGGAGGGCGGCGGCGCGCGGCTGCTGCTGCTACTACTACTAATCGTCATCATCATCATCATCATCACACATCTCATCTTCTGGATTTTCCGCGCCGTCTGCGCTACAATCCCTTGGAGTGGATTTACCGCCATTTTCTGATTATTGACCATTATTTGTGGACTCTATGGATTGTTCAGTGTGAGGAGCCGGTTTGTTTGGGGAGAACTGCCGCGGACGTGACGGGAGGCTGAGGACACCGGCTGCCGGCATACGCCTCGTTCTGCTGCTTTGGCGCTTTCTAGTGGATGTAATTGAAGATGCTTCTGTCTAAATTTGGTTCCCTGGCTCACATCTGCACCCCCAGCAGCATGGATCTGCCGGTCAAGATCCTGCAGCCAGGTAGGGCATGATACTGGTCACGATGTGATGCTGTGTGTGGACCTGGGCGTCCATTACTATGGAGGGAGGGAGGGAGGGGGCTGGCATACACCCATCATGGGGACATTTACTGAGAACTGTTTTGTTTTTCCTTTAGTAAAATCCGAGAAGGAGCCTTTTGAGAAGGTTTACCAGGTGGGCTCTGTCTTGGGCAGTGGCGGATTTGGCACAGTGTACTCGGGCAGCAGGATTTCGGATGGGTTACCGGTGAGTTGCTGACTATACCGCTGACTACTATACGATCTTGTGACTGCTCCTGTAATTCGGGGATACTTAGTTCTCATTCCCTCTCCTCTCAGGTTGCTGTGAAGCATGTCTCTAAGGAGCGGGTGACAGACTGGGGAACCCTGGTAAGTATCTCTGATTTGGGGGTGACTAGAGGGCAGGGATCTGTATCCACTCTGTTTACCTTGGTGCTGGTGTGTGATTTGGCAGCCTCCCCCCCCCCCTTCTCCGCACATTTACTGCGGAATGTGCAGGGACTGCCCCTGCTGACGGTGTGACATGTGGGATTGACATCGTCCTCTCTGATTCTCCCCTCTCTAGAATGGAGTCATGGTGCCCCTGGAGATTGTACTGCTTAAGAAGGTGGGATCTGGCTTCAGAGGCGTCATCAAGCTGCTGGACTGGTATGAGAGAGCAGACGGATTCCTGATAGTCATGGAGAGGCCGGAGCCAGTGAAGGATTTGTTTGACTTCATCACCGAGAAGGGGGCCCTGGATGAGGACACGGCTCGTGGCTTCTTCCGTCAGGTGCTTGAGGCTGTGCGTCACTGCTATAACTGCGGGGTGGTGCATCGAGATATTAAGGATGAGAACCTGCTGGTGGATCTGAGGACTGGCGAGCTCAAGCTCATAGACTTTGGTTCCGGAGCGCTGCTAAAGGACACCGTATACACAGATTTTGACGGTAGGTTGTACTAGTGCATAGTGCAGGCTTGTGGATGGGGGATGCCGGCTAAGCTTTGCCTGCTTGTAATGCCTCGTATGTATGGGAGGTGTGTGCACCCGGCACTACTTCTGTATTGCAGGCTTGGTGTGTAGCCGGCATTGGGAGCAGCTTCTGGCACAGAATGAGTGATGGGTGTGAGGCAGTGACTGGAGCTGCCGCCTCACTTCACATCTGTTTGTTGTGAAACCCGAGCCTGTGAGTCATGTGACCCAGCCTCCTCGCAGATTCCAGGTTTTGTTTGGTATCCAAGGAACGGTAGAGAGGCGAGGGAGCTGTGGCCGCCTGGTGGGGGAGGGGAATGGGCTCACAATGCCGGGATAAGACATGGTACTGCCCCCACCTCCTCCCTTTGTGTCTATTTTTGGAGTGATGCTGCAGACGGCACATGGTGCTTGAAAGGGAGCCTAGTAAACAGCTGATGCACATAGGGCTGCTCATTGCACTTCAGTGGGGGATGGGGTTTGTTGTGGGGCCTTTTAGAGTTCACTGCTTCTAGTATTGCTCGCTGGTTGTATTGGTTTGTTTCTGTAGCTGAACATCTCTTTTGTTTCCAGGTACGAGGGTTTACAGCCCCCCTGAATGGGTCAGATACCACAGGTATCATGGAAGATCGGCAACCGTGTGGTCACTGGGCGTCCTGCTGTATGATATGGTGTGTGGGGATATTCCTTTCGAACAAGATGAGGAAATCTTGCGTGTTCGTCTATACTTCAGGAGGAGAATTTCCCCTGGTATGTACTTGGCCTATTCTGTGTTTTGTTTTGGATTTTTTTGACGTGTGACCTCTGATCTGATTTGTAATTGTTCTCATTTCTCCATGCAGAGTGCCAACAACTTATCAAATGGTGCCTTTCCCTGAGGCCTTCTGACCGACCCACACTTGAACAAATCTTTGATCATCCATGGATGTGTAAATGTGACCTTGAGAAGTCTGAGGACTGTGATTTAAGGCTAAGGACAATTGACACTGATGCGTCTAGCACAAGCTCAAGCAATGAAAGTCTGTAGACAGAATCTGAGTCGGGGAGCACCAAACAGAATCGCGTGCTGCTACCAGTGCTAACCTGGAAGGTTGCAAGCATTTACTATACTATAATTAACCCTTTATACAGGACTTTTTTTTTTTTTTTCTTTTTTGTTCGTTTGTTTTTTTTGTGTATTTTGCAGTTCTCTCCCTGGACACAATCTTCATTTTTGACTTGAGGATCTGAGTTATGGGCCAATGCTTACACAAAAAGACTGACTTTACTGACATAAGAGAAGCAGTGACCTCTTGAGTACTTAGTATACTGTTTTGCTCTCATAGAGCCTGGACTAGATTTTTATTTGCTTTTGAGTGCCTTTTCGAAAGCTGCTTCAGTGGGACTTTTTCTGTTTGTTTTTAACTTGTTTTATCCGGAGCTGTGCATCTCCAAAGAAGGTCCACATCGTCGTCACGAGCTTCGCTCGGCTCCTATGTGCCGTTTGGGATCCCACTTGCTGTAATCTGACAAATTGCTCAGTGGACTTTATGAACTGATTCTTGTAATGGTGCATGAATGCATATTGTGACCATTTCTTTTACAATGTACTTCATGCAAGATGTATGGTCATTTTGAGCAGAAATGCAGTTTGTTTTTATGTTTTGGTCCTCTCCCCCCCCCCCCCCTCTTTTTTTTTTTTTTTTTTTTTAAATTTTTTTTTATTTTTATTTCCCGCTTCATCTCTACCACTGGGCAACACAGGACCATTTTATCCTCAATTTTCCCAACCCTTGTCAACCCACAAGTCTTAAGTATGTATGGTCATGTTATATGCACAATCAATGCAATATTCAAGGACTCTTACTTTTTTTTTTTTTCATATCTATTTAATTTTTTTTCTTGTATTATAGTTATTTATTGCAATTATTTAGTCAACTTCTCACTATTTATTTGGTTAATTTATTTGTCTAGAATTTATCCAACACTGTGCTTTACACTGTTCGGAGAGCCGCCCCTTTACTTTTTATCTTTTTTAAGGAAGCTAACTAGTGACTCCTCTGCATTCCAGTCATATCATCTTCCCAGTCTTTCCATTCCCCTTCCTTTCCATGACTCTAGCAAGTCTGATTTAGATGGATAATTGTTGTAAAAAGTCTAATTTAAGGAAAATAGAATTACTGACTTCCAAGAGTTGGTTCTTATGCCTTCTTGTCTGGTATGTGTTACCAGAAATGAAAAGTTGCGTTTTTATTTTATTTTTTTTTTCTGACAATTTAAATTATTGGCATTATACAGTCTCCATGCAGTGGCTCTGGGAGGACAAGTGGCAGAGTCATGACCTTAATTTATTTTATTAGCTGTGTTGTGATCTGGCTGCATTTTATGCAGTTTGTTTATGATTTGTATTTTTTTTTCTTTAACAGTGTGAAATGTATGGAGATCATATTTTTTATACAAGTATTTCAATTAAACCTTTTGTACATAATTTGTCACTGTTTGTTTTCTACTATTCACATTGACCCTTCTCCCCCAAATCACCTACAATTTTACCTTGAGCGCCATCAATTTGGGTAAGTTACTTGGAATATACTGACGGCCAAGCCATTGGAAAATGTTGTTGATTGGGGCAAATGTATTCCTTGCAACCAACCTGACTCTTTTTGTCTATCCCAAGCATTCAATATGGTTTTACAATAATTTAAGTAGAATATATTTACTTCTCAAGGAATTCTTTGCCCCCTCAGTCTAGTAGCATTCATAATCTAACTTTAAAAAATTCTTGCAACTGTATACTGTTAAAATTGTGTTGCATTCAAGCAGCAGTTCACTGGGCATGTTGGCTTTTATCATGTCTATCCTTTTGTTTTCAGAAAAGCTTGTTGCCTTTTCTCTTGAACTCCCCAGTATTTAAGTAAACAGAAAATTCCTAAATTTTCTCTGGGAATTTTTTTTTTCTTGTTGCTTCTTCTGAGATTTATTCCTGTTTACAGTAATAAGGTAAAGTGTGATTGTCTCAAAGGGGTCCAACATCCACATACCACACGGATCAGCTGTTCCTACAGACTTTGGATGCTGGAATCTAATTGATGGGGAGTTTGTGCACCGCCACTCATATTCAAATAGTAGGTGCTGCAATTCCTGAGAACTGCTATGCAGTAGAAATGGTTGCTGTGCTGCTGCTATTACTTGAATTTTAGTGGTTCTGTAGGAGTTGAGTGGCTGCTATAGCTTCTGGGTCTCTCCTGCATTAGGGTAAATTCACACTGAGTTTTATGGTCAGGATTTTGAGGCCGTATCTGCCTTAAAATCCGCCAAAAAGACTGCTCCCATTTTCCAAAAACCGCTCCATAAACCGCATCGTGGTTTTGGCAAAAAAAAAAAGATGCAGTTTCTGCCTCCCAATCACTTGCATTGATTCCCTGAGGCAGAATCCGCCTCAAAAAAGGTCATGTCGCTTCTTTTTTCTGCTAGTGGCAAAAAAATGCTAGCGGAAAACTGAATGAAAACATAGACCACTATTGTATGGAGATGGATTTGTAGGCGGATTCCATGTCCAAACTCCGCCCACTGGCCCTGTATGAACGAGCCCTTTGCATTTCATGTGTGAATATTATGCACAGCTGGCTGCGACGGGATGCCAATGCAGTGCATTATATAGCTCAGTTATGGATAAAAAAATTTATGGAGCAAAAAAAAAATTTTTGTTGCAGATTTTTTTTTTTTTTTTTTTTTTTTTTAGCCAAAGCAGGGAGAGAACTGAGCAGAAGGTAGAAGTATTAGAACCTCCTATATATTTCCCATTCCTTTTGTAGCCATTCTTAGCTTCGGCACAGGCTTCGGCCTGAAGAATGAGCACCTCGCTTCTTTTTTCCAGGAGCCAGAAGAAACAGCTCCCAGAAAAAAGACCTGAGCTGCTCCCATTGATTGTCTTTTTGGTCAGGATTTTGAGGTGGATACGGCCTCAAAATCCTGACCAAAAAACTACGTGTGAACTTACCCTAAGAGTTTCCTATATGTTTTCCATTCCTTTTGTAACCACTATAGGGTTTGGCTCAAAAGACCTCAGCAAAATCTTCAACAAAAAAAACTGCATTTATGTAACGTGGGGCCTCATTCTAAAGCACTTAAATCAACATGTATGAATAACTTGGCCCTGAAAAGGTTTGAGACCTAGTCATCTTTCATGAGGTGTATGTTTTAGTAAATACTTGCATTCACCAATAACTTTTGAGCACCTGTTCTTTGTGAATTGTGGCATTTTTTCTGTTATTTTTTTTTTTAATTAAACAACAAATAGGATTTTCCTTTCTCCTTGTCAAAAAATTGATTCCCTGCACAGTCTGGCAGCAGCAGTGCTGATTGGACAGTGCCATACTGTGTACACACCCTGAATTGGTAACACCAAGATGTAAATGTATTCATACATTTCTAGTAGGAATAACTGAGGAATGGCACAATGCAGGGTCCACACACTATAATGCCGTACAATGACCCCTCCACACACGATAATATCCTATAGTGGCCCATGTGGTTTTCTTTATGAATGTTCCAAAAATTTTGAGCTTTCACCTGAAATTTTTTGGGGTTCACCACCCATAAAACATTATATTTTTGGGTCACTTCAGAGTTCAATGATCAGAAGGCACAATAAACATTACTTACCTCTACTGGCTCCGACGCCCATCTTGTGGCAACTACATGTCTTTGAGGCATCATGAATGACACTGGTGTAATGTCACATAGGTCACGCCGGTGTCATTTTATGTCATTCATGATTTCTCTACAACCAGAAGGGCCGGAAATCTGCACAGAGCCCAGGAAAGGTGAGTAACTGTTTGTTTGTCACCTCCCCTTGCCCTCAGTATATTATATTCTGAGGCCTAAAGAGACCCTAGAGTATAACTGCAGTTTCTGTTAGTTTGTGGGCCAACAAATCTTGCAAGATTCATCAAACAAACTCAGGGGCCGCCAGGCTGCACTCCGCAGCAATAGTCAGGGTAAGGGCTGAGTCTCGGGGCAGGTAGCTTGCTAGCCCAGGGCCCATATTATAGTTGACCCACTACGAGTTTTCCCGGTGATATATATGGCCAATCCACTCCTGTTCATGGGGAAATACAAATATTTACTAAAACTGAAATGTCAAGACAGGTTCTCTAAGGGTATGTTCACATGGCGGAAAATGAAGAGGAATTCTTCATTTTCTGCTGCCGCATTTTCGCCTGCGACAGGCTGTGGATGCATCAGCATTCCATCGCTGCTTGATTAGGCCCAGATGAGTGGACCAAAACAGCAGGGCGTCTCAAGCCGTGGACTCTGGCTGAATCAGTTGCAGAATCAGCAGCAAGATCAAGCAGGACGCTTCTTTTTTCCCAACCTGCAATCTCTGCCTCCCATTGAAAACAATGGCAGGTTGATTCTGGGAGGAATCTGCTCTGGATTCGGGGGTGAAATCCACCTCCAAATCCGCAGCAAATTCCTCCATGTGAACATAGCCTAAGAGCATAGAGATGGCTCATATTTGGTAAATACCCTGTTACCAGAGATAATAATCCTACTAAGGGCTCGTTCACATCTGCGCCCAGTCTCCGTTCATGCAGGTTTCCGTATCCTGCACAAAACTGAGCAGGAGACGGAAACCTGCAGGACTCTTTCATACCCATTCATTTGAATGAAAGATGTGCGGCGGTGAGCGTTTTATGCTCTCCATCGCGAAACCGTTTTTTTTGTTTGTTTTTTTTGTTTGTTTTTTTTTTTTTTTAACTCGGACACAGAGTCGGACATGCAGTACTCTGTCTGATTTAAAAAAAAAAAAAAAAAAAAAAAAAAAAAAAACAGTTTCGCAGTGGAGAGCATAAAATGCTCACCAGCGCTCACGGCCGGACCCGGTCTGACAGCTTTCCGTCTTCTTCATGCAGAGAACGGACTCTGGGCGCTAGTGTGTACCTAGCCTAATATTACAAATGTGAAAGTTTGGATGTTTGTGTGTTTGTTAGTCAATCACGCAAAAACGGCTGAATGGATTTGAGTGAAATTTGGCACATAGATTGTAGCCTCGATTAAAATATAGGCTACTTTTTATCCCGGTAAATGACATGGCTTCATGACAGCCAGGGCTGTTAACTTTATATATAAACACCCGCTAACCCTCAGTTTACATACATTTGCATATTATCTGATCTGCTCCAGGCACTGCTGACACACTGACATGGGCAAACACCTTTAATCCAAATTGGCAGTTTGTCAATTTTAAACATGCCTGGAAAAAGAAAATCTAATTTGTCACAAACAACGAGAGCTATGAAGGAAGCCAGAAGTCACAGAGTTCTCCTCAAGTGGAGCTGAGGAGGATCATCAAAGCCAACAACACGCTTATTATATGGCATTGCAGCGAGCTGCTGAGATGCCCGAACAATTACAGGCACGGTGCGAAGAACAAGTTCAGTGCCAGGCTAACTTAACAGCTGCTGAAATGCTAGAGCAGGTGGATCATCAACACCAACAACACACTCATTATATGGCGTCTCAGCGAGCTACTGAGATGCCACAACAATCATGGGCACAGCGCGAGGAATGAGTTCACTGGCAGGCTAGATTGAGACTTGCCAAAACGCTGGAGCATGCAGATCATCAACGCCAACAACACGTTCATTATATGGTGTCACAGCGAGCTGCTGAGAGGCTGGAACAATCCCAGGCACAGCGCAAGGGACGCGTTCAGCGACAGGGCAGCTTGACAGCTGGGGAAATGCCGGAGCAGGCAGATCATCAACACCAACAACACGCTCATTATATGGCGTCCCAGTGAGCTGCTGAGATGCCCGAACAAATCACAGGCATGCTGCGAGGAACAGGTTCAGCAGCAGGACAGCTTAAGAGCTGCCAAAACGCTGGAGCAGGCAAACCATCGACGGCAACAATTTCCTGAATATAGGCGTATCATCCACTCCAACAACCCGCACACGAAGTCGCGGGCAGAGGCTAGTATGATAATATAACAGATCAACTTGAAAAAGTGTGCCAATTATCTATACTAATTCCTATACAGTATATGCATATTAAACATGAGTATTCATAGTATGATTTTTCTTTCCTTTTATTTACAAGTAAATTATTTCTGACATATTAAAAGGCTATGGCTATATTTGCTCAAACATTCATCTTACCAGGTGAATAAATACTTAATCACCACCTGTTATGTAAATGAATATTGTATGGTCATCTAGTGCCCTCTGTTGGTGTATTTATGTATCTATATGTTAATGATCTGCCTTATGTATTTAGATTAATATATTTTATAACAATATTTTTTTTTTTTTTTACACAGCATCAATATATTCCGCAGCACTTTACAAATCACAAAACATTTTTACGAAGAAGGTTACTTTAATTAGACAAATAAATAAAGTTGAATGAACTGGTCACCAGCCAATGTCCTGGGCATAGAGAGTTACATTCAGAAAAAAGGCATCATGTCTGTGGGATATTGTGGATGGGTGGGTTGGGGGTTTAGGGTGGGGGAAATCTGAACAGAGGAGGATTAATTTAAAGAGTGTAAATGCAGAAATGTTACATTAGGAGATAATATAGCTTTTCCTGAAGAGATATGTTTTAGGGATGTACTTGAGGCTATAGAAGATAGGAGTTAATTTGATTGTTTTGGGTAGCACATTCCAGAGAAGTGGTGCAACTCAGGTGAAATCTTGGAGATGGGAGGGGGAGGTTCTGACAATAGAGGATGTTAGTTTTAACTAACTGGCTGAACAGAAAGCAAGCAATTTTCTCCACAGATATTCAGCAACCCTAGACGACTGCTGAAGTGAATTCATATAAGTTGTGTCAGAGGGTTTCCACCATCTGTTGAAAACAGGTTTTAATGATAGCTAGCAAGTTAAGCCCTCGTTCACATCTGCTTTTGTATTCCGCCTAGGGAGAATCCGCATGGAAACCCTCGCAAACGGATTACAAACGCAATTGCAAGCGCTGTGCTGTAAAAGCACACGGACCCCACGAATCATGTCCGCTTTGACTTGTACTGTCAAAGAAGGCATTCCTCTCAGCCCAGCAATGACCCTAGACTGTATGGCCCACCTTTCTGACAGTGGGGAGATATTGGTGCCAAAATTGATGGTAACAATTTCTCCAGCACCAGGGCACATACTGGGAAAGCAACACTGCACTGAATTCAGCACATTGTTAACTTTCCAGCGGTTTACACTACTGCACATGTATGAGGATGTGAAAGGTCCTTTTTAAGCCAGGCTTAGTTATTTGAAGGCCATTGCATGTACTGTACATTATTAAAGGGACTTCCACAGATAATGAAAGATTATGAATGATAATCTGTTTTCCCTTAGCCCAAACAGCAGCACAACTGGGGTATTCCTGCCGCTATGAGCTGTTAGAACAGGTGGAATTTTTAATTACCTAACAGTTTTGACCCCTATAAGAGGTCAGAAGACCTGCTCCTCCCTCGTGTTAGTAGCAAGTATAAAGTACAGCATACGTTTCATAGAAATAATACAAAATAGTATAAAATTAGTACAAATATACAGCATAGGGAGGAAGCCTTGTGTTGCTGTTTGGGCTAAGGGAAAGCAGATTATCATTCATAATCTTTCATTCTCCCTATGCCCAACAGCAGCACAACTGGGGATTTAGCAAGTATCGCTTTTACCCTAGGGTGGGTGATCCTGGCAGGCTGATGCCAACACAGAGTGTCCAAACGCTGTAGACTCCGTTGTCCGCCAATCCAGTCTATAATGCTTGGCGAATGTTAGATGCGAACTACAAGAAGCCGCGGCACATATCTGCTCCAAGCAAGTCTTCCCCCCCTCCGGCTCCAGCGAGCGCATACGTCCGCTGGAGCCGGCACGCTGTGGAGAGGGGCCAACAGGCAGGAGCGCGGACCAGAAGCAAGCCGAAGGTAAGAAGTAGGGGGGAGAGGGAAAGCCCTGACCCCAATAAGAGGTCAGAACACCTCTCCCCAACCACCTGTCCTGTCCCACAGGACAGAAAAAAACACAAGAGGGAGTTGGTCTTCTGACCTCTTATAGGGGTAAAAGCTGTTAGGTAATTAAAAATTCCACCTGTCCTAACAGCTCATAGGGGCAGGAATACCCCAGTTGTGCTGCTGTTGGGCGTGGGGGGAATGGTTTTTATTTACTAGGTTGATGTCATGTTGACAACAACTGACCGTTGCAGTCAATCACTGGCTTCAGTGGTTCACAAAGTGATATATCATTATAGCTCAGTTAAAGACAGGTAGAAAGCACTGGAAAGGCAGTGCTGGACCAATATGGGCATTCAACAGGTAGGCAATTGTAATTTTGTAATTTTATGCCATTACTTTTCCGTGCTTTAACTGTTTAAGGTCTTAGACAACCCTTTTAACTATTCTTTCCATAATAAAGAAACCTTTAACCTGTAAGGTGGAAACTTGGACATGTGAACTTATGTAAAACGAGCAAAAATTGTGTCTTTTTTCACTCAACTATTTATTTGTTCTCTAGTAATTCTCCCTTAATGTTAGTATCCCGTAATGTCACAGTCAGTTGTAGTTTCACAGGCCTGAGATGCACTAGTATTGTTGTAAAGATATTTCATTGAATATACAGTATATGTCTTTTTAATCAACCATTAAAAGGATAGCGCTACTAGTATCAATGTTTCTTATACACTTCCCTGTAGAATCCTTTAAATACAGTCTGCTAAAAACTCACTCAATGCGATAGCAAAATTAAGAGTCAGTCAGCTGAATTTAGCACATGTACCAAACATACTCAGTGACTGACACATATACTGGCAGCTGATCTCTTGGAGTCATCATGAAATATTTAAACAGCTATAGCCACTCTGGCTGTAAGACATCTGATTCTTCTATTTATAGTGGCTAGAGAAATGACTATGTAACCAGCACATGACCATTACAAATGTTGAATGTTTACAATTATTGCTTCCAACACAACGGGAGGACAGAATACTAGACAGTCTAAATCTAGCACTGTTTATGTCTTTAGAGCCTATAATCTAATATCATAATGATGTCTTTACATCAGTTTATATGACAAAATAAAAATCACGTTTTTATTCTAGCATTATATCCTGTTTCGCAGTTTCTGTATATAGAGACTGTAGATGAAACCCACTAATTTATTGAAAGCATATCTTTATTGAAAACATAAAAAAATTAAGAATTCAAGAGTGACCATATGTACCCTATCTGTAAGGATTGGAGTCAGGGTCAGGCAGTGCAAAGTGACACAGCTGGGAAAGCAACACTGTGCAACTAATGACAAAAGGGGTCGCAGGCCCTGCGGCTATAACTATGCTGTAATATCTGAGATGAGGCAGACCAATGCACTTCCTAATTGAAGTGCGCCTACCACGGCTCCTAACCTTCTATCCGGCGGCTAGGATAAGGGGAGAGGAGGCCCTGAAAGTCCTAGGGACTGGAGTCACGGAGTCACACCTAAACAGAAAGCACAGTGTAAATGCAATGCCAAACAAAAGACTAAACAGCATGGAACCAGGGAGGACCACAAGTCCCAGCAAGACACAGAAGAGAAGGCGAGGTCAGACGAGCAAGAGGTCAAGCCAGGAGATATAATAAAAGGTACCAAATCAAAAGACAAGGGATAGTCAAAAATACAAGCCGGGTCTAAAAACCAAGAAACGTATGGAATACAAACAGACAGGGAATCAGACTGAGCAGGGGGACCAGGAAACACAAAGTGAATGGCTGGCAAGGATCCATGCCTGGGTGGGGTTTAAATAGCAGCAGAGAAACACACCTGATGGCTAATGACATGGAGACTGAAAGCAAGGAAAAGATTAACCCTTAATGACCTAAGCACACCCAATAGAACTCCTAACACGTCTCCCAGGGAGACGCCGCGCAGCAAGGAGACCGCGGCGACTCCGTATCCTGACACTATCCTTACTCAAGTCATATTCATAAGACTAGGATGTTGTGATTTGGTACATTGTTTTTGTGATTCTTACATTGTATGCTGAATGCGACTTTCTGCTGTTTCCTCATTCAAAACTTATGCAAACTAGCATACATGTTACATATCCTGTTTGGTTTACCGCTGCTTCAAGAATCCCAAAAGAAAATCAAAGAAAGATAAGGACAGTGAGCCCTAATACTAGACACGCCCAGAAGTCCTTACCTGCTTGCCTCAACTACCCTAAGTGGTAGAGCACAACTAAGAGACAGTCCCTTCCTATGACGAGAAAACACAAAGACAAACAAAGAACAATGGGTAGAGAAAAAGCCAAAGGTCAGAACCAGTCAGGCAACAAAGAACAAAATAAGAACTAGAAGAATAGACAGGTCTGCAAAAAGCAGATGTCAGGAAATAACAAGACCAGAGATACAGGAGAAAAACACTAGCATGCTCAAGAGAGACTAATAGCAAGCACTCAGGTATGGTTTAGAAAACTATATATTGGATGTCAGGAATCTGTCCCAGGCTTTTTTGGACCAGACTCTGATTTCCCATCAATCAAAGAAGGAACTGGAGAGGTGAGAGTGGAAAGAAAGGATGTCAATCACATTAGCAAAACTGAGGTTAACTGTTTGAGGAGCAGAGGGAACGGATAGACTTTGTGATGAACTCACTTGTTGACTGTAATATTTTGCCTGGAGGTCCACCTTGTGGCTTTTGAATAGATGGATTTACTTCATTTTGAATTCTTCCAACTGTCATGGCACTCACATGATGAAGTTTGGAAATTTTCTTGGCTGAGAGACCACTATCGATGAACTGGATGATTTTTTTTTTCCTATTTTGGGAAATCTTAATGGCTGATCCTTGATTTGAACCAGTGACCATTTGGTTGGGAATCAACCTAATAACAACTGAGCTATTAGGCAATTTGAGAAGAGGTTGTAATTTGTAGTATACAAGAAGAATCATTGATTAGGTAGATAATCTGTTTTCCCTTAGTCCTAACAGCAGCATAATATGGGAGGGGGGGGGGGGATTTTCTGCCCCTGTGTGATGGTAGGACAGGCGGAATTTTCAATTATCATTTAAAATTAATATGAAGGACTAGGATCCTTTAAGAGGGCACATTGACCTTCCCCCCACGTGTTAATACTAAAGAATAGAGACGAGCGAGTACTGTTCGGATCAGCCGATCCGAAAAGCATGCTCCATAGAAATGAATGGATGCACCTGGTACTTCCGCTTTGACGGCGGCCGGCCGCTTAACCCCCCGCGTGCCGGCTACGTCCATTCATTTCTATGCGAGCGTGCTGTTCGGATCGGCTGATCCGAACAGTACTCGCTCATCTCTACTAAAGAACACTAACATAATCTTAGGGAGGTGAAGCTTGTGCTGCTGTTAGGACTAAGGGAAAACAGATTATCTACATAATTAACGATCCCCTTACGTCCAACACAGCAGCACAATATAAGGATATGGCAAGTAATCCCCCTAGGGAGGGTTTCCTCGCCTTACAGATTCTAGAACTGACCACCCAAAGTGGTGGTGGCATCTGAGACATGGGAGTTCAGTCTGTAATGTTTTACAAATGTCAAATGTGAAGACCAAGAAGCTGCAGAACAGATCTGGTCTAAAGGCTGAGCCCTATTCTCTGCCCATGTAGTAGAGACCGCCCTCGTTGAAGGTGCTGTCAGGAAACTCGGGGGACACCACAGGCCTAATTCTCATAGCTCCTTTGAGTAAACCACTCACCAGAGATTATTGTGATAACTGCAAAAGCGGCCACATGCACCTTCAAGGTGGCGGGAGATAGCCCTTTGTCTAAACCATCCTGAAGAAAATCCAGGATCACCCCCACTGGGGGATCGGATTAATTTTTACCATGGTCCAGGCACCAGGATTTAAAGATGTTACAAATCCTTTTATAGGCCTTATTGGTTGTCTCTGCCCTAGCATATGCGAGAGTCTTCAGGACGGCCTCTGACAGTCCTCTATGCTTTAATAGGGACTGGTCAACCTCCAGGCTGTCAGGTTGAATCTCCTCAGAACCTGGCATTTCAGCTCTCCTTGGATAACCAGGTTCTGGGAGGGGGGAAGCCTCCAGTAAATGCGTTGACTCATCTGCATGAGCTGTACAAAAAAATTTCTCTTTGGCCAGAATAGGTTTATAGCAATCGCAGAGACTTAGATCACAGAGAGTAGTTAATCACAGAGAATAGTGATCATAGATTTTAGGAGCAAGGGACAATATTTGTGCTGCTGTTGTGAGCCTCACAGCAGAATCCTGCACAAGTATACAGTTAACCCTTTCATTTCTAATAAACTAACTTTGTCTAAGTCTGTTATACAGTTTCATCTGTATAAAGAGTGTTTAAACATAATTTTTACTGACAAAGAGTCCTGTTAGTGAAGATCTTTTGTTAAGGGTTTTTCTGGGCAACAGTTTAAAAATTTTTTTAATTGAATACATAGAAACTGCTGTTCTAACAGGAAAATGCCTGTGCTAATTTTTTTAAAAAAAATCTACATTATTTAGGCATTTTTTTTTTTGTTGTTCACCCAATATACAGTCTCACAGCCTGCACTAATCTGAAAAAAAGTTTTTTTTTTCCTGCTCTGCTCACCCAATGCCAAACTGAAAAAAATATTTAGATATAATGATCCGTCACTCGGTATTCATCAAATTAGGTGCTCAGAAAAGGCATCTCATCGCCATATTCAATGACGAAAGGATATTTCTGGCACTCAATGGAAACTTTTTATATATTTATTATAGGCATCCAAAGTTATACAAATATATAGACGTTTCGGTGAGCAGACCTTCATCAGTATAACGGATGCAGGAAGAGTGAACACATGGTGTTTAGGAAAAGGTCCAGTGACCCGTACCAGTTTATTCTTGAGGTTGCCTGCCCGCCTAAAGCAGGGAAGAAAAGGTTTGGAAAAAACAGGAATGTCCGGATATGCATGATGTAACAGTTGCTAATGTGTTCTAATAATCCTGTGAATTTTGTAGGAGAACAGGTGGTATGTGTGTATGTATGACATTACTTCCAATCTTCGGCACTCTGAAACCGGAAGTTACTATAACTGTACTTTTTTCTTCGTATTCTTTCTCCTTTTTTGTCTATACATACCCCTATGCCTGTACCTCTCTTTTCCCCTCCTTCTCCTCTTTCTTTTACCTTTTTCTTTACACTTTGTCCTTGCTTCCTGGTCTCTCTGGGCGTCATGCGTTTCACTGTGGGGCGCATGACGTCACTTCCGGTCTTATACGTCTCTGTGGCCACACAATACTTTGCACCACTGAATCACCAATGTTTCTGCCTTTTATGCCTCCTTTACACCCTATAAGGGTCTTTATATTTTATATGTGTACACTACAGCCGGGTGTCCTTGGACCGGTGGTGGTGCCACTTCCGGTGGCGTCACTTCCGGTCTGACGATTTCCTGGCGCAAATTTTCCCCATTTAAACCCCTCTTGGCTCTCCTTGTCATTGGACTTTCTCCATACACCCAGAAGTGCACCTTTCTCTGCATCCGGTAAGATTGTGCAGGATACTTATATTACTTCCTCAGATGACCACTGTATTAGCAAGCTGGGCACCACCCTCTAGTCTGAGTTTGGAGTATCACCATGTTCTGTTCATTTGGTATGTTTTGTATTGCATTGTACTCATGTTAGTTGTATGGGATTTTCCTTATTTCCATTGATGATCTTATTCATCTGTACACTGTTTACCCTCATGTCACTATATTATTATCATTATTATTACTATTTTGTTGTTATTGGTTCTTTATCTATCCACATTGGATAATATACTGTAACGTTTTTTGTTTTTGTGATCCTTGGACTTTCCTTCCACATGGTTCATTGATTGCATGTATATATTTCTTTTCTTTGTAGTTATACTGATGAAGGTCATATTTTGACCAAAATGTTTATGTTTGGATGCCCTTAATAAACACGTGATTTCTCTTCATCCTATTGAGTGCCGGAAATTTCTTCTATATGAATATGGCAGTTGTGAACCTAACATCACTTTGAAATAACTTTGGCTGTGTTTGCCCAAGGCCGGAGGTTTAAGATGGGGTTTTTGGTCCGGAATTTGACACGGAGGCCAACTCAGATTTCGGACCAAAAAATGAGTAGCCGCGACTGGATGCCGGTGCAGTGCAGCAGCATCCAGTCGTAACACTCCGCTTTGGATTAGGCCCAAATGAATGGGCCTAGTTGGGAGGCAGTGTCTTCAGGCGGATGTCCAGCCGCGGCATCCGCCTGAAGAAAGAGCATGTCGCTTCTTTTTTTCCGGGAGCAGCAACAAACCGCTCACGGAAAAAAAAAACCTATTGATTTCAATGGAAGGCATTTTTGGTCAGGATTTTGAGGTGGATTCCGCCTCAAAATCCTGACAAAAAACCCCCATCTGAACTCAGCCTTAGAGAGCTAGAAATTGCATAGATTGGTTCCTAGAAGCCCTAAGAGTATTCTACACTATATTTTAAGCCAATTTAAAGTGTGGTCCCTATTGAAACTGAGTCGTTGGACCCGAACAGAATCTTGAGAGGTTCAGCCATCTCCATAAATGAATAGAGTATGTGAATATAAAAAACTTTGTAATAATATCTTATTAAAGACATCTATTTCCTTCTGTTAGGCCAAATTCCATGTGAACATACACTAATAGTCACATTAAAGTTGCAAAAACCCTCCAGAAAATGTCTCAGATTTTGAGTTTATGGCTACAATAAATATAGCTGGCACATAACTCTGGTGCCTTATGTGCATTTTAACCCTTTAGCAATCTATCAGATTTTAGTCTTAAACATGTAACATTTTATCCCTCTCTGCGTTCCCGCTTTCATTACTTTTTGCAATTTATTTCTAGACCTTGTATTTTATAGGTACATAAGACATATTTGTAATAATTCTCTTTTTATTGAAAAGACACGTACAAGAGTACAAAAAGCAATATTAAAAACATGACAAATAGGTTTTCATTCTATAAAAAACATAACCATAAACAGTCAATAAAAGTGGACCATAGGTGTGGACATTCAACCATCCCAGTTGTTATAGCATAGGGAGGAGGGGGGAATACCCAATGGGGTGCTATATGGTCCAACTGATATCATACACTTACCAAGGTAAATCCTCTCGTATGTAGTGTAAAGGTGAGGTGCATGAATGCATGTCTCAGTGTGACAGTGGGAACATAGGCTAAGAATGAGCAGTAGTGTTAGGATGTTCTCCAAAAAGACACATCGAACAGCAGGGGAACCATGAACATGCATAAGAAGGGGATTAGTTACTAATATTTTGGTGTGTGTGTGGTGGTGGGGGGTTGAATTCAAGAGGGTTCAGCTCTTTGATGTCTGTATCCAAACCAAACTTTCCATATAGTCAGGTAAAGGTGTTGGTTTCTCAATTCCCAACTATGGAGTTCCTTCAGACTAGTAATCTCATCCACCTTATGCACCCAGTCTGAAAAAGAAGGGGGGGGGGGTTCTCTGTTTAAAGGGATTCTATCATTAGAATCCCGTTTTTAACTAAACCCATGTCAGAATAGCCTTTACAGATGCTATTCTTCCCCTATAGAATTCTTCTCTGTGCCGCCATTCGATAGATATCATGTTGTTATGTTAATGAGTCTCCAGACAGCACAGGGGGCGTCCCCTGTGCTGCTTGAAAACGTGACGGTGACACGGGAGAAGAGGCAGAGGCAGAGAACAAGATTAAAGTGGTGCTGGAGAGTTTTCAAGCAGCACAGGGGATGCCCCCAGTGCTGTTTGGGGATGAGGGAATGCCCCCTGTGCTGTCTGGAGACTCATTAGCATAACGACGAAAACCTGGATACGTACCGAACGGCGGCGCGGAGAAGAATTCTAAAGGTAGGGGAAGAATAGCCTTTCTTAAGGCTTTTTCAATGTGGGCTTAGTTAAAAACGGTATTCTAATGATAGAATCCCTTTCACATTTAAGAGGAATCAGCAACTTGATTGCTGGAACTAGTAGAGTGGGTAGATTGTTCTTACTGGGTGTCCGATTCTTGGTGAGTTATTAGAGAAGACAGATGTTGGAGTCAGCTTTATATTCAGTCTACAGCACTTCCAAATCATGTTCTCAACACAAGACCAGAAGGATGTGAGAAATTTCCAATTCCATAAAATGTGTCCCAGAGAACCTCCTGACTCACCACCTCAACAACTATCATTCTGTCATATGCCTATTCTCGTTAAGTCAGTGGGAGATTTGTATCATCTTGTAACAATTTTAAAAGAATTTACCTGAGTTTGGACACAGGGCAAGAAACCATCAGACCTAGGGTGGATATATGTCACCTCATGTTCATATGTCCTGTTCATAATATCTAATACATGCTAATACATGTTCAGAAAATATGAAGCTATAGAGAACTGAGATAAATCTTCTAGGAGGAGGTTCATGGAATATAAGGGACTAAAATGATATGGGGCAGGAAGCAAAGGGAACCCATATCATATACTAGTTGAGATTTAGTATGTTTAAGATCCACCAATTGAATAAAATCCAGTGGGCCACTGCTGACACTCTCAATTAAAGCACCACCCTTCACAACAGTTGTAAAAGTATGGAACCTGAGTTTTCTTCAGGCAGGGGAGGCAACCTTAAGGGTAAGTTCACACAGAGTTGTTTGGCCAGGGTATTTGCCTAAAAACCCTGACCAAAAAGAAGTCTCCCAGCTCCCTGCCTCAGGTTTCGATCCAAAAAACCCTGTGTGAACTTACCCTAACAATGGCAAAGAGTGTGTTAGCAACTTCTTTTCATTGTGCTACAAAAACATCCGAACCACAGCAGCTGATATGCTAAACAGAATTTCTCTATGCGGTGTTAAGTCATATAAACCGGCTCTATGCCTAGGACTAAGAGAGGCCAATTCGGTTAAAACATCTCATATTTCTAACGTTGCATTATGTAAGCGAAGCCATCGTCTCAAGAGAATAGCTTTATAGTAAGTAGCAACGTTGAGCATGCCAAAACCTCTAAACTGTTTTTTTTTCCTAATAAGTCTTTTTTACTGCAAAAAAAAAAGGAGTCAAATCTCCTTTAAAAATGATTGTGGAATTGAAATGGGACCATTTGCATGGTATGTATACATTTAGGGATGATTAAAGATCTAAGTAATTTTTTCCCATCCCATCCATGGGCAGGGAGAGGGATAATAGTTGAGTTCTCACTTTTTTCAATAAAGCTAACTAGTTAGCGTGAAACAATTATTTTGGGTCTTTTGTGATCTGGATATCTAGGTAGGTGAGATGTGAGGGTTGCCATGTAAATGGCAAAGAGTTCTGTAAGGAAATAAAGTCAGAGTCAGGTAGAAAGTTGTTCATCACCTGATTTAGTGTAAGAGCCCCTTCACACGGCGTAAGCGCTCGGCTCATTCCGAGCCGTACACGCGAGCGCTTCTAAACACTTCCCATTCACTTCGATGGGAGCGCTCGTAAAGCCAGGCTGTGACTTCCAAAACTGTTGCCTTTTCGCTGCGCATATTTTTCTGCAATGTGTGGCTGGGATTGGCTAGAATCTCAACCAGTTTGCAGGGACTGTAAAATATTGCATTTTTTTCCCACAGCGTTTCTGCTGTTAAAAAAGTATTCCTTTGTTAAAAATTACCTCTTGCCCACAACTTTGATATTTCAATAAGCCCACAATGAGTAGGTAGAATATATATAAGAACATTTTTTGATCTTGGTCCTGCTAATAAGATGACTCACTGATCACCCACAATTCTTTCTTGAAATGTGAAAACACAGAAAGAAATGACTAATTAGAATGGCAGTTCTGAGACACTTTAGACTCTTGATACATGCCATTTGTCATCAGTATGGAGAGAATTAGGTCTCACTAAATCACAGGTTATTGCAGATCAGAAAAGAAGACAGATTTTGTAGAGTAAATGACAAACTTAATACTGAATATTTTTAGTTACAGTATATACTCGAGTATAAGCCGACCCAAATATAAGCCGAGACCCCTAATTTTACTACAAAGAATGGGAAAACGTATTGACTCGAGCATAAGCCTGGGGGGGGGGGGGAGGGGGGAATGCAGCAGCTAGTGGAAAATTTCAAAAATTAAAATGGTCGGAGTTTTTGGGTGCAGTAGATGCTGGGTGCTGGGAAAGGGGAGGGGGTGTTTTGGTTGTCTGTTTGGCCCTTCACTGAGCTTGAGGACTGAGGTTTTTTTTCCCCCACTTGAAATTCAGCCTGGCTGAATATAGGGTATCTGCAGTGCTCCTATTAACCCCTGCAGATACCCTATATTCAGTAAACCGGGCGCTTTCAGACACAAGGATACCTAATGTGTAAGTGTTTCACAGTAATTTTCTAATTTTATATGTATTCTAGGGAAAGGAGTGATTTAGAACTTTTAGTTTATTTGTTATATTTTTTTAAAGCTTTTTTTTCACTATTTTATGGGAGATTCTATACATTACTATTGTGGCTGGTAATAGACCCCCCCCCCCCTCCCAAAAAAAAATAAAAAATTTTTTGCTTGACTCGAGTATAAGCCAAAGGGGGCTTTTTCAGCACAAAAACTGTGCTTAAAAACTAGGCTTATACTTGAGTATATACGGTATCTGTAATAAACTGAAAGCACAGAGGTTCAGAAATAAGTTTATGCTCTTTTTATAATGTTGCAACAAGTTTTATTATAGTGCTTAGAGAAATTTTTAAATTATATTATGTGACCAAACAAGGTTGTTTTTCAGTTCTGATTCTGAGTTTGATGTGGGAGTAAGCATTAAGTAAAATAAAATTAAGTTTAAACTCTTAGAGGTGCTCTCAAGATATTGGCACAATCTACTGTGTAAAAGCTAAAGTAAGAATACTTTCAAAAATGGAAATGTTATGGTTGTCTATCATACTGAGGAGCTATCCACAGGATAGGTAATCAACAGGTGATCTGTGTGGGTCAGACACCTGGATCCTGCACATATTATCTGCTTTGGCAGCTTCTGGGCATTTGATGTTATAGCAGTGGGTGGGGAGGCTCTCCTATTCAAATAATAGGAGTGCTGCTGCACCTTCCCTGGTACTACTATACAGTGGATGGGGTTGCTGTGCTGCTCCTATTACTGGAATAGGAGCCAACCTTCATATGCTTCCCATCTACTGCTATAGCTCTGGTATCTAGACGCTGTCAACACAGCTGATCTGTGCGGGGTCCAAGTGTTGGACCTCACGGATGACATACTGATGATCTATCCCGTGGATAGGTCATCAGTATGAAAAATCAATTTGAAGCTGGATGACCCTGGAAAATTTAGTTTTGTCCATTAGAAAAATCCAATGTGTTTGAATGAAAGAGAATCTAAATCAAATCAATATCTACTATGACCTCCCTTTGTCTTCAAAACCTCATCAATGTAGGTACACATAATCATAGTTTTTAAAGGAATTTGGCAAGGAGATTGTTTCAAACATCTTGGTGAACTAACCACAGATCTTCTTCAAATTCTTCTGTCTCTTCATATAATCCCAGTCTTGGTGATGTTGAGATCAGGGCTCTGCGGAGGCCATTTAAATCAACTGTTTTATTGAAAGTTTATAGAACAATGTGAGAAGGTGACAGGCAAAGTGCTGGAGTCACGGTATGTCTCCCCCAGATTCCTGACATATGTGTGGTCCAGTACAGGTCTTGAATAAGCTGCAGCCAAGGTGTGGGTCATAAGCTTATTACTGGGCCATAAAAGGCTGCAGAGCCTGCACTTCCGGGCAGATCCTGGGAGGAGAGGAAGTGGCTGGGTCTGTCCTGACAATGAGAGCCTTGTGTTACAGTAAAGTGTTGTTTAGATTGATTTGTGTGGCTAGTAGTAAGCCACATGTACAGTTAGTATTTTCTGTTTAGTTAGCGCTTAGACAAGCCGAGCAGGTTTCGTTTTTTTTGCCTGAAGTTAAGGTTATATTTTATTTTACTTATCCTGTGTCCTGATGTAATGATTTACTTATTTTTCTTTTTTTAAAAATTTTTTAAATAAACCGGTTTTGCTGCAAGATTTGTGTCCCCGTCTCTGACTGGTTGTGTCCGCACCACTGCTTCTACCGAGCTACCTTTCCCTCAACAAACAGAAACAAAGTCCCCTTCCCTATCCCCACAGCATACAAATATTGTGCATATAAATAGTAATCTGCTTGTCACCTAAAGCAAAAGCCTGACATCAACCAAAGAACAGTGTACATTGTAATACAGTCTGAGATTTGCCATTTCCTGTTACTATTACTGTACCAGGTTATATTTTGATTTGTCACCGTTCACAGAGTGTCTTACATTGTTTTGCTGAATAAGTCAGTCCTTTTAGTGCAAAATCTCATTTTGTTAAAATTTTTATGGTAATACTGATTTTTGTTAATCAATACAGAAAATGTACTGTTACCAAGGCAACCCCCCACCCCCAAGAAGCTGACTCACACTGCAGTGTGTTGTTGCCATGGGCAACAGAATATGTAATTAACCACAAATGGTTCTGCACACGATATAAATATTCAAGGTCTATTAGGAACACTTGTCCACTTGTCATAGCCTTACAGTATATATTCATAGAATTATTCCAGGAACTCTATTAGAAGAGTAAGCAGTGTGAAGATTTAATGTAGTATATAGAAAACCAAGTTGGCACAAATAGTCAAAGGTAAATACATTATATAAACAATCAGGTCACATCGATTCTCAGAGATTTTGGTGAGACACTTCACCTTCTACAGTAGGATAGTGACCAGATGTAGTTGTGTTAGTACTGTTAATAAATACAAGATTAGGCGATACATAACTGAAGAGAAGTTAAAAGTCAATAGAAAAAATTAAGTATACTGAGCAGTATATGGGAAGGTAATACAGCTGAGATATATATTTATATACATAAATCCTATTAATATTATAAAGTGAGTTTGTGGGTTTGTGTGTTTGGATGTTTGCATGTTCGGATGTTTGTTCCTCAATCACGCAAAACCCGCTCGACCGATTTGGCTGAAAGTTTCCACAAACATAGTTAATACACCTGATTGCGCAATAGGCTACTTTTCGTCACAATAGCGCACATACGTTTTTGCCAGGACCCCCACAAAACCCAAACTCACACCACCATCTCTGCAATCTCACACACTTTGGACCATAGCAAGCCCCAAAATTCATATTGCCCTCTACAGCCTCGCCCCTAACCCCACACAATCACATATACATATACTTTACCACTTTGCCCCTCACCTTAACGATACTCCAGGAGGTTCTCTTTAATGCTCCGGAGCAGCCATGTTTGCCGACCCCCACCGCTCTGACAATCCGCGACACCGCCCAACCATGTCAATACCCCTAGGCGGTCTAATAAATGCAAAAAAAAGTTTCAAAAAAGTAAAAAAAAAATATAAAAAAAAAATAAAAAGGATTAAAAATTCAAATCACCCCCCCTTTCCCTAGAACACATATAAAAGTAGTTAAAAATTGTGAAACACATACATGTTAGGTATCCCCGCGTCCGAAATCGCCCGCTCTACAAAGCTATACAAATATTTTTCCTATTCGGTAAACGCAATAGCGGGAAAAATGGTCAAAAATGCCAAACCGCCGTTTTTTCACTGTTTTGATTCTGATAAAAATTTGAATAAAAAGTGATCAAAGCAATAACATTTCCCGAAAATGGTAGAACTACAAAGTATACCCAGTCCCGCAAAAAAAGACGCCCTATACATCCCCGTACACGGACGTATAAAAAAGTTACGGCTGTCAGAATATGGCGACTTTTCCGAAAAAATTTTTTTAACACAGTTTTGGATTTTTTTTTAAGGGGTCAAAATGTAAATAAAACCATATAAATTTGATATCCCCGGAATTGTAACGAAACACAGAATACAGGGGACATGTCATTTTGGTTGCACAGTGAACGCTGTAAAACCAAAGCCCGTAAGAAAGTCGCAGAAATGCATTTTTTCTTCAAATCCACCCCATTCTGAATTTTTTCCCTGCTTCCCAGTACATTATATAGAATAAACAATGGTGGCATCATGAAGAAAAATTTGTCCCAGGAAAAATTAAGACCTCATATGGCTCTGGGAGTGGAGAAATAAAAAAATTATGGGGTTTAGAAGGAGGGGAGTCAAAAACGAAAAACAAAAATCAAAAAAATGCCATCGGCGGGAAAGGGTTAACTTCAAATACTTCTGTCCCAAACTCACGTATTCTCTGAATCACCGCAAAAACAAGATACAAAGTTACATTTCATATCCCATACCTTATACACAGTACGAAAACCTTACCCACGCCTGTATATACCCACTTCTACAATCACCGCAGACGAAGTCGCGGGTACCAGCTAGTATATGTATATATAGGAGCATGTAAAGTGAGAGGAGGTTAATAGCTGTTCATATATAATATAGGGCAGTAAGGTGTAGAGAGATTAGATAGTACAGTGCACTCAGGCGGTACTTCGGAGAGGGTGGCAGCCTCAGCAATTACATTTTTTTTTGTTTTACTCTTTTTTTTCTCTAAACTAACGCATGACAGGGCTGCTCTGAAAACAAACTGAGCGGCCCTCTCCTGTGCTGTTTAGACCTCTGTGTCTCAGCACAGGTAGTGTCATTGCGACATCTTATTGCTAGGTGAAGTGAAGAGGCGGCAGCAGCGGGAGCAGTGACGAGGTTGGTAAGTTACATACTTTTTTTTGTTTAAGAATAGGCCGCTACCTGCTGGAGTATCCCCAGCAGGTAGCGGCCTATTTACCTACCTCCCTGGGCCTGCTCACTGCCGCCCCCGCTTTCCCTTCTACTACAGGCCGCAGAAGGCAGCGGTGAGCAGGCCCGGGCCCAGGCTACGAACCCATTACTGCTATTATTATACTCAGGGGTCTTTTTAGACCCCCGAGTATAATAATCGGAGCTTCAGGGGAGATGAGATAACATAATAAACAGTTTTACTCACCTCTCCAGGAACCGATGTTAATCCTAGCAGGATTCAAGCCTGTATGGTAATGTCCCAGATGTCAAGTGGTCTGGGACATTACCATACAGGCCCGAAGCCTGCGTTAGCAGTACTATACAGGCCCAAAGCCTGTGCCAGTAAAAACAGACTGTTACTGCTAGCATAGGCTTCAGGGCCTGTATGGTAATGTTCCAGATCATGTGATGTCTGGGACATTACCATAGAGGCCCGAAGCCTGCTAGGATTAATATCGGATCCCGGAGAGGTGAGTAAAACTATTTATTATGGTCCCTCACCTCCCCTGGGTCTCTGATTATTATACTCGGGGGTCTGTCTACATGTAGCAAACCACAGACACAAAGACCACTTTGGAAGATAATACAGCTTTTCTTACCTGGAAAGCAATCATCTGCCCCAGTCAGACATGTCTTGTAGCCTTGTCCATCACATTACACATTTAAAACCATTTTGATTTCACATATGCTCCCATCAAGGGATAATTTTTGGTGGCTTTTTCTTTTTTTTTTTTTTTTTTGAAAAGCCAGTTTCATATTAGTTCACAGTCACAAATTTGTCTCCCAAGTAATAAGCCTGTAGCACTCACAAGCCACATAACCAACACGTTTGTCTAAAAATTCCACGGTTAAACACCTTTATCCCAAAAAAGGAGTAATTTTTCAAACATTGAAATGGTAAAATACATAAAAGTGAGTGTCAGTTCATTGTATGGTTAAAGTCTGAGTTTGTATCCATTCTTTACTATTCGTTTTTCCATAGACATACATGTCACTTTCAATATGACATAACTTTTTCTTAGAGAGATAGCAATTTGATAGATAGGTTCCTACAAGCCCTAAGGCTAGACTCACATAACAGTGTTTTACCCATGAAACTTGCTCCATGTTAGCCGGATATACCAGTCTGAACAATGTGCTGGGAGCAGTACTCCTAGGATGAGAGTTATCTATGATACTAAGATTCCCTGTCTCCCAGCGACATACTGTCCCATACTGTATTCAGTATTGGATAGTATGTTACTGGGAGGCAGAGACTCCAAGTATCATATACAGTATAACTATGATGCTAGTAGTCTTTCTCCTGGCATGAAGGTCATGTGAATCTAACCTAAGAGTGTTTTATATCATGTTTTTAGCTGATTTAGGCTAATGCCCACGTATCGACTTGGAGCCAAAAAGCGCTGCAGAAAAGACTGCGGTTGAAATGCATCACATTTTATTCTGCAGTGCTTTTCACATAAAGTCTGCTGAATTACCATCTTTGGACTTTCTATCCCTATTATAGAATTAAATAGTTCATAAAATACTATGGGTGCAAATCCAAAACAGGGTGGCTTCTTCTAAATATACAAACACACTAAGAATTCTTTGAATGTCCTGGTGTGCTGCCATTTTGATCTGTTTGTCCCTATTATACCTATACGGAAAACACCAGCATTTCTGTAGGCATAATTGTATTAGCCAGAATCCCATCCACTTTGCAGGTACTGTAAAACCCTGCAGTACTGTTAAAATTGCAACATGGGGTCCCGAACTTAAGATATGGTTTGTGCTAACTTGTTTGACCCAAAATGAATATTGGTATTGAGCCATCTGAACCCAAAATAAAACAAATCTTGAGAGGTTTGCCCATCTCCAATTTTGAAACATTATCCGAATAAAATAGTTTGGAAACAAAATTACGGTCTGGATATCCTTTAATATTTTGTGAAATGTTATCCTCTATACATGTTAATTTCATATTGTTCCAAAAAATAAAACATTATTCAATAAAACACTATTGCAAAAAACAAACAAACAAACAAACTACAATTTAGTTACTTTTCAGCAGTTAACATTACCGTCCAGTAGCATATTATCAATGTGGTAGATTGTGACAAACCAGTGCATATCATATTGTGAAAACGCCTTGAATTAGCAGAATAGACATACATTTTAATCTATAACTAAAGATTAAAAAAAACAAAGGCATCTACTCAAAACATGCTCAAACACTAGTTTGAGACTTTCAATTTGGTGACTTTTCCATAAAGTGTATTATTCTTACATAAGACAAATATAAGACTCATGGAATTACATTGTTTCACAGAGCAATTCTAATAATCTGTATATGTAGACATTAATACATAATTGTTGGGACTGCGCAAGCAGAATTTTTTTTTTTTTCAGTATGAATGCTGAAATGTTTAATATTAATGGACCAGAAACCTGCACAATTGTTTCAGGAGTACTATACTAATGGAGTACTGAATAAATCCCATGATGAAACATTTGGCAGCTATTGGTAACACATCAAAAAGTAAAAAAAAAATGCTCAAAGTTCAAAATTAGGCTGAAAAGATCATTTGGATAAGTAAATTAAAAGTTTTTACAAAGTGCATATTTTATTGTTTTATTTTTACATAACTGTGTTTGGGGTGCATCAAAGTCTATAGATTTATGTAAAACACGCTTCAGCCAAATGTATAAGTGCCTGACTGTATTGCAGACTCATGTTGAGTGCAGCTGTTAATTGCTTTCTGCTAACAGCTCATCATAGTCAGCAGGAAAGAACTTTGATCTTTTATAACAGATCACTTAACACAATTCCCCAGGCGATGCTGTTATATCACTGCTAAATTCCTCATAAATGTTAAATAATAAGGTTTATTCGTCCTAAGTAAAATTTTATATATATATATATATATATATATATATATATATATATATATATTGTGAGGAAGGTGGCCAGGGACACAAAATATGCAGCAAGCCGGTTTATTTAGAAAAAAATAAAATAAAATAAACCTTGACTTCAGGCAAAAAATGAGCAAAACAAAAAAAGCAAATACCAAATAAAATCCTGCTCGTCTGAGCAACTAACTAAACAGAAATGTTAACCTAACTATACGTGTGGCTTACTACTAGCCACATAAACAGAACAAGCACAACTTTGTCTCACCGGACTCAGGGTTACAGGACAGACCCATACACCTCCTTTTACTCCCTGGATCTGCATTGGAGTGCAGAATCTGCAGCCTTTTTCTGGGTCAGTAATGAGCCAAGGACTCACACCTGGAGCTGAGGCCTACTCAAGACCCGCACTGGACCACACAGAAGTTAAACATCTGGGGGAGATATAGTGAGATTCCAGCACCCTGCCTGTCACCTTCTCACAATATATATATGTAATTTTTCTTTTTCTTTTGCATACAGTGCACTGGCATTGTGCTATTGGACTAAAGGATTCAAAACTGAGAAAAGACATCTGTATGGGGCCGGTAATGCTTCAGCTACAAAATGCACTGCTTTGGATAATGTTTGTTCACTTGAGAGTCAGGTCTCTAAAACGCCCTACCTGCTATAGGCCTGAATTTTTTTTAATTTTTTTTTGCTTCAGAACTGCTCCTATATGTATTTGTTGGATGGATTTTGTATGTTATCTCTGTTTGTGTTGGTTCTCTCCTGGCTTCCTCCCTATCAGGAATCTCAATTCAACTGCTATTCCTGAAATTTAGCAGCTATTCTGATACTGCAGATATGCAGTATTAGAAGCTCCAATTAGCATCTTAAGAGGAATATAAATAAACCCTTTCCTCTTGAATCAGGTGCCTGCAAATTTAGTACTCTAGTAGAGTCTGCATTCCTTGATCATGTGTGCATTGACTGACTCCGCCTTCAAAAGAGCTAATAACAATTATGACACAATAGCTGAGATTACATCCCTTTTTTAAAGGTGTCATCCAGTTTCAGATAAATATTAAGAGAAATGTTATTGTTTATAAATTAAAAATGATTTAATATAAATATAATTTTTCAATATACTTTCTGTATCAATTCCATATAGCTTATCAACACACAAGCAATAATATTTGTTTTTCAACATTTCTCTAAAACTGAGAACCCCTTCAACACAAAAAGTGATAGTGAAATCTATTAGTTATTCTGTGTATCACAGTGTATTACTTATGATACAAACAGAAAATAGTAATCATGAGCCTGTTGTGGGGATTAGTAATCAATAAAAAGAACTGGACAATAGAGATGAGCGAACAGTAAAATATTCGATATTCATTATTAGTTTTGAATAGCCTCTCAATATTCGACTATTCAATTGAATATCGAACCCTATTATAGTCTATGGGGAAAAATGCTTCGTTTCAGGGGAACCCACCATTCGACTCACTATGACACCTCAGAAAATGATGACAACACCTCTGGAATGCAACTGGGACAGCAGGGGAAGCATGCCTGGGGGCATCTAACAAGCCCAAGTCACAGTTTTACCCCACCATCACAGCCTATCAACTACACACTTTCCACACTCAAAAAAACACTATTAAAGTGGGAAAATACCTGGAAACCTTCTTTCCTCCCCAATTGGATGGACAGAAAACCACATTTTAAGCTAAAGAAACATTAACAAGCACCCCTTTAAATTACGTTGCCCATGACAACCACAGATGGCATAGGCAATGGGAAATCCAACAGTACCCACCCTGAACTGTCATTGTGGATGTGTGTGATATGGTAAGACCTTCCAAAATTCACTTTTCTGGCTCTTAACGTGAGCCCTTCCAAATTCAGGTAGAGGCCCTTGAGCTGAGCTACCAGCAGAGATTGAGGGCCTTTAGGTGACAAGCCTCTTACCAGCAGAGTTTTAGGCCCTTTAACTTAGTTCAGGCTTACACCAGCAGAGTTTTTTGCCCATTGGGTGAGTTGAGCCTTGCACCAGCAGAGTTTTTTGCCCATTGGGTGAGTTGAGCCTTGCACCAGCAGAGTTTTTTGCCCTTTGGGAGAGTTGAGTCTTCCACCAGCAGAGTGTTAGCCCCTTTAAAATTGTTAGCCCCTAAAACGGTGGTTCCAGAACCATCATTCTCATTGTGTGGGATTGATGCAGTGGATTGGACTGAGGACCCAGACATTGACCTTGATTTTGATTGGGAAATTGATAACATTTTGGCATCAAGTCCTGGTGGTAACTTTTATTTAGAGGACCGCAAAGGTGGAGAATTAGCTGCAACCACTACTACCGGTAATGGTCACACTTAGTTTTTGGGGGATAGACCCCTAAAAATTGGATTGAGCTTATATAGCGTGACTGAATTGCTGTGTATCACACTGTTAGGATTGTGCAGTAACTGCGGCCATGACATGGGCGTCGCCGCCTGTTCCTATGCACAGTCCAGGGTTGCAGGGGTTAACCTGCCTTGCAACAACCGGGTGTGGTCAAGTCTTTGATGGACATGTGTGTCGACCAATGGACACTCGGATTGGGCAGCTGGGCTATTTGCTGGTGACCGCCCCTTGCCTATATAAGGGGGCTGGTCTGGACGCCCAGTGCTCTATGATCAAATTCCAAACCCTGAAATGATGTGTGTTGTGTGTGCTTGGGTTCCTGCCTGAAATATTAGAAATTGCCCTAGTTAGCAAATGACCTCTGAGCTAGCATTTCCACTGCAGGCATGCTGCCTTGTATGTGTGGTGTAACTCAGTAGGGTCAGCTAGCAAAACTTCCCAGACAGGGTGACTGGGAGTGGGCTTGGCAATAGTTGCCTGGGTGGTTGGGTGGAACTACCACACACAGGGTTACTTGGTCTCTGGCTAGTCCTGGTGTTCAGGCTAGCCAGATTGTTTATTTGTGCGGCTGCTCTGACTGCACAGGCCTCTGTGAATGTTAACAGAGCGCACCTGGTCATTTAATTTAGCTGGCAGTGACAGGAACTGTTAGTCTGTATTCACACCAGGTTGGTTGCAGTAATTGCCCAGAGGGCTCCGTAGGGTTTTATTTTTTTATTTTTTTTTAATAAACCCTGCTGACCATAACAGTATCATAGAGCCAGAGCCCCGCCGCAATAATGACTTCGTCTTCGCAATTGGCGAGTCTAGTCAATAGTCTGAACACACGCCTGGGCGCGGTGGAGCAACACTTGCAGCAATCTCCACCAGCTGCCACAATTAATTTTTCTGACCTGTCTCAAGGTTTAGTTCAGGCTATGGCTCAGTTGGTTGGTAGTCTGCCGACCCCTGCAGTGTCACCATGTCCACTCCTGCCTCCGGAGCGGTATGCGGGTGAGCCGCAGGGATGTCGGGGATTCATTCACCAATGTAAAACATACATTGAAGCTTGTCCCAGTCTCTTCCCAGATGAGAAATGTAAAGTAGCCTTTGTGGTTTCCTTGCTCACTGGGAGAGCCTTGGCCTGGGTCACCCCGTTAAAAGAACGGGACACAGTGGACTTGGCTACACTAGCCGCACTGTGTGAAGCACTACGCCTGGTGTTTCATGGCCCAGTGCCCCAGTCCACCTTTGCCTCGCAGCTCTTACGTTTAAAGCAAGGCCAGAGCTCAGTAGCGGACTTTGCTATTAAGTTTCGAACCTTGGCATCTGAGCTGGATTGGCCAGATAAGGTACTGGTGGCAATATTTTGGGAAGGTTTGTCCTCAAATATTAAGGATGAACTAGCAGGCCGAAAGCCTTCTACCTCCCTCTCTGCCCTAATAAATTCAGCTACTCGTGTGGATACACAGTTGTCTGATAGGAGAGTGGAGCGGGGGCTCGAGCATAATCTTATGTCACAGAGGGGGGTCCACGGAACCTATGGACAGCTCCCGTGTTTCCACTCCTGGTGGCAGCAGGAGTAGGAAAATTAAGGGGGTAATTTGTTACCGTTGCAACAGGCCAGGGCATATTGCTCCTCAATGCTCGACCCCACTGGAAAAGAAAGCTAGCCAAGTGTCCATCGGGGGTGGGTTACTTGGTACACAAAAGTCCCATAATCGTGTTCGTTTTCCAGTAGCCTTTAAACTGGGTAACGGTTGGGTTAACACTAGAGCAATGATAGACTCTGGGGCCATGGGGAATTTCATGTCAGCCAAATTCACCCAGCAGAATGGTGTGCCCATGAGAGCTCTTAAGACCCCCATTAACGTTATGGTGGTAGATGGGTCTCAAATTCTGCCGCAGATCCGATTTGAGACGCCACCGTTGCTTCTGCAGAGTAAAACACTACATACAGAGGAGCTCTCTTTTCACATCTTGGAGGGCTTAACTGATGCAGTAATGCTAGGTCTCCCATGGTTACACCGGTACTCACCAGTCATAGACTGGAGGCAAGGGGAGATTATTAAGTGGAGTCCTGAGTGCAAGGGCAGGTGTATGGAGGCTATACCATCAGCCGTCCCTTCAGTGAGACCTTCAAAGCAGGAGGTCTTACCCCCTCAACCTGCAGAGGTCTTTACTGTAAAAACAACTGGGTCTCTGATAAAACACAGGCCTGGGAATTACTCCACTGACCGGTTGCCAAGGGCAACGCCGCCTCAAGGCAGAAGCAGGAGGCATAAATCTGCAAAAAAGTCTCATTGTCCCCTGCCATCAGGTGCCAGCCAGGGTTTTTGCCCACAAGGGAAAGCTAGGGAAAAACCTAACACTAAGCTGAATGTTGGCGCAGTTTCTGGGCAGAATAAAGGGACTAGACTTGTACACTCCCCTGACTTGCCAAGTCCTGTACCAAATGGCAAAGTTCCACAGCCTGTTTATTTTGCCATGAGTCAGGCCAAGGGCAGGAGCAGAGCTACAGCTAACATCAGACATAGGTCAGGGACGGAGTTGTCCCCAAGAGATCGTGTCTGGCTCACTTCTCGCCATTTTCGTCTCCGACCCGGAGACGCATGGTGTTGTTGCGCCGTGGAGGGGGGGGGGGGTAGTGTTAGGATTGTGCAGTAACTGCGGCCATGACATGGGCGTCGCCGCCTGTTCCTATGCACAGTCCAGGGTTGCAGGGGTTAACCTGCCTTGCAACAACCGGGTGTGGTCGAGTCTTTGATGGACATGTGTGTCGACCAATGGACACTCGGATTGGGCAGCTAGGCTATTTACTGGTGACCGCCCCTTGCCTATATAAGGGGGCTGGTCTGCACGCCCGACACTCTATGATCAAATTCCAAACCCTGAAATGATGTGTGTTGTGTTTGCTTGGGTTCCTGCCTGAAATATTAGAAATTGCCCTAGTTAGCAAATGACCCCTGAGCTAGCATTTCCACTGTTAGTCAGGCAGCATGCTGCCTTGTATGTGTGGTGTAACTCAGTAGGGTCAGCTAGCAAAACTTCCCAGACAGGGTGACTGGGAGTGGGCTTGGCAATAGTTGCCTGGGTGGTTGGGTGGAACTACCACACACAGGGTTACTTGGTCTCTGGCTAGTCCTGGAGTTCAGGCTAGCCAGCTTGTTTATTTGTGCGGCTGCTCTGACTGCACAGGCCTCTGTGAATGTTAACAGAGCGCACCTGGTCATTTAATTTAGCTGGCAGTGACAGGAACTGTTAGTCTGTATTCACACCAGGTTGGTTGCAGTAATGGCCCAGAGGGCTCCGTAGGGTTTTATTTATTTATTTTTTTTTTAATAAACCCTGCTGACCATAACACACACTTAGCTTTGGGGGGTACAGCATTAAATACAAGTTTGACCATACATGGCCTGACTGAATGAACGGCTGTTTCCCACTTAGCTTTGTGGGGTAGACCCTTAAAAATTGTATTCAGCGTACATAGCCTGACTGAATTTCTGTGTCTCCCAGGTAGGTTTCGGGGTTACACACCGTGAAAAACTGGATTGAGCGTACATAGCCTGACTGAATTTCTTTGTCTCCCACCTAGGCTTTGGGGTTACACACCATGGATATCTGGATTGAGCGTACATAGCCTGACTGAATTTCTGTGTCTCCCACCTAGGTTTTGGCGGTTCACACCGTTGATATCTTTTTTTTTTTTTTTTTTTTCTTTTTTGGTAGAGTTGGAAGGGACCTCAAGGGCCATCGGGTCCAACCCCCTGCGAGTGCAGGTTTTCCTAAATCATCCCAGCTATATGTTTATCCAGATTCCGCTTGAAGATTTCCATTGATGGAGCGCCCACCACCTCCCGTGGCAGCCTATTCCACTCTCTCACTACCCTCACTGTCAGAAAGTTTTTCCTAATGTCTAATCTGTATCTCTTTCCCTTTAGTTTCATCCCATTGCTTCTTGTACTTCCTTGTGCTAATGAGAATAGGGTAGATCCCTCTGCACTGTGACTACCTTTCAGATATTTGTAGACTGCTATTAAATCTCCCCTCAGCCTTCTCTTCTGCAAACTAAACAATCCCAGTTCTTTTAGCCGCTCCTCATAGGACATGGTTTGCAGACCTTCCACCATTTTGGTTGCTCTTCTCTGGACTTGCTCCAATATATCGATGTCTTTCTTGAATTGAGGCGCCCAGAACTGTACACAGTATTCCAGGTGTGGTCTGACCAGGGAAGAGTACAGCGGAATAATGACCTCTCTTGATCTAGATTCAATGCTTGTCTTAATACATCCCAGAATTTTATTAGCCTTTTTTGCAGCAGCACCGCACTGTTGGCTCATGTTGAATTTGTGATCTACTATTATGCCCAAGTCCTTTTCCCCTATGCTATCACTTAGTTCTATTCCTCCCATACTATATATGTTTTTTACATTTCTGTTACCCAGATGTAGAACTTTGCATTTGTCCCTGTTAAATACCATTTTGTTCGCCTCAGCCCATTGTTCCAGTGTGTCTAAGTCCTTTTGAATACACTCTCTCTCCTCTCTAGTGTTGGCTATTCCTCCTATCTTCGTATCATCTGCAAATTTTATGAGTTCCCCAATAATTCCATCGTCCAGATCATTTATAAAGATATTAAAAAGTACTGGGCCCAGAACAGAGCCCTGCGGCACCCCGCTTTTGACTTTCTTCCAGTTCGATGTGTAGCCATTTAGTATTACTCGTTGTGCCCGATCATTAAGCCAGTTGTGAATCCACCTAACTGATTTTTTGTCAAAGCCATACTTAATCATTTTTTCAATAAGAAGGTTATGTGATACTTTATCAAATGCCTTACTGAAGTCAAGATATACTATGTCCACGGCATTCCCTTGGTCCAACCATTCAGTGATTTTGTTGTAGAAGGAAATCAGGTTAGTCTGACAAGATTTATTGGTCATAAAGCCGTGCTGGCTCTGGTTAATTAATGCCTTCCCATCCAGGTACCGAAATAAATGTTCCTTGACAATTTGCTCAAAGATTTTTCCTGCTATCGAGGTCAGACTTACCGGCCTGTAATTTCCTGGATCGTCCCTTTTCCCCTTTTTGTAGATGGGGACAACATTTGCCCTTTTCCAATCTAAAGGGACCACTCCTGTTTCCCATGACTTACCGAAGATTATAGCAAGGGGTTCTGTTATTTCCTCTGCTATCTCTTTCAGGACTCTAGGGTGTAAATCATCTGGTCCTGGGGACTTGGTTTCCTGTAACTTGGCTAAGTGCTCTCTTACCAGACCTTCGCTTATAGTCAGCTTGGAGTCCTCCTTCCCCTCATCTCCATCACCATTAATGTCGATATTTCCATTAGTTTCTTGGGAGAAGACTGATACAAAATATGAATTTAGTAGCTCCACCTGCTGTTCCACCATGTTAACAGTTTCTCCTTTGTCATTCTTCAGGACTCCAATGGTCTCCTTCACTTTTCTTTTGCTTTTAACATATCCCCAAAATCCTTTTACCTTACTCTTTGCCTCTTTTGCAAGCTTCAATTCGTGTTCAGCCTTAGCTCCTTTGATGCTTGTCTTGCAGAGTCTGCAGACTGCTGTGTACTCTTCCTTAGGTATAGTTCCCATCTTCCACTTTTTGTATGTTTCCTTTTTCCTTTTCAGCAGGTTATGTAATTTTTTGGTCATCCATCCTGATATTTTTAGGTGCTTCCCATTTTTCTTCCTTCTAGGTATTGTTAGTTCCTGTGCTTTAATGATTTCCCTACGGAAGATTTCCCACCCTTCATGTGCATTTTTGTGCTTAAGAATTTTGCACCATGGAATTCTGCTAACCCTTGCCTTCAGGCTCTTGAAGTCTGCCCTGCTAAAGTTGAGCCTTGAAGTCTGTGTCTTCTCAGGTCTTCTTCTTCTTACAACCCCAAACTCAAGTATAGTATGATCGCTGAATCCCAGTGTCCCTGCTACCCGTAGTCCCTTAACCATGTGCTCTTTGTTGGTTAGGACTAGGTCCAAAATGGATGTTCCTCTCGTGTTTTCTTCTACTAGCTGGGCAATGAAGTTGTCTGCTAGAGAGGATAAAAATTTGATGGAGCCTTTACTCTTGGCTGTATGGGTTTCCCAATGAATCTAGATTGAGCGTACATAGCCAGACTGAATTTCAGTGTCTCCCACCGAGGTTTTGGGGGTACACACCCTGGATATCTGGATTGAGAGTACATAGCCAGATGTAATTGCTCAGTATCCCTGTTTTGGGGTTACACACTGCCTGAACAGCACTGAATTGCTCTGTTTTCCTGTTTTGGGGTTACACACTGCCTCAAAAGCTGGGTTCAGCCTAAATGACTGGACTGAATTGCTCTGTATCACTGTTAGGTGTTTGGGGGGACACTGCCTGCAAAGCTAGGTTGAGTGTATCTGGCTGGACTGAATTGCTCTGTATCCCTGTTAGGTGTTTGTGGGGGCTCTGCCTGTGAAGCTGGGTTGTGCGTATCTGGCTGGACTGAATTGCTCTGTATCCCTGTTAGGTGTTTGGGGGGATACTGCCTGCAAAGCTGGGTTGAGTGTATCTGGCTGGACTGAATTGCTCTGTATCCCTGTTAGGTGTTTGGGGGGACACTGCCTGCAAAGCTGGGTTGAGCGTATCTGGCTGGACTGAATTGCTCTGTATCCCAGTTAGTTGTTTGGGGGGACACTGCCTACAGGGCTGGGTTGAGCGTATCTGGCTGGACTTAATTGCTCTGTATCCCTGTTAGGTGTTTGGGGGAGACACTTCCTGCAAAGCTGGGTTGAGCGTATCTGGCTGGACTGATTTGCTCTGTATCCCTGTTAGGTGTTTGTGGGGACACTGCTTGTAAAGCTGGGTTGAGCGTATCTGGCTGGACTGAATTGCTCTGTATCCCTGTTAGTTGTTTAGGGGGACACTGCCTGTAAAGCTGGGTTGAGCGTATATCGCTGGACTGAATTGCTCCGTATCCCTAATTTGGGGAGACACTCCGTTGAAATCTCGACTCCTCTCCCTGCAGTGTATAGCTCTGAAAAGAGCTGTTGTTGCGCTTCCGTTTTTCCCTGCCTACTAGAAACTATCTAGCCCTCAGCAGATCTCTCTCTCCCTATCTCTCACCGCAAATGACACAAAGATGGCGCTGGCTATTCTTTATTGGCTATTGGCTATTGGCTATTGGTTATTGGCTATTCATGTTTTCAGCAGCCAATGGGTTTTTTCAATTTTTTTCATTGCCTCCGTTGTCGTAGTTCCTGTCCCACCTCCCCTGCACAGTTATTGGTGCAAAAAAACGTCAGGGAAGGTGGGAGGGGATACAAATTTTTACTACGTATGCCGCATGGTATTCAATTGCAAACGAACACCTCAAACGGCCTGATATTCGATCGAATACCTATTCAATCGAACGGTGTTCGCTCATCTCTACTGGAAAACCCCTTTAATGTAATGTGCAGAGAGTACATTAGTATAATCTGTATGAAAAATATATCCATGGCTTTCTTCTGCTAGTAAAATTATATAAGCACAGAAAAGTGCTTGGCAGAATGTCCCACATTACTTGGGGACATTTAGTACAGTACAGTAAATAAAAGTTCCAAAATTTAGAAATATCAAAACATTCCAAATCTTCAGTCTGGGCATATTAACTAGTGGCAAGCGTACAAGACATTTGTTTGTTAAAATACAAGACTACAGAAAATGAAAACTGTTGCATAACTGAAATTTGTTTAAAAATTATAAAATATATACTTTTATTTTTACCTCCATTAACCTCAACTTAACTATGTGGAGACTAAATTCTTTCTTATGAAGCTCTGGTCTATAAACACCAAACTTGCCCAAATACATTTGAGCAAGCCTGGGTTCACATCGGCATTGGAAACTCCGTAGCAAAAGACCACCAGAAATCATTGGAGAAAAAGTCCTCCACATAGGACTCAATGGGGTCAGCCGCTGTCTGCATGCAACCACTGTTGTAGTGGTCAGGCTCTCTGTCTTTCACGTCCTCCGATGGACCTGAACAATGGAGAGACTGGTGCCATTGTGAGTCCAGCATAAGAGGCACTTGGTGTGATCTCACCAGATTCTGTACTGCTCTGTATAGGCTAATTGGTGCTTTCTTATAACAGCTACCTATGAACATATCCTATTAAATATTAATTGATGTATTTTTCACCTTTGACTTGCTAATAAGTAATCATTGAGACCACTTGATCATAATATGTACTGTTTTTGACACTTCAAAAATCATAATGTATGTGCAAATTAGCTGTTAGAGTCCCTGTTTTGTATTTAGTCACTGCCCCTAACAGAAATATCAACATGTCCTGTGTGGGGAAGGTAGCTCGGTAATAGCAATGGTACAGACCCAACCAGTCAAAGACAGGGACGCAAAATATGCAGGAAACAGGCTTTAGAAAAAACTGGAAAATAAATAAGCCTTGACTTCAGTCACAAAATGAGCAAAAAAAATAAAAAATACAGCCTTAACTTCAGGCAAAACAATAAGAAACAAAATCCTGCTTGTCTGAGCAACTAATGTAAGCTGATGGCTGGTCAGGTAATGGAGGGGGTATACATCTCACCCAGACTACTCAGGTGGGTGAGATGAGAAAATCCAGGAATGTTTGTTCTCAGCAGACAACTGTCATCTGCTGAACATTTTTGGTAAATGCTCAGTATTGGGCTGGATTTTTAGGAATGACAGGTAGGTTGGTAGTGGGACCTGTCATTCCTCTCCCCTCTAGTCCACACTTTGTGGATGTTCCGGCAGCGACTCAGCTGCAGAGAGTCTCCTCGTCAAGGAGGCTTAAGAAGTTGCTCCAGCAGCAACACTTTGGAAAAGCTTGGCTGGAGAGCCACATAGAGAGGTCATATTTTTGGAGCTGTGTCCTGAGTGATTCAACTGGCTTTTGATTTCTATTATCCTAGGTGAGGTAACCTATTCTATGTTTAGTTAGAGCCTAGCCAGGCAGGGATTTATTTTTGAATTGTTTCCTTTTGTTGCTGCACTACCTTTTTTGAGTGAAAATAAAACTCTACTATTGTTTTGGACTAAAGAAACTGGACTTGTGTGTCTATGCCACCCCACCTAGCAACCCCAAACCCTGACACTAACTAAACAGTAATAACAAGCTAACTATACATGTGGCTTACTAACAATCACACGAACAAACCAATAAACATGATGCAGTCTCACTGGACTCAAAGTAACAGAACAGACCCAGACACCTTCTCTCACTCCCTGGATCTGCCCTGAAGTACAGGCTCTTCACTAGTGGAAAAAAAAGCTAGCTGCACCCATTAAAGTCAATGGGAGGCTTTTTTTTCAGCTCTGAAAATTCAGCACCAAATAAAGCGCCATTTTCCGCCATGTGAATGGACCCTTAGCGCTGACACATTTACAATTGTCAGGAGACAATTTACAGCAATCAATTTACAGCACTGTTTTACAGCGACCTCTCTCTTCTATGTATTTTATGCACCTCTAATGTTTGTGGCTAAAATGGAGAAGAAACCTGTTATGTATCTGGTAGATAGAATGAGGAGCCTACTACTACGCCTTCTCAACCTAAGACACTTATGAGGATGTATATCTGTTAGGCTATATAGTATCCTCTAACACCAATATAACTAGGGTTGCACAGTTATTAAATATAACACTATGGAAACCTATTGTTTAATCCATATAGATTAAACTGCACTTTCCATGTGACAGGTTCCATGTTCCACATGTGACTTCAGGGATGATGTAGTATTAAATAATACAACTGATTTTATTTTTGCTTTAATTGCCCAAATAATTTCCTCCTAAGTAATTATGGAAAATAGACTATTTTAAACCAGAACATTTTGTGATTTACAAAATGCTGCCTACATTCATTTACTCATACTTACATGTGGCATAGCAAACACGTTTTACAGAACATAGTGTTAAGGAGAACCTATCAGGTGTTTTTTTTTTACCTCACTGATTCCGGTGAATGCAAGTAATGACTTTTGCACATTTACCTTAACTAGTCACAAGGGTGGGAAACAGCTTTATCTAGTCAAACAGAAACAATCTAGAACAATCTAGAAACAGCTTTATCTAGGATACGGCCTCAAAATCCTGACCAAAAAACTCATGTGAACTTACCCTAAGAGGCTCCTTTTAAGACAGCACAATCTAGAGCAGTGCTTCCCAGCCTATGGATCAATCAGTTGTCAAGAGACACAACTCAGTAGACAGCCCACAGGCCACACGAAAATGGTCGCTTACTTACTGTGTAAGAGACCATTTTTCTTGTGGCTGCGGGTATGCACAGTAGGCTCTGCCCGAGGCATGAGGCCTACAAGCTTCACCGCCTCCGCTGGAAGAAGACACAGGAAGACGACATTCCTGAAGAAGATGGAGGCGGCACTGGAAAGTTCTCTGGGGATGCCCCCTGTGCTGTTTGAGTGCTGGGGCCCACCCCTAGTGCTGTGAGAGAACTCATTTGCTTACGGAAGGGCGGCACGGAGAAGACATCTAAAGGTAGGAGACAAATAGCCTTTCTTGAGGCTATTCTGATGTGTTAGGCACAAAAAAATGCTACCTGAATGATAGGATCCCCTTAACTGGTGATAATCACATTCTGTCTAATAAAAATGGACCTTTACATTGTAAAGAAAAAAAATATCGATATCAGTTATAAAGTGCCCCAAAATATTAAAGAATATTTAGGTGAGTATGCTAACTAGAGATGTTTAAAAGGTAATATTTTATTGAAACAATTAAAAAACAAATAACCGACACCAAAGTGCCAGACAACACTACAAAAAGGGTAGAGCTACTAAAAAATCCTCAGATGAGTGTATATTATTTATTTATTTGATTACCACTCACTACTAGGATATTAAACTAACCAGCCAAGGAGGAATGTTTAATGTTGCCCCAAAAATAACACTAGCAACAAATAATAACATTCAATACTCTTGTGTCACCCCCTCTACCTCATAGATTGTACGCTCTTGCAAGCAGGGCCCTCAGTCCCATTGTGTGAAATGACGTTCTTTGTTATGTATCTGTCTGTATTTGAACCTTACAAATTGTACAGTGCTGCGGAATATGTTGGCGCTATAGAAATAAAATTTATTATTATTATTATTACTCCCTTAGCTGATAGTAATATAGCCTAAAATTGACAAGACTAAAAATGCCCAGACTAAAGGACCCAAATAGTACATAAATTCATGAGCATATCTGCCTGTAACCATATGTTACAATATCATGTCACTTCAGATATCTCAGAATATGTAGGTAAAGTAGCCAATTACCCTGCTACATCTAGTGCCACTAACTTGCCCTTAGTAGATGGATCAAGCAGGGTCTAACTAGATAGCCATATGGTAGTTATAACTAGGTCCTGTTCGGGCACTCATTTGTCAAGCGATATTTATGCCTAAGTTATTCTGTCTGATGCGTTTCAATGTATTGGCTGTTAACCGCGCCGACACATATCATCAGAGGCAAACATGAATCAATTTAGGAGGTGGTCTGACCACTAGCGTTTTGTCAGTATTTCCTAACCCACCCGCTCCCCAGCGGCACTACTACATGGCTGTACGAGGCCGCGGGATGTACGGCCTTTTAAAACCCAATACTGACAAAACGCTAGTGGTCAGACCACCTCCTAAATTGATTCATAGTTTTTTTTACTTTAAATGTACAGAGTAATTTTTCCAGTTAAACAACCAATTTAATTTATTTCAAAAGTTATTCATACAAAACTTTGTTTTTCATACACAGACACAGCTCCAAGAAGCCGTGGGAGTTTTTGGAGTTGAGTACTGTGATGCCATAATGAGTAACAGATTTCAGACTTTCATGCTAATTAAAATCTTATGAATGCAAATTACAAAACAAAAACAAAGCTGTTCTAGGTAGAAGCAAGACATATTTGAAATTTATGAATGCAATTAAGATTTCAGATTGTAGCAGAACTGAATGTAGTCATTTTGTTCTCACAAACTAGTAGTACTTGGGAATGATCAGCAGTTGCCTGCCATGCACAGAGCCAATTTCATTGCGGCCACGTCAAAGCAACTCTATAGAAGAGTTATTAAAAATGCACATGTGAATGAAGCTAAATTCCAGACATTTCCTCTATGCAAGGTATACATTGATAGTGTGACTATTTAATTGAATATATGTAATGGAATTGCTAAGACAGCAATTCCCAGAACGGTTAAACCCTGGGAGGGGCACAAGAGACAGTGAGCCCTAAGCTGAAGCCCCCCTCTTTCCCTTCCTATTGCCAGGCCCTATCCTAGGTAATAGGCGACAACCACGAGGACAAACCCTCCCTGAATACGTGAAACACAAAACGCAGACAAGACGAACAACAACAAAGGGAGGTCAGCTAGCCAGGGTTCGGTAACAGGAGAGCGATGCAGTGCCAAATCGGAGTAAAGAGAATAGTCAATGAGAAAAGCCAAAGGTCAGGTATAATAGTATAAGCAATAGGTACAGTAAGAGCAGGTATGCGCACGGCAATAGCAAGCACTGGTGTGAATGGGAACCAAGGCTAAATAGGGAGGAAGAACCCGCCCATGGAGTTCACAGGAAGGCAGGCTGTCAATCAAAGGGCAAGGCCAGATTAACCACTAAGGACAGAGGCAACCTAGGCAGAAGACGGGTGTGGTGCAAATCCAATCAAGGACTAGAGCCGTGTTCACACAGTGCAACTAAAAACTTTACGCAGATTATCAAACTGCACGCGCCTCCTGCGCCGCAGCACACGAGCAGAGGGCGGCGCAGGGGCCCGAACAGGCAGAGATGTTACAGTACCCCCCCTTTTATGAGGGGCCACCGGACCCTCACCAGACAAACCAGCTCTAGAGGGATTCTGAGTTTTCCTTGCCTTGTATTTTGGTTCTGCTTGAACCACAGACGCTTGAGAACCAGGCAAACATTTTTTATTCACCTGGCGCTTCTGATACCACCAGGTTTTAATACCAGAGGGGCACTCACAACTTTTAGTAGCTGAGACCTTCTCCTCACTGACACAATCTACAGAATGTAAAGCAATACAGTGAGATGAGCAATGATCTCCCCACTTTACCAACTCCTTTTTACCCCAATCCAAAATAGGGTTATGGAGCTTCAGCCAGGGGAACCCCAAAATAACATCAGCAGAGAGATTCTCCATAACAAAAAGGCTTATGACCTCTGAATGTGAAGAACCCACTTGCAAAGAGATCAAGGGGGGTTTAAAACTGACTTTACCCCTGGCCAGTGGAGTAGAATCCGCTCCCGTAACAGACATAGGCGAGTCCAGTGGCAAAAGCTCAATGCCCAAAGATTCAACAACTGAATATTTAACAAAATTTGCTGCAGACCCAGAGTCAACTAGGGCCTTGCCAGAAACAGATCTGTCTCCAGAGGACAGAGACACAGATAACAACATCTTATTGTTATTCCCCCCAAATACCTGGTTGCCTGAGTGGTTCTTCTGATTACCACTCAGGCACTGAAGTCTTTGTGCAGGTGACAAGGGTCTGATAGAGCAGTCTCGGATGATATGACCAGAGGAACCACAGTACAGGCACAGGTTATTCCTGAGACGATGCTCTCGTCGTGTCTTGGCGTCCATAGCTCCCAGTTGCATGGGTTCCTCACCAGAAGTGATGGGAGGAAAGGTAGGTTTTTCAGAGGAGAGGGAGGAAGAGACAGAAAACTTGGAGGCAACAGACCCTACTCTCTCTTTTAAATTTTCTCGGATCTTGCGGTCCCCTGAGAAACGATCTGGGAGTAACATCTTGACCTTGTAAGGTGCCAAAACAGCTGGGGATGGTGCAGCAGCCTCAGTTAGGGTCTGAACCTGTTTAGCAAGCTCAGCTACCAGGCCTGTCAGTCCCTCCAACTTGACTGCAAAGCACTGAATAGGATCCATGCTGTCTGTAGGGAAGCAATGGATGTAGGTTTTTGGGCTTGTTATTATGTAATGGAATTGCTAAGACAGCAATTCCCAGAATGGTTAAACCCTGGGAGGGGCAAAAGAGACAGTGAGCCCTAAGCTGAAGCCCCCCTCTTTCCCTTCCTATTGCCAGGCCCTATCCTAGGTAATAGGCGACAACCACGAGGACAAACCCTCCCTGAATACGTGAAACACAAAACGCAGACAAGACGAACAACAACAAAGGGAGGTCAGCTAGCCAGGGTTCGGTAACAGGAGAGCGATGCAGTGCCAAATCGGAGTAAAGAGAATAGTCAATGAGAAAAGCCAAAGGTCAGGTATAATAGTATAAGCAACAGGTACAGTAAGAGCAGGTATGCGCACGGCAATAGCAAGCACTGGTGTGAATGGGAACCAAGGCTAAATAGGGAGGAAGAACCCGCCCATGGAGTTCACAGGAAAGCAGGCTGTCAATCAAAGGGCAAGGCCAGATTAACCACTAAGGACAGAGGCAACCTAGGCAGAAGACGGGTGTGGTGCAAATCCAATCAAGGACTAGAGCCGTGTTCACACAGTGCAACTAAAAACTTTACGCAGATTATCAAACTGCACGCGCCTCCTGCGCCGCAGCACACGAGCAGAGGGCGGCGCAGGGGCCCGAACAGGCAGAGATGTTACAATATAAGGAAAATGTTTGTTCCATTGAATGGAAGTTGATATTATTGTTACCACCTACTGTACAGACCAAAAGTTTGGACACACCTTCTCATTCAAAGAGTTTTCTGTATTTTCATGACTATGAAAATTGGAGATTCACACTGAAGATAAACAACAAAAAAGTATGAAACAACTGAAAATATGTCTTATATTCTAGGTTCTTCAAAGTTGGCACCTTTTGCTTTGATTCCTGCTTTGCACACTCTTGGCATTTTCTTGATGAGCTTCAAGAGGTAGTCACCGGAAATGGTCTTCCAACAGTCTTGAAGGAGTTCCCAGAGATGCTTAGCACTTGTTAACCCTTTTGCCTTCAGTCTGCGGTCCAGCTTACCCCAAACCATCTCGATTGGGTTCAGGTCTGGTGACTGTGGAGGCCAGGTCATCTGGAGTAGCACCCCATCACTCTCCTTCTTGGTCAAATAGCCCTTACACAGCCTAGAGGTGTGTTTGGGGTCATTGTCCTGTTGAAAAATAAATGATGTTCCAACTAAACGCAAACCGGATGGAATAGCATGCCGCTGCAAGATGCTGTGGTAGCCATGCTGGTTCAGTATGCCTTCAATTTTGAATAAATCCCCAACAGTGTCACCAGCAAATCACCCCCACACCATCACACCTCCTCCTCCATGCTTCACGATGGGAACCAGGCATGTAGAGTCCATCCGTTCACCTTTTCTGTGTCGCACAAAGACATGGTGGTTGGAACCAAAGATCTCAAATTTGGACTTATCAGACCAAAGCACAGATTTCCACTGGTCTAATGTCCATTCTTTGTGTTCTTTAGCCCAAACAAGTCTCTTCTGCTTGTTGCCTGTTTTCAGAAGTGGTTTTCTAGCAGCTATTTTACCATGAAGGCTGCGGCTGCACAAAGTCTCCTCTTAACAGCTGTTGTAGAGATGTGTCTGCTGCTAGAACTCTGTGTGGCATTGACCTGGTCTCTAATCTGAGCTGCTGTTAACCTGCGATTTCTGAGGCTAGTGAATCGGATGAACTTATCCTCTGCAGCAGAGGTGACTCTTGGTCTTACTTTCCTGGGGCGGTCCTCATGTGAGCCAGTTTCTTTGTAGCACTTGATGGTTTTTGCAACTGCAGTTGGGGACACTTTCAAAATTTTCCTAATTTTTCAGACTGACTCACCTTCATTTCTTAAAGTAATGATGGCCACTCGTTTTTCTTTACTTAGCTGATTTTTCTTGCCATAATACAAATTCTAACAGTCTATTCAGTAGGACTATCAGCTGTGTATCCACCTGACTTCTGCACAACACAACTGATGGCCCCAACCCCATTTATAAGGCAAGAAATCCCACTTATTAAACCTGACAGGGCACACCTGTGAAGTGAAAACCATTTCAGGTGACTACCTCTTGAAGCTCATTAAGAGAATGCCAAGAGTGTGCAAAGCAGTAATCAAAGCAAAAGGTGGCTACTTTGAAGAACCTAGAATATAAGACATATTTTTAGTTGTTTCACACTTTTAAGTATATAATTCCACATGTGTTAATTCATAGTTTTGATGCCTTCAGTGTGAAGCTATAATTTTAATATTCATGAAAATACAGAAAACTCTTTGAATGAGAAGGTGTTTCTAAACTTTTGGACTGTACTTTATGTTTGAAGGGTTTGTGTACATTTATCAAATAATCCTACTAATATTATAAATGTGAAAGTTTGTATGTTTGTTACCCAATCATGCTAATTAGACTGGCGCATGATACATCGTGCACTCCTCTACTATTGTTTCCTATGGGAGGCTGTTGCTGCTGATGATGACTCAGCTTCCTCTTTGCACACACACACAGGAGATAATAGCAGGGACGAGTGCTGCTGGGAACTTCCTGTGCTGGCTGGAAGCTCATTAGCATATGAATAAAACCGGACTTATTCAGAAACATATGAGTATGACACTTAGTATAAAAGAAATATACTACACATCCAGTTTAGGTCAATAAACTTGTCATAATTTTATTTATTACATCATACACATATATAAAAGATGGACATTAGAAGGGGAATCTACAAATACAAACTGACTGGGTAAAAGGGAAGTGCAGCAGATGGTACGTGGTCCCTTTAAGTATTTACATACAATGGAATACACATGGATTAAGCTAATGCCAGAAAGGACCTCAGCATTGGAGTCCTTTATACACCGTGTGTGGACATTATATACACATAGCAATAGTATCAATAGCCGCTGAGGTATATATCATGAGTGGCCACTAAGTTATACACATTGCCACAACAGCTCAAAGAAAGTGCTAGAAGTTTAAAGTTACCATGTGGTCCAATATACACTCACCGGCCACTTTATTAGGTACACCTGTCCAACTGCTCGTTAACACTTAATTTCTAATCAGCCAATCACATGGCGGCAACTCAGTGCATTTCGGCATGTAGACATGGTCAAGACAATCTCCTGCAGTTCAAACCGAGCATCAGTATGGGGAAGAAAGGTGATTTGAGTGCCTTTGAACGTGGCATGGTTGTTGGTGCCAGAAGGGCTGGTCTGAGTATTTCAGAAACTGCTGATCTACTGGGATTTTCACGCACAACCATCTCTAGGGTTTACAGAGAATGGTCCGAAAAAGAAAAAACATCCAGTGAGCAGCAGTTCTGTGGGCGGAAATGCGTTGTTGATGCCAGAGGTCAGAGGAGAATGGCCAGACTGGTTCGAGCTGATAGAAAGGCAACAGTGACTCAAATAGCCACCCGTTACAACCAAGGTAGCCAGAAGAGCATCTCTGAACGCACAGTACATCGAACTTTGAGGCAGATGGGCTACAGCAGCAGAAGACCACACCGGGTGCCACTCCTTTCAGCTAAGAACAGGAAACTGAGGCTACAATTTGCACAAGCTCATCGAAATTGGACAATTGAAGATTGGAAAAACGTTGCCTGGTCTGATGAGTCTCGATTTCTGCTGCGACATTCGGATGGTAGGGTCAGACTTTGGCGTCAACAACATGAAAGCATGGATCCATCCTGCCTTGTATCAACGGTTCAGGCTGGTGGTGGTGGTGTCATGGTGTGGGGAATATTTTCTTGGCACTCTTTGGGCCCCTTGGTACCAATTGAGCATCGTTGCAACGCCAAAGCCTACCTGAGTATTGTTGCTGACCATGTCCATCCCTTTATGCCCACAATGTACCCAACATCTGATGGCTACTTTCAGCAGGATAATGCGCCATGTCATAAAGCTGGAATCATCTCAGACTGGTTTCTAGAACATGACAATGAGTTCACTGTACTCCAATGGCCTCCACAGTCACCAGATCTCAATCCAATAGAGCATCTTTGGCATGTGGTGGAACGGGAGATTCGCATCATGGATGTGCAGCCGACAAATCTGCGGCAACTGTGTGATGCCATCATGTCAATATGGACCAAAATCTCTGAGGAATGCTTCCAGCACCTTGTTGAATCTATGCCACAAAGAATTGAGGCAGTTCTGAAGGCAAAAGGGGGTCCAACCCGTTACTAGCATGGTGTACCTAATAAAGTGGCCGGTGAGTGTATGTCTCCTATCCATTAGAGTAATAGCATTGATACACACACATTGGTGACTATAACAACATAGGTTCACATGTATCCTATACCACTATATACAGGTTTAATAGCACTGTGGCTTACCCATGTTGCCAATAGGAGGTATACAAATCAGGACAGGCACTCACTCCCCAGTACCTGACGCGCGTTTCGGCTATGCAGCCTTCATCATAATTAATATGTATTTTTCATCAAAATGAAGCCTGCTCCTCTAGTTAAAGTGCACCTCTAGCTATACAAGACAGATTATTGTGCAGGAACAATTGTTTTGATTCTGCTGTACTCATGCTGTGGGATTCTCATAAATCTGCAGTAGGAGATAGTGTCTTGCTTGTTCTCATATGCTTCTGTATTCCGCTAATATCGGGCAAACATACTTGTACATAAATGGTATATTGTAAATACTTCAACATTCAACATTTGTGTTTAGTGAAATATACATTATCTTAAAGCATTATTAAGTTATCACTACAGACATATTCATATTGGTTTCCACCTCTCATAAATACTATATAAAATGATGTCAGGTGAAACCCAGGAAATAATGGCAGATACTCAGAAAAAGCAGTTGCTAGATTAGATTCTCGGGTTGATTATGTAAATTTCCAGAAACCAGTATCAAATTATTCATATTTTTCAAATCCTAACCTCATTGACCTGCCTCATTTACTCATTTTTTTTAAAATTACATCTGGGTTAATTAAACCACTTGTGTGTTGCCAAAATAATATACAGTCCTATGAAAAAGTTTGGGCACCCCTATTAATCTTAATCATTTTTTGTTCTAAATATTTTGGTGTTTGCAACAGCCATTTCAGTTTGATATATCTAATAACTGATGGACACAGTAATATTTCAGGATTGAAATTAGGTTTATTGTACTAACAGAAAATGTGCAATATGCATTAAACCAAAATTTGACCGGTGCAAAAGTATGGGCACCCTTATCATTTTATTGATTTGAATTCCCCTAACTACTTTTTACTGACTTACTGAAGCACAAACTTGGTTTTGTAACCTCAGTGAGCTTTGAACTTCATAGCCAGATGTATCCAATCATAAGAAAAGGTATTTAAGGTGGCCAATTGCAAGTTGATCTCCTATTTGAATCTCCTCTGAAGAGTGGCATCATGGGCTACTCAAAACAACTCTCAAATGATCTGAAAACAAAGATTGTTCAACATAGTTGTTCAGGGGAAGGATACAAAAAGTTGTCTCAGAGATTTAACCTGTCAGTTTCCACTGTGAGGAACATAGTAAGGAAATGGAAGACCACAGGGACAGTTCTTGTTAAGCCCAGAAGTGGCAGGCCAAGAAAAATATCAGAAAGGCAGAGAAGAAGAATGGTGAGAACAGTCAAGGACAATCCACAGACCACCTCCAAAGAGCTGCAGCATCATCTTGCTGCAGATGGTGTCACTGTGCATCGGTCAACTATACAGCGCACTTTGCACAAATAGAAGCTGTATGGGAGAGTGATGAGAAAGAAGCCGTTTCTGCACGTACGCCACAAATAGAGTTGCCTGAGGTATGAAAAAGCACATTTGGACAAGCCAGCTTCATTTTGGAAACAAAAATTGAGTTGTTTGGTTATAAAAAAAGGCGTTATGCATGGCGTCCAAAAAGAAACAGCATTCCAAGAAAAACACATGCTACCCACTGTAAAATTTGGTGGAGGTTCCATCATGCTTTGGGGCTGTGTGGCCAATGCCGGCATCGGGAATCTTGTTAAAGTTGAGGGTCGCATGGATTCCACTCAGTATCAGCAGATTCTTGAGAATAATGTTCAAGAATCAGTGACGAAGTTGAAGTTACGCCGGGGATGGATATTTCAGCAAGACAATGATCCAAAACACCGCTCCAAATCCTCAGGCATTCATGCAGAGGAACAATTACAATGTTCTGGAATGGCCATCCCAGTCCCCAGACCTGAATATCATTGAACATCTGTGGGATGATTTGAAGCGGGCTGTCCATGCTCGGCGACCATCTAACTTAACTGAACTTGAATTGTTTGTCCAAAATACCTTTATCCAGGATCCAGGAACTGATTAAAAGCTACAGGAAGCGACTAGAGGCTGTTATCTTTGCAAAAGGAGGATGTACTAAATATTAATGTCACTTTTCTGTTGAGGTGCCCATACTTTTGCACCGGTCAAATTTTGGTTTAATGCATATTGCGCATTTTCTGTTAGTACAATAAACCTCATTTCAATCCTGAAATATTACTGTGTCCATCAGTTATTAGATATATCAAACTGAAATGGTTGTTGCAAATACCAAAATATTTAGAACTAAAAATGATTAAGATTAATAGGGGTGCCCAAACTTTTTCATAGGACTGTAAAGGGTTTTGAAACATCTATAGATACAACATGAACAATGAACAAGACTTTATAAGCATTCCAATGTAACAAATAATGTCATAGCACTCTTTGCACTGTTATTCTGCAAGCAACAGTGTATATTGATTGGTGCACATTTGCAAGGCCTTTGCATGAATTACATCTTTGTGTTGGTCTTTCATTTACTCATAAGAATCATTCATTGTATGGAAGATGGCAGAGACATCACTTACAAAAAATAATTGGCTTTCCAGTACAGTTTATTTGACAATGCTAAATTATTGCAGGATACGTGCTATGTTTTTTAACTGTGTTCTAACTTAATAATCATACTTATTAATATTCTTTTACAAAGTATTTGTCAACCTTTATGGACAGATAGATAATAGCCATGCCAAACCAGTAATTTGCTTAGTTTCTAAACATTATTTCTATGACTGTCTTGTAGCTATAAATTAATGTGTTAACTTTTCTCACTAAGTCCCTATAGCATTGACTTATGTGTTGAAATAAATATATTCAAACTATGCAAATAGGACCAAAAACATACATTTGTAAGTGTACGTTAATACATTAACTTTTGTTTAGTCTAATGGACACATGGTGCGCATCTTGCTGCATTTGACTTCCTCCCACGTATGAAAATTGAAGCTGTAATAATACCAGATTTGTTTATTCTTGAGACCCATTCATAATATGGTAATATCGATGTGTTCCAATTTCTGTGGTTAGAGACGTTCAAAATACAAACATAATAGATATCTCATATTATCCCAGTTATGTAACAACATGTTCTCTTCAAATATAGTATACACCAAATAAAATATATTGTATTGCTTTTTTGGAGTTACCGTATTTTTTGGACTATAAGACGCACTTTTTTTCCCCAAAATTTGGGGGGAAAAGAAGGGTGCGTCTTATAGGCCGAATGTGGCGCCTGGCATCCGCTCTAATAGAGAGGCGGAAGCCGGCAAGTGATAGACGCCATTACAGGTGCCGGGGCCTGAGACATCGCTGCCCTGCCCTGCATGAAGCCAGCAGCAGGGGCGATGCTATTCCGCTCCTCCGTCCCCCCGCCGCTGGCTTCATGCAGAGCAGGGCAGCGATGTCTCAGGCCCCGGCGTCTATCCCTCCCCGGCATCCGCCTCTCTAGTACAGCGGATGCCGGGTCAGTATCAGCGGCCCCTTCTCCCCCGGGGCCGGTCCCCACCGGCCCCGTACCTGTAAAGATGCAGGCCGGCTCCTTCGCGGCGACATCGCAGGAGCCGACCTGTTCGGGTGACAGCCGGGAGCCTAATGAGGCTCCCCGGCCTGTCACTGCTGTATTAGTATTGCGGCTGGTCTCTATGACCAGCCGTAATACTAATAGATAGAATGTCCCATAGACGGCAATACAGTTGTATTGCCGTCTATGGGACTTGCGATCAAGTGACCGCAGGTTCAAGCCCCGGGGCGGGAATAAAATAGTAAAAAAAAAAAAAAAAAAAAAAAAAAAGCTTTAAAAATATATAATAAAAATATGAAATAAATAAAAGTTCTAAATCACCTCCTCTCCCTAGAATATATATATAAAAGTAGAAAATCATATATCATAAACCACCGGTTTTTTTTTTCAATAAAAGGTGATCTAAGCAATAGATATTCCCCGAAATGGTATAACTAAAAAGTACTTCTGGACCCGCAAAAAAAAACACTCTATGCATCCCCGTACAGCTGCAGGGTCACCTGTCAATGTGGCCTTGCAGCTGTTGCAAAACTACAACTCCCATATATTAAATATTTTACCAGTTTTTGCTTCAAAATTTTTTTCCCCTATTTTCTTCCTCTAAAACCTAGGTGCGTCTTATAGTCCGAAAAATACGGTATATATTTTTCTTTTGAATTAGTATACATACAGCTCTGGAAAAAAAAAAAAAAAAAAAAAGAGACCACTGCAAAATTTTCAGTTTCAGATTTTTCTCTTCATTGGTATTGTAAGCCGATGGCTTGTCAGGTAATGGAGGGGTGTACATCTCACCCAGACTACTAAGGTGGGTGAGATGAGAAAACTCTAGAAAGAACATTTCTCAGCAGATAACTATTGTCTGCTGAGGGTTATTTGAGAGTTCCGGTTACTGGGCTGGATTTTTAGGAATGGCAGGTAGGTTGGTAGTGGGACCTGTCATTCTACCCCTCTTCAGTCCACACTTTGTGGATGTTCCAGCAGCGACTCAGCTGCAGAGAGTCTGCTCATCAATGGAGGATTAAGAAGTCAGCTCCAGCAGCAGACTGGGGGCAGAGCTTGGCTGGAGAGCCAAAGAAAGAGGTCATATTTTTGTAGCTGTGTCCTGAGTGATTCTACTGACTTTTGATTTCTGTGATTCTAGGTGAGGTAACCTATTCTTATGTTTAGTTAGAGCCTAGTCGAGCAGGTACTAAAGAAACTGGACTTTTGTATCTATTCACCCCAGACCCTGACAGTATATTTTTGAGAAAAATGTACATTGGTCTTTTATTATATAAACTACTGACAACATGTCTCCGAAATTGAAAGCAAAAAAGCAAATGAGAAATCATAAAAATAATTTTTAAAAAAAGCTGCGCTGTCAGACCTAAAATAATGCAAAGAAAACAAGTTCATATTTATTTAGAAACAACAATACTAATCTTTTAACTCTGGAAGAGTTCACAGATCAATATTTGATGGAATAACCATGATTTTTAATCCCAGCTTTCATGCATCTTGGCATACTTTCCACCAGTCTTTCACACTGCTTTTGGGTGACCTTATGTCACTCCTGGCACAAAAATTTCAGTTCTTCTTTGTTTGATGGCTTGTGACTATCCATCTTTCTCTTGATTACATTCCAGAGGTTTTCAATGGGGTTCAGGTCTGGAGATTGGGCTGGCCATGACAGGGTCTTGATGTGGTGCTCCTTCATCCACACATTACCTGGAGTCCATCCACACTGGGTTACCTAGGGTCCATCAGCAAAATTCATTCTGAGGGCCCACTATACATCAATACATGCAAATATTACCTGATGCTCATTCTCAAATTCCTAAAAACTTTTTTAAAAAACCTAAAATTCAGTAGTAATTGCTGCTTAGCCTTTGCCTCTATTTCTGTCTTAGAGTTCTGTCAGTAGTCTGCTGAATGACACTTGCTTCGAACTAGGGCTGTCTTTGATCTGTGCCAGGTATATATACCCACATAAGATGATTAGTAACTAGGGTCCCTGCCGTATGATAGGGCCCAGAGAGGAAGGATAGTGATTGGCCTGATTTTGCTCCTAGGTGTCATCTCAGCTGCCCAATGTGTTTACAGTATATAAAAATAAACTGGGTAGTTTCTTAAATAATGTACCCGGTATATTATACTGACATATAGAATGGTTGAGATTCTGTATGAAAAGTTTCTTTATTAGAGATGAGCGAGTAGTATTCAATCGAGTAGGTATTCGATAGAATACTACGGTATTCAAAATATTCATATACAGCAGTCTCCATTGTGGTACGATCTTAGACTCCGCCTCCGGCAGAACCAGCGTTGATTGGCCGAATGCTGTACACTGTATAGCATTCTTCCAGTCAACGTTGGTCAATGCATTCCTATGAGAAAAAGTCAGCTCCCGCATATCCGCAAGCTGCCAGCTCTCCCGACTAGCAAAGAAGAGCCTGCTGCAGAACCAGCGTTGATTTGCTGAATGCTATACACTGTTTAGCATTTGGCCAATCAATGCTGGTTCTGCAAGACGAGTAAGTTCACAATAGCGCTTGCCTCCCATCCGGAAGGAGTCCGCAGAAGGATCCCCCTGAATGGAATATCAGCGCAACTGCAAGCGCTGTGCAGTTAAAGCGCACGGAGCCGTTATAGTCTATGGGGTCCGTGCGATTTAACTGCACAGCGCTCCTCCTAAACACTCTCCTCCTGCTACTCATGGACTTGGTGACTCTCCTTTGGTCGAATAGTGGTTTCCCCTGAAATGAGAATTTTTTTCCCTACAGGCTGTAATGGGATTCGATATTTGATAGAGTAGTCGAATATTTAGGCTCTACTCAAAACGAATATCGAATCTCGAATATTTCACTACTTGCTCATCTCTAGTCTTTATGAAGTACAATACCAGGGTGAGCGGGGAACCCACTAGGAGATTCACCTGTTTACTTGTGAGCCTGTCTGAGCCTCACTGCACCTAACAGAACACCCATTTTTCACATGGTGCACAGAAGAACTCTTCTTAAAAGTTGAATTTCTTAGCAACAAAATTGCAGTATGACACAAATACGGTAATTCACTATGCCAAGAACAGTTCCTAGTACAGGTTTAGAAGTGAATTTTGGTGGTGGTAGAAGAAGTTGCTCCCTTTAAATGAAATTACTTTCATGCTCATAGTTTCATAAGAAAAACTATAAGGATTTATACTTTAATAATCTTTCTAAATAACTGTATTAGAGGATTTAGAAGTTAAAGCCCTGGACGGGTCCACGGTTCTACTGTATTCAATTCAGTAGTCTACAACTAAAACTTTATTTTAACTGCTTAATCCCCCAATTAAATTAGTTAGAAAAAACATTGAAGTCCTGTATTATAATCATTTTCTTATGAAACCAGGGGGGCACTCTACACTTTTAATAAATATTCTAATTGATGACAAATAGATAATCTGCTACAACCATCTTCTAGCTCAGCTTGCCTTCAACAGCTAACACCAATGGTTTCAATAATGCTATTTTAACTCAATCACCGACTGCAGAGTACCGTATTTTTCGGACTATAAGGCGCACCGGACTATAAGGCGCACCATATAGGGTGACACAGGGGACAGAAGCATCAGCAGCTGCAGGGGATGATGCGCTCCCAGCTTTCCAGTGTGATACAGAAACTAGGCGGGGCTGCGGCCCAGGCCCCACCCACACAACAGACTGCTGTGAAGAACACGTAAGGCAGCGAGGGGGCGTGGCCAACATGGCCAGACGCTGTCCTAACATCGCGCCACAGAGTGCAGTTGTCACGGAGCGGTCACTTCGGCACGGCAGAGAGACCAGCGACAGCACGACCGGGACCCAACCAGTTGTATTGGGGAAGAGACAGCTTCAAATTGAGTTTCTGCAGCTTCCATTAGAGGTAGGACAGATCCATATATAAGGCGCACCGGACTATAAGGCGCACTTGCAATTTCTGAGAAAATTCTAGTATTTTATGTGCGCCTTATAGTCCGGAAAATACGGTAGATATTTTATGATAGCTTAAGTATAATTCTTGGATGAATCATCAAGCAATCTTTCTGTCTGCACAAATAGACAAATAAGCTATCTGAAAAGTATTGATGTTTCATATGATATTGGAACAAGTTCTACAAATAACTCCTTATGACTGATGCCTGATGAACATGACTCATATACATTGCTGCTACCATAAGACTCCTACTTCTGAGTCATTCATATTGAAAGATATATTTTATTCAGCTGCCTGTGCTATAAATATTTAGTTTTCTGATACATACCTAACAACAAATGTAAAAAAGTATGACTAGACTGGCATAAATCTTTACAGCTTTACTTTGGTTAGAAGATTACATTAAGGGCTAGTTCATACGGCGTAAAAGGGTTAGGATTTTGTTGCGGAATCCGCGTCAAAATCCTGCCCAAAAAACCGCCTTTCTTCAGGCGGATTCCATGGCTGATTCAACTGCGGCCGTCTGCCTCACGACACCACCCTCCTGACTAGACCCATATATTTGGGCCGCGACTGTCAGAAGCTGTGACAGTTGAGGCTAGCCGCGGCAGTAGCATATTGGTCCGGATTCTGACGAGGCTTCCCGTGTCAAAATCCAGACCAAAATACTACGTGTGAACTAACCCTAATTAGAAATCAGCATAACTGTTTATCCTTCCCCATGATAAAGTACAGATGCAAGGGGTTTCTATTAGGGTTATGCATTTCTATCAGATAGAGTCTAATAGAAGCATAAAGATCAGAATGATTAGAGAATGTTTTGGCTCATTCAAATATGTATCCAGCACTCTAGATTCCTCAGAGGTAGATAGAGATGGCTCTGCACACCTATACAACAGCATACCAGAGAAGTGGCACATCACATAAGGCTCTGATCACAACATTCCCAACCCAAATATGTGTAGCCTTTTGCATATTCATGCCAATTTATAAAAAGCACTATAGACCAGACCTGGGCAATGTGCGGCCCGTGGGCCACATCCGGCCCTCTGACTGCTTCTGTCCGGCCCGCATAGCTAGTGGAAGGTTTTTCAAGGACCTGTGTCATCACAGCCTATCACCTGGATAGGCTATGACTCGTTAGTGGGCGGAGTCACACAGGACTGTGTGCTTGCTGCAAGCTGCCGGCAATGGAGGCTGCTGGATGATAGACAGAAGAGACCGCATGTGTGAGCAAGAGGGGGGAACTAGGGGCAGATGTAGGGGGTAGTTAAACTGAATGCACATGGAGGGGGGATATTAAACTAGGGGGCAAATGTTCAAGGACCTGTGAGATGTCATCACAGCCTATCACCAGGATAGGCTATGACTCATCAGTGGGTGGAGCCACATGGGACTGTGTGCTTGCTGCAAGCTGCTGGCAATGGGGGCTACTGGATGATAAAGAGAGAAGAGACAGCATGTGTGAGCAAGAGGGGGAAATTAGGAACAGATGTAGGGGAGCAGTTAAACTTAATGCACATGTAGGGGGGACATTAAACTAGGGGGCAGATGGAGGGTGACATTAAACTGGGGCAGCTGAAGGAGGATATTAAATCATGGGGGGTAGCTGGAGGGGGACATGTCTGCCTCCAGCTGCCCCAGTTTAATGTCCCCTCTAGTTTCTGCTGATTTTTACTTGGGCACCAGGAGAGGGAATTAATACTGTGGGACATTTGGAGGGAAACGTTATAATGTGTGTGTGGGGGGGGTATAATGTTAGGGTGACTGTAGGAGGATTTTACTTTGTGGGGCACATGGAAAAATGATTGAGAATGGGTGGAGTCAGTGGAGAAGTGGGTGGAGCTAAATTTGCCACGCGCATGGCCCTCTAGAACCGTTACAATTTCTCATGTGGCCCCATGGGAAAATTAATTGCCCACCCCTGCACCCCTGTGACAAATTTACTGTACTTTCCAAGAGTAAACCAACTGACATTTGAGTGAAGAGGAATGTGCCTATCAATAACTCCAAAACAGATGGGATGAAGATTGACATATGAAACTCCAGTCTTGGTAACTCCCATTGTGTTCAGAGTATTCCTTCAACTCTTGTAATGTATGTTAACTAAATCATGGATGCTCCACTACCAAACAGCATTTTAGTAACATCCTTTTACTCCTAGGCCAGTGACAGTGACAAGGGGACATCCTCTACGTCTGGAAGAGAGAAAGCTTCACTAGCAACATAGAAGGGGATTTTTTTTACAGTAGGAACAGTGAGGCTCTGGAACTCTCTGCCCCAGGAAGTGGTGATGGTGGATTCATTGAACAAATTCAAAGAGGGCCTGGATGCCTTTCTTGAAGAGAACAATATTACGGGTTATTGATTCTAGATTTTAAGGACACGTTGATCCAGGGTTTTTATACTGACTGTCAGATTGGAGTCGGGAAGGAATTTTTTCCACTGAAATTGGGCAATTGGCATAATCCTCATGGAGTTTTTTTGCCTTCCCCTGATTCAACACTGTAGGGGATTGTAGGGTTATAGGTTGGACTTGATGGATCGATGTCTTCATCCAACCTCATCTATTATGTAACAGAAAGTGATATTAACATTAAAATTGTGACTACCTAGTATAATCCTATTATATAATAGATCCCTCTGATTGTAATAGGTAAAGTTGGTATACTATTCAAACTAAGGAATGATGACTCTTTAATCCCGATTTGTGCCATACTATTATTATTATTATTATTATTATTATTATTATTAATTTATAAAGCACCATTAATTCCATGGTGCTTTACTAGTATTTCGTGGTGAGCATATAGATAACAAGATAGAAGCTGTGCCTATAACATTACTTCGGGTCTTGGCTGTATTACACAGACTAGCCACTGGAGTCAGAAAATATGCTGTGTTAATCCCCCTGCTATTGATCATCTGGTTTGGAGGCAATATCGATTTCCCCTTTCAGCCCTTGGATTGTGGGATCTGAAGGGCTGTCTATACCTACTGCAGATAGGGAGCCTGTGCACCAGCAGATCCCAGATTCAAATCTCTGTGTGAGTCAGGAAAAAAGTAAAAGAAAAAGTTTAAAAAGTTATGCATAACGTATAAAAAATAAATAATACTAATAAAAAAAAAACACCTTTTAATTTCAATAATACATAATGTGAACTGTAAACAAAAAAGCAAACAAAACATGTTAAGTATCTCCATGCACGTATAAGTTCTCACTATCCAAAAATAGCGTAATTTGTCTCTTACTCTGAATGTTGTTAAAAAAAATTATTATACCCCCAAAGTGCAAATGAATGAATTTTGGTCACTGTGGATCCCTTAAAAATAGCAATAGTGAGGAAAAAGTCATACATGCTAAAAGTTGGTACCAATAAAAACTGCAACTTGCCCTGCATATAAAGAGCCTTTTCATATTTGTCAGAAAAACAGTATGTATAGGTGTCAGCATACAGTGACCCAAGGAAAAATCATTCATTTTCGAAAAAAGACATTTTATTAATCAACGCAGTAAAACATATTAAAACCTATATAAACATTGTGAGGCTGTAATTGTAAGAGCTTGCAAGACAAAGTCATGTCGTTTTTAATGGAGAGAACACTATAAGAACAAAATGCAAAAAATGATGATTTAATTGAAGTTTTTTTTACAAGAACTCCCTAAAATTGTTAATAAAACCTAATCAAAACATTATATGTACCCCCCAAAATGGTTCCTATTAAAGATGGGGGAACAAAGCAAACACCAAACTTGTTCAGATAGGACCAGAAGGGAAATTATTTTAATATTATAATTACTATTATATATAGTTATTATTATATATTCAAATTTATAATAGATTCTAATTATTATAATAGCTAGAGACAAGTCACAAAGTTGAAAACAATTTTATACCTCTTACCTCTTTTGAGCCTCCTTTTGGCATCTAGCGCTCCATGTGCATTTGTGACATCATGACACTTGGCGTACCCAGGTCACTGGAGATGAGCGAGTAGTGAAATATTCAAGATTCGATATTCGTTTTGAGTAGAGCCTCAATATTCGACTACTCGACCGAATATCGAATCCCATTATAGTCTATGGGAATCAAATGCTCGTTTCATGGGAAACCACAATTCGAGAAATAGGAGTCACCAAGTCCACAAGTAGCAGGAGGAGAGTGTTGAGGAGGAGCGAAGGAGAAAGTGGTTATTAGGGAAGTCAGCACCGGGAACTATCTAGGGCCGGATACGGTTTCTGTATATTACCAGGAGAGCACAGACTGTCAAAACTAGCCTAGTACCCGATGTTAGGAGTATTTAGGTTCTTTAATTTCTATTTTTCTTACCTGGGGAGTTTTTGGCTGCGCAGTGTCTGGGGTGGCATCCTGGCGCTGCGGGGTTGTCCTGTCGTGAGTATTGGTGCACACCTTCTGACTTGCACGCACTGCTGGTAGGCAGCTTTATTTCCTGGTTGATTAGTCTGTCCTCCCATTTGCACCTGGGAGGAGTGGTCTCTACTCTGTATTTAAACCCATGCCTCCCATGGTTCTGTGCTGAGTGTCGCTTTTACAGAGCTAGGCCTTAGCAGGAGGAGTAGGTGGTGTTCTGGGATAGAGGAAGTTCCGTGGTTGATTTTTGGGAGGTTTGGGTGAACGAGTTGGTTTGTGTGTTTTCCCTTCTGTGTTCACCAATCCTCCCTCTGTGTATAATTGACTGTGTGAGTGAATTGCCTTATCCTTTGATTTCTACTCAGTTTCCCTGTGTTTGTTTCCTAGTGTAAGGTTCCTTCCCATATTGGTTTGGGGGAATCCTTTCCCACATTTTTCCTGTGTGCTGCTTGTGTTGTTAGTCAGCGCACACCCTTGTCAGTCCCTGTCAGTAGCAGCTTCACTTGTTCGTTAGGGGTGACCCCCTTTAGTCTCCAGTCCCTAGAGGTCTTATAGGGCATTCCTTCTCCCACTTCCCTCTAGGCCTACGGAATCAGTGAGAGAGGAGCTGTCGGGGTCAGGCTTAGCCTGAGTACAGCCGACCCACACCCGTGAGGCAGGGACCGGGATAGCTAGTGGGAGTAGTGCAGGGCGAGATTTCCTTCTGCTGTCCCTTAGCCCCGTTGAAGCTACCTGGACTGACATAACAGTACACTCAGCCGGTTAAAAAAAAAAATAAAAAAAAATAAAAGGTTCGTTTGCATTATGACGGACCTGAAACAGTTGTACCAGGCGGTGCAGCAGATTTCCACTGAGATGGAGGGGATTAAGCTACGAATGGATGCCATCCAAGCTTCTGGCGTATCTCAAGTACAGCAGTTGGCTCAACACACAGCCTCTCAGGTGGAGGGCATACAGAGGCAGGTGAGTAGCGCCCCTGTGGGTCGGCCTCTGGAGCCAAAAGTCAGCTTACCTGAACCCTTCCGAGGTAAGAGGTCAGATTTTTTCCGATTTCAAAAGGACTGTCTTTTGTATTTCCGGCTACGGCCGTTTTCCTCCGGTTCTGAGGTACAGAGAGTTGGGATTATTATTACTTTATTGAGAGATGATCCCCTCATCTGGGCACATTCGTTACCAGCTGACTCAGCTTGCTTACTAACTGTAGAGGCGTTTTTTTCTACAATGGGGTTACTGTATGACGACCCAGACAGGGTACGCACGGCTGAGTATAACCTACGACGTGTGGTGCAAGGGGATCACGCTATAGAGAAATATTGCACAGAGTTTCGTAGGTGGGCAGCAGAAGTACACTGGAATGACCCCGCTCTACTTAGTCAGTTTGAGACAGGGCTCTCGGACCAGGTTAAAGACCATCTAGTTTCTCACCCTGTTCCGGGAGATCTAGATGAGGCCATGCAGCTGGCAATTAGAGTTGGACGGCGCCTCCGGGAGCGTAGAGACAAGAGTCCTGGGGGGCTTAGCCCTCCTCAATTCTCTGTTTTTAGAGAGGACCCGGGGGACCAACCCATGCAGATTGGGGCCACTGTGCGAAGTGCAAGACCCAAGAGTGAAGGGTCCCGCACAGTACGCTGTTTTGTGTGTGGAGGGATGGGACATGTAGCAAGGGTATGCCCCTCCAGAGAATGGTTCGCCAAGGAGAGTAATAACCCCAGGTCTATTGAGGGTAAAGGGAGAAAACCTACTAAGGAGGGAGGTGTGCATATTTCCTGTACTCAGACTGCCGGGTTGACCCTTGAAGGATGGGTAAATGGGCAGAAGTGCCGGATTTTAGTTGATTGTGGTTCGGCAGTCAACCTTATTGACTCAGAGTTTTGTGAGCAATTAAGGGTGAGTCCTTAGGTCTTGGAGTCTCAGATACCGGTGTGGGCTATTGATAAGACCCCTCTACAGCAAGCTGTCATCTCCAAACAGGTGGAGGGTTTGGAGTTTATTGTGGGTGGCCACAGGGAAGAGATTGACTTGTTCTTGTTGTCTAAGTTACCAGCACAAGTAGTTTTGGGGTGGCCCTGGCTGAAGCAGCATAACCCTATTATCAACTGGGAGACCGAGTCAGTAGTTTCTTGGGGGCAGGGGTGTAATGGTCGATGTCTGCCCATATCCGTTATGTCTTTGTCTATAGACAATTTGCCTCAAGAAATATGTGAGTTCAGGGAGGTCTTTGAGGAAAGGGCAGCCAAGACATTACCACCACATCGCACCTATGATTGCTCGATTAAATTTATACCTAATGCAGTGTTACCCAAGACAAGGTTGTACAATCTCACTATTCCGGAGAGGGAGGCGCTCAAGGAGTATATTGAGGGGAGTCTAGAGGTGGGGCATATTCGCCCATCTAAGTCCCCAGTAGCAGTGGGGTTTTTCTTTGTAAAGAAGAAAGATGGAGGGTTGCGCCCTTGTTTGGATTTTAGGGAGATTAACAAAATCACGGTGCGGAATCCCTATCCCATTCCGTTGATCTCGGATCTATTCAGCCAGATTACGGGAGCCCGCTGGTTTAGTAAAATAGATTTACGTGGGGCGTATAACTTGCTGAGAATCAAGAAGGGGGATGAGTGGAAAACAGCGTTTAACACACCCCTAGGACACTTTGAGAATCTTGTGATGCCTTTCGGTCTAACCAATGCGCCTGCGTTTTTTCAGAATTTTATTAATGATGTACTAAGTGCCATCATAGGGAGGGGGGTTGTGGTCTATCTGGACGATATACTCATTTACACCCCGGATTTGGAGACTCATTGGGAGAGAGTAAGAGAGGTTTTAGATCTCCTGAGGGTTAACCAATTAAGTACTAAGCTGGAGAAATGTGTGTTCGCGGTCAATAAATTATGTTTCCTTGGCTATATCCTATCGGACAAGGGGTTCGAGATGGATCCTGAGAAGGTCAGGGCAGTCTTGGAGTGGCCGCGACCCGAGAACCTAAAGGCGGTCCAACGGTTCTTGGGGTTCTCCAACTATTATCGCCAGTTTATCAAGGGATTTTCTGAGGTTGTGAAACCTATCTCGGACTTGACTAAGAAGGGGGCTGACTGTGCTAAGTGGTCGCCAGAGGCGCTAGCTGCGTTTGAAGAACTGAAGAAGCGATTCTCGTCCGCTCCCATTTTGAGACAGCCGGATGAGAGGTTGGCCTTCCGAGTGGAGGTGGATGCCTCCTCGGTGGGGGTGGGAGCAGTACTTTCTCAGGAGTTCGAGGAGGGTACGCATCCCTGTGCCTTCTTTTCTAAGAAATTCTCTGCCTCTGAACGGAATTATGACATCGGAGATAGGGAACTACTAGCAATAAAACTAGCGTTCGAACATTGGCGTCATTTCCTGGAGGGGGCCAGAAGGCCAGTCCAGGTATTTACTGACCACAAGAATTTGATTTATCTTGGGTCGGCGAAGAGATTAAATGCACGGTAGGCCAGATGGGCTCTATTTTTTGCGCGGTTCCATTTTAACGTGACTTATGTGCCGGGTTCAAAGAATGTTAAGGCTGATGCTTTATCCCGGTATATGTCGACTGAGGAGGAACGAGAGACGCCTGCCACTATTCTTGGGGATGGAGTGGTGGTAGCAGTATTGGGCGCGAAATTGGAGAAGGCCTTGATCGAAGCGCAACACGCTGCACCTTCCAAGATACCTAGAAACAAGCTTTTTGTCCCAACTACTCTCCGACAAAGTCTCCTGAGGGAGTGTCATGAGTCGGTTCTTGCTGGTCACCAGGGGGTTTCAAAGACCATGAGATTGGTGTCTAGGAATTTTTGGTGGCCAGGGTGGAGTAAGGAGGTCTTGCAGTTTGTTCAAAATTGTTCGGTCTGTGCAAGAGCCAAGGCGTTGCATACCCGTCCCCACGGTCTTCTACATCCATTGGAACCTCCTAAGGCACCTTGGACTCATCTGTCTATGGATTTCATCACGGGCCTTCCGGTGTCTAAGGGTTTCACGGTCATTTGGGTAGTCGTTGACCGCTTCACGAAAATGTGCCATTTGATCCCGTTTTCCAGGCTGCCATGTGCCAAGACACTATCTGAGGCGTTTATTAAAGAGATTGTAAGGTTGCATGGTTTTCCTGAGGAGATCGTTTCGGACAGGGGACCGCAATTTGTGGCTAAATTCTGGCGGGCTTTTTGCAGCAGGTTGGGAGTTACACTGTCGTTTTCCTCCGGGTTTCACCCAGAGTCTAACGGACAAACAGAGAGGAAGAATCAGGATGTGGAACAGTTTTTGAGGTGTTTTGTTCGAGAGAACCAGAATAATTGGGCTGCCTTTCTCCCCCTGGCAGAATTTTCCCTAAACAACCATGATTCCAATGCCACAGGTACCACACCTTTTTTTTGCTCCGGTGGTAGACATCCTGTTTTCGGAGTATTTTCTTCCATTTCTTCCCCAGTTCCGGAGGAGGAGCTATTTTCTAAAAAGCTGCAAGGGGTATGGTCCCGTATCCGAGAGAATCTGGTGCGGGCGTCGCACCAGGCTAAGGTCCAGGCGGATCGGAAGAGAGGAGAGTTGCAGTTCTTCCCTGGTGAGATGGTTTGGTTGTCCACCAAGAATATCAGGTTGAAGGTTCCTAGCAAGAAGCTGGGTCCCAGATTTGTGGGTCCTTTTAAGATCATCAAGATGGTAAATGAAGTGGCGGCGCAGCTGCAACTACCTAAAAGGTGGAAGATAAACCGGGTCTTCCATGTCTCCTTGTTAAAGAAGGCCAAGAAGGGAACGTCTCCAGTTAAGGTTCCACCAGTTTCCGAGTCCGGGGAGTATGAGATATCCCGAGTTCTAGATAGCAAATATGTTCGGGGGAAGCTATGGTATCTGGTGGCATGGAAGGGATACGGTCCTGAGGATAATTCTTGGGTCCTGGAGTCGGATGTGTCAGCTCCCAGACTCGTGGAGAAATTCCACAAGGAGTTCCCGAAGAAGGATGCTCCTAGAGAATCCGGAGTCTTCTCCTTGAGGGGAGGATCCTGTTAGGAGTATTTAGGTTCTTTAATTTCTATTTTTCTTACCTGGGGAGTTTTTGGCTGCGCAGTGTCTGGGGTGGCATCCTGGCGCTGCGGGGTTGTCCTGTCGTGGGTATTGGTGCACACCTTCTGACTTGCATGCGCGCACTGCTGGTAGGCAGCTTTATCTCCTGGTTGATTAGTCTGTCCTCCCATTTGCACCTGGGAGGAGTGGTCTCTACTCTGTATTTAAACCCATGCCTCCCATGGTTCTGTGCTGAGTGTCGCTTTTACAGAGCTAGGCCTTAGCAGGAGGAGTAGGTGGTGTTCTGGGATAGAGGAAGTTCCGTGGTTGATTTTTGGGAGGTTTGGGTGAACGAGTTGGTTTGTGTGTTTTCCCTTCTGTGTTCACCAATCCTCCCTCTGTGTATAATTGACTGTGTGAGTGAATTGTCTTGTCCTTTGATTTCTACTCAGTTTCCCTGTGTTTGTTTCCTAGTGTAAGGTTCCTTCCCATATTGGTTTGGGGGAATCCTTTCCCACATTTTTCCTGTGTGCTGCTTGTGTTGTTAGTCAGCGCACACCCTTGTCAGTCCCTGTCAGTAGCAGCTTCACTTGTTCGTTAGGGGTGACCCCCTTTAGTCTCCAGTCCCTAGAGGTCTTATAGGGCATTCCTTCTCCCACTTCCCTCTAGGCCTACGGTATCAGTGAGAGAGGAGCTGTCGGGGTCAGGCTTAGCCTGAGTACAGCCGACCCACACCCGTGAGGCAGGGACCGGGATAGCTAGTGGGAGTAGTGCAGGGCGAGATTCCCTTCTGCTATCCCTTAGCCCCGTTGCAGCTACCTGGACTGACATAACACCCGAGCGCTGGACGAGCAAAAGCAAAGCGGAAGGAGTCCGGCCCCACATACAGAGAAAGAACTGTACAGAACAGGACACGGCATGGGGAGAATAATAGACCCACAGGATAGTATTTTACCTTTGAGTAGCAATTCTCAGCATCCCTCCTGCAGAACCAGCGTTGATTGGCTGAATGCTATAGAGTGTATAGCATTCAGACAATCAACGCTGGTTCTGCAGGAGGCTCGTCTTTGACGAGGCGGAGTCTCAGATCGGACCAGAATGAAAAATGCTCTAAAGTTAAATAAGCAGTCTTCATTGTGGTCTGATCTTAGACTCCACCTCATTAAAGACGAGCCTCCTGCAGAACCAGTGTTTTGCAAGAGGCTTTACTTTTTGATCTGGGACTTTATGTCTGCGGAGGTTCCGGTTTCCCTCTAATGCCGGGCCTGGCACTTCCGGGTTCAGGGGGTTGGCCGCTGGTTATTTTTTCACTCTGTGGTATCAGCTCCTTAGCGGTAAAGCCTCTTCTGCTTCCTTCCTGCTCACTGTCACCATTCACCTGTCTCCTGTCCCTCCTCTTGGATTTCCTGGATATTTTGACTCAGCTTGCCTTACAGACCTCTCCTCTGTGATCCTAATTTGGCACCTTCCTGACCTCCTCTATATGACCCTCAGCTTTCACCTGACCTCCCTTTTGGATCCCGATTTGGCTACTTCATTGACCTCCTATGTATGACCCGGCTTCCCTGACTATGCTTCTGCCTCTGCCTTCTGCTACTATGTGACCTCCAGTTATTGACCCGGCTTGCTTGACCATGGAATTGTTCAACAGATAGCTGTGTGTATTCCCTGGATTACCCTCCTGCTCCTCTGCTACACCATTCCTTCCTGCTCTCTTGGACTTCACTCTAAGGTTATTGTCTGGGTCCTTCTGGGTCTTCCTTCTTGGGGTTTTCTGGGTATAAATCGCTCTCTGGGCAGTTGCGGATCCAGGCCTCAGACTTTTACCAAGTCCAACTCCACCATCAGGAGCTCTGGTTTAGATCTCCGGGCCTGGTTCCACTTTGGTTAGGAGAGCACCTAGGACTGTTTTTGCCTCAGTGCTTGGGGATTCTTGTTGCCCAGGACTTACTGACTTATTTGTTGCATCAGGTTCCTAACAAATGTTATAAATATGAACATGTTAATCTTGCAGAGAATATTGAATTATAGTGGGTAACCAGTGCTAGATCTATAACTGTAATCTATAGAAGAACCAAATAACCTTTGAAGCATTCCTTCTCTTGCCCTTGGTAGCTAGATTTCTTAAATTTATATTAAACTATACCAGTATCATCACATATAATAAATATACTTTGCTGCTAAATAAAAAGTTTTACTGCATAGTCATCTGGACGGTTTTGGAGCCAAAACAATTTCAACAAAGCCCCCTTTCCAGACATACTGTATTAAATAACCTGTGATTTGGCAAAGAGAAACACATTCTTTCGATGAGTCAGCCGAGGTAATGTAAGCTTATCTTAAATGCAAAAAGCTGATTTACACATTTTTTTTCTATAACACTTGCAACAAAATTGCCAATGTATCCTTATGAAACTTTTTCAATTAAAGATAAAATGAAATGTATAAAATATAACCTGTATGTGTACAGCTAAACTCTGAAAATAATCCAATCATTAGGTAATTCCTAACGTCAGAATGCCGATGTCTTTTTATTTATAGAGTATCTGTGCTGAAATTCTAACTTAATGGAGAGACGTGTGATTCTGGCGGCTTTTACGCTCAATGCTATTTTACATCTGTTAAAAATAGACTTACTAATCGTGTATCCAATAGAAACCAGAGTCACTGCCTTTGTTGAAAAATAGAAATGCGCACATTTATTAAATATAATGCTGAACGCACTGAACACTTCATTCTCAAACAGTGATGTCATATTGAGGCATTGTCTATTTAAGTCAACAATAGTGTATTACACAATACCAACAACAGCTGCCAAATATATTTAACATAAAATCCTGTACAAAACATTTAAAAAATCAAAATGAATATAAAGCCCAGATCTTCACTTACTATGTCTCGCCAGCGTTATTATTACATGACACCCCTTGCCTGGCCAGGAGGAGGCTATGGGGAAGATTTATTAAAATGGTCTAAAAGCAAAACTGTCTTAGGTGCCTACAGCAACCAATCACAGAACAGCTTTCATTTTTCAGGAACAGAGTAGAAAATGAAAGCTGCTCTGTGATTAGTTATTTCAGAAAATAATGCCAACATACAGTAGATCTCCAATAGAAAACAAAAGAAAGATGGCCATATACATCACACAAACATTGTCTCAACCCACTTATTTCACCTGAAATTGCTAAGGAATATACTAAGGAATTGTAAAACCATGGCTCAGAAAAACTGATGTGATGTATGGTCTTACCTTTATATGTGCTTATGTTCTACTCTTGTGCATTATTAAACCGCTTGTCCGAGGTTAAATGATATTTCTACTCTAAGCTAATCACCCTTCCCCCGCTTATCTTCTACCTTGCTCAGTTTACAAAAAATGTATATTTACCTAGATCACAGAGATAGTCATGTGACCTCACCACATTTTCAGATTTTCCAGTGACTTTCCGTTTCCCCATTTCAAGAAACGGAACATCACCTACACTACCTCCCCCCCCCCCCCAACCTATCATACTTATTTATCTTCCTGTCCAGATCTTCTGGGCACAGAATATCACTTCCTTCTGAGGCACTCCGACTCTTTTATGTAGGCACTGGCAGACATCAATAAGAGGAGGAGCTGGCCTCCCAGAAGGAAGTGATGTCCTGTTCCCACTGGATGCGGACAGGAATAAAGGTATGAATGATAGGGGGGGATTGAGTTGGTTAGTTGGGAAGGGCTAGTAGTGGACGGGCTAGCTAGGGAATCAGGGAGGGGGTGTAAGGTAGTGAGAGAGGGAGATAATGTGAGTCAGATTTGTGTGAAACGCAATGCATCATGGTAGTTGCAGGAAAACAGAACAGGAAGCTACCCATGTGTACAAATGCAGAAGATGCCAGGTGCTCCCAGAGAAACCAAAAAATCACTCTCAAAACTGTGCTAAAGTTATGTGGTTACACTTATTAACCTATTAATAGCACTAACTGGTGAAACCACAGAGCCCAGGTAAACCCTCCTGGAGTAGAATTTATGGCATTGTTTGCCTACTGCATAATATAAAAAGTATAAAAGGGGTAATGTGAAAGGGCCACATAGTGGCTCAGTGGTTAGCACTGCAGCCTTGCAGCGCTGGGGTCCTGGCGTTCAAATCACACCAAGGGCAAAAAAACATCTGCAAGATGTTTGTATGTTCTCCCCGTGTTTGCATGGATTTCCATCCCATATTCCAAAATACTGATAGGGAAAAAATGTACATTGTGAGCTCTATGTAGGGCTCACAATCCACATTTTAAACAAAAAGGTAATGTACTCCCCCCCTCCCCCCCCAAAAAAAAATAGGCCTTATTCACATAGCAGTGATGTCTGTTTTTTTGAATAGCTATCAATGTGAAAATGATCTGTCAAAAAGTGACATGTTCTATATTTGACCATTTCAAAGTGTAAATAAAATAACAAGTGAATACAGATCTAAACTTTCATGAGTTTTAAAATGATCATGTGAAGTTGCTGACATCACGTGGTTGTTTTATTGGTTGTTGTGTGATTAAGGCCAAAAACGCATCCATACACATCCATTTTTCATGTACATTTGGAACATAAAAATGGAATAGTTATGTGAGCAAGGTCTTAGTCTTGCACAGTTGACCATTAGAGCAATAAAACTGAACAGTTTTATATCTATACACTTGGTTTTTATACTGTAGCATCCCACAGGGAGAGCTACAAAATGTATATAGTTTATGTATGTTTCTCAAAATGTGCTTCTACTGCATTGTGTGCATTGTGTATATAGTTTATTGATTTCCCCTTAAAGAGGACCTTTCATTGCCTCTGCCAAGTGCAGCTCTATGCATCATTCAGTAGGTGTTGCTCCAGTTATGTTAGAGCAATTGGAATTTTTTCTCTAGTCTCCACCATTCCCGAGCAATAAGTGCTGTTATGTTTGTGCCTGACATACTATTTAGACTCTCTACTGTCAATTGGGTGGTGTTAGGCAGGAACAGATAAAGTGACTGATCTGACACTGCCTCTGGTTGGAGCTCTCTACCTTGACACTGCCCATCTGACAATACAGTGCAGAAATACCATATCAGGCACCAAAAATAACTATGCTGATTGTGTGGGAACAATCGAGGCTAGAGCTTAAATTCAGAACTGGAGTTGGTGGAGGTGATGAAAGGTCCTTGTTAACCTTGCCTCTCTGCTGCCTGAGGCGGACAGTCAAAAGACCCCCCCCCCCTTTCCCAGTTAGCTAGCTAGTTGCAACATTACAGTGAATACAGTGCACTAATATTTTGTAACTTACAGGAGACATCTTCTCACATTATCCGTCTCTTACCTTTGGACCGCCATGACCACTTCTTGCAGCTGTGACCCAGAATTATGCCCCACAACGGCCCCTGAAGACTCTATTATGCCTCACAGCAGCCCCTGTGACCTCTATTATGCCCCATAGTGGCACAATAGACTGTGGGGCATAATAGAGGTTGCAGGGGGCCACTGTGGGGCATAATGGAGGCTGGGTGGGCCACTGTGGGGCATAATACTGTAGAGGTTGGGTGGGCCACTGTGGGGCATAATAGAGGTTGCAGGGACCACTGTGGGCATAATAGAGGTTGCAGGGTGCAGTTGTGGGGTATAATAGAGACTGGTTGGCCGCTGTGGGGCATAATAGAGGTTGGGTGGGCCACAGTGAGGCATAATGAAGTTGCATGGGCCACTGTGGGGCATAATAGAGGTTGCAGGGGTCGCTGTGGGGCATAAATCAAATAAAATCAAACAGGTTTTATTGGCACGTCCGAATAGATATTTGGCATTGCCAAAGCTAGTAAAGTGTGTGTGTGTGTGTGGGGGGGGGCGTGGTTTGGGGTATAACAGTCCGTGGGGTCTCATCTTCCTCTTAGTTGGTGACAGCTGTATGGGGGGGATTTGGGGTATAACAGTCCGTGGAGTTTCATCTTCCTCTTGTTTAGTGACAGCTGGACACATATTGGGCAGCGATCTCCACAGTGGCCTTCTCCTCTCCCAGTAGGATGTAGAGTTTCCTCTTCTCGTCTGCAGATATGAAGTCTGGGATGTGGGCAGAGAGTCTTTGGTAGTAGATGGCCCTCACAGTTGAGTATTTGGTGCAGTATAGCAGGAAGTGGGTCTCGTCTTCTAGCACCCCTTGGTCACAGTACTGGCACAGTCTGTTCTCCCGTGGCTTGTACGTCTGCCTGTGTCGCTCCATCTCCAGGTTGTGGGCACTCAGTCTGTAATGGCTCAGGATCTGTCTGTGTTTGGGGTGGAATATTTTCTCCAGGTAGTTGGCCATGATGTAGTCCCTTTGTAATGACTGGTACACGGTGAGTTTCTTGGAGTTATTTATTGCGCTTCTCCATTCCTCAATGTACCGCTCTTTGTCTCTTTCAATGGCTCCTTTTATTTGAGCCTTGTTCAGGGCATGTTGGGGGTTTTGGCTTGGCTGATGGCTGATGCTTGCGATGACTGCGTCAAATATCTTCAGTCAGACCCTCACCGGTGGTTTGAGGTGGTACAGTTGTCTTCTTATGGCGTAGAAGGTTCTGCAGGCTTTTCTTTTCAGGATTTCTATTGCTGCTTTAAAGCTTCCTGATTGGCTGAGCTCCAGCCCCAGGTCAGTGTAGCTGTTGGTTTTCTCCACTGTGGAGCCATTCAGTGTGAATTGTGGGGTGGGGGCTTTGTTGTGGCCCTTCTTCTGAAATACCATGACTTTGGTCTTCTTCTGGTTGATGGGTAGAGCCTATGTGGTGCTGAAGTTTTCCAGCACTGACAGGCTTTCTTGGAGGTCTTTCTTGGTGGGGGACAGGAGTAGGAGGTCGTCGGCGTATAGCAGGAACTTCACCTTACGGTCATTCAGGCTGAGGCCTGGGGTTCGTGAGGCCTCCAGCACTGTAGCCAGTTCATTGATGTAGATGTTGAAGAGCATTGGGCTCACACTACAGCCTTGTCTGACCCCTCGAGCCTGTTGGAAGTATGCTGTCCTTTTCCCATTCACCTTCACACTACATTGGTTTCCGGTGTAGGAGCTCTTGATGACGTCATACATTCTTCCTCCTATTCCACTCTCTAGGAGTTTCAGGAGCAGACTCGGGTGCCATACTGAATCAAACGCCTTCTTAAAGTCTACGAAGCAGGTGAATATCTTGCCTCTTCTGGAGTTGTGGACATGGGTCTTGATGAGGTTGTGCAGGGTGTAGATATGGTCTGTGGTGCGGTGGTTTGGCATGAACCCTGCTTGACTCTTGCTGAGGACCTTGTATTGTGTGAGGAAGGTGAGGATTCTGTTATTGATGATGCTGTTGAAGAGTTTCCCCAGCGTGCTGCGGACACAGATCCCTCTGTAGTTGTAATAGAGGTTGCAAGAGCCACAGTGGACCCTGCAACCTTTATTATGCCACACAGTTGCCCACCCAACTATTATGCCCCACAGTTGCCCTCCCAACCTCTATTATGCCCCATAGTGGCCCACCCATGAACTATTAGTATACTCTTCGGTCTTTTCAGACCCTGGAGTATAATAATCGGAGACCCAGGGGAGGTGAAGAAATATAATAAACACTGTTACTAACTCACCTCTCCTAGATCTGCTGTTACTCCGAGCACAAGCTTCGGGCCTTTATGGTAATGTCCCAGACCTCACATGGTATAATAATAGCAGTAGTTGTTGCTGTTCGCAGCCTGAGCCTGCTCACTGCTGCTTCTGATCTCCTCTTCTGCATCCCATAGCTGAAGAAGAAGCAGGGGGTGGCCATGAGTAGGCTCGGGGAGGTAGGTAAATAGGCCACTACCTGCTGGGGATACTCCAGCAGCTAGTGGCCTATTTAAAAAAAAAGTATGCTTACTTACCTACCTTGCGATCCCTTGCTGGGGCTGCCTCCGCTGCTGCTTCCTCTTCACCCGGCAATAAGACATCTGTGTCTCAGTGCAGCCAGCGGGATAACGCCACCTGCAGTGAGATGCCGATGTCTAAGCCAGCCCAGGACAGAGCCGCTCAGTTTTGTTTTCAGAGCAGCCTGTCTTGAGCTAGTTTAGGAAACATAAAAAAATAAATAATAATAATAATAATAATAATAATATAGTTGATTTTGCCGCCCCACTGAAAGTGCCGCTGAGGTGGCCGCCTCATCTTGCCTCATTAGCGGTGAGGCCCTGCTCGTTAAATGGACTGCTCCACTGTGAGCCTGGAGCAGAGTTTGGGAAAACCCAGGCAGTAAGTTCTGGAAAGGAGAAGATTTATAGTTTTCTCTAGGCCATGGAGTAGTGATGAATTTAAGAGGGCAATGAGACTGGGCTAAAGCCCTTGCTGTTCTGGAGGCCAGCCAGCCCAGCCTGTGCACAACTATTAGACAGAATGAAGAAGTGTAACCTCTGTTTTCGCTGAAAAGGTAAAGGACTGTGTATATGGGCCTCAGAGCAATGACCCTGCCTACAATACAGGATGGACCAAACATCCTGTTAACCTACACCCCCAAAGTGAGTGTTGGTAACAGCTTTTAAAGCCTTTTGTAAAAGAGAGAGTGGCACAAAGAAAAGTAAAGATAGCTTTAGTTAAGAAAAATGATACCTAACTGTCAGCTCAGTTCAGTTGTAAATGTTGCAGGAAGTGTAGCTCCATATGTGGAAGCAATGCTACAATGTTCTACCTCAAGTTATATTCCTGTATGACCATTATGAGCACTGCAAATCCCATCAGGCTCAGGAAGGCTGATCACAACTAGAACATGTCCTGGGGGAAACCCTACCACCACAATCAGGTACCCTGCAGACCCCTTCACCACAGTGTGGGCTAGATACTCTTTATCAGGGCTATGTGTATATGAGCTGACAATCTTTAAATGTCAGTTTAAATAAGGATCTTGCTGGGTAATCTGTTCTAAGGTTGTATAAGCCTTTATACGTGGTGTCTTGTCAGTTTTTCTACTGCTAATAACCCTATTTTGCATTTTTTGTCTAAGACAGGGAGTGTGTATAATAAGAAGCAGTCTGCCCCTCATCCATTACTATTGGTAGTTGTTAGTTTATTTACATGAAATTCTGCCATATAGCTGAGAAAAACCTAAGTGTACATATGTAATATACAGTACAGTGGCATGTATCTGGAGATTAGATAGAATATACACTATGTGATCAAAAGTATCCGAACACCTGGCTGAAAATGACTTACAAGTTCATGGCGCCCTCCATCGGTAATGCTGGAATTCAATATGGTGTTGGCCCACCCTTAGCCTTGATGAAAACTTCCACTCTCACAGGCATACGTTCAATCAGGTGCTGGAAAGTTTCTTGGGGAATGGCAGCCCATTCTTCACGGAGTGCTGCACTGAGGAGAGGTTTCGATGTAGGTCAGTGAGGCCTGGCACAAAGTTGGTGTTCCAAAACATCCCAAAGGTGTTCTATAGTATTCAAGTCAGGACTCTGTGCAGGCCGGTCCATTACAGAGATGTTATTGTCGTGTAACTACTCCGCCACAGGCCGTGCAGTATGAACCGGTGCTCGATCGTGTTGAAAGATGCAATCGCCATCCCCGAATTGCTCTTCAACAGTGGGAAGCAAGAAGGTGTTTAAAACATCAATGTAGGCCTGTGCTGTGATAGTGCCACGCAAAACAACAAGGGGTGCAAGCCCCCTCCATGAAAAACACGACCACACCATAACACCACCGCCTCCGAATTTTACTGTTGGCACTACACATGCTGGCAGATGATGTTCACCGGGCATTTGCCATACACATACCCTGCCATCGGGTCGCCACATTGTGTACCTTGATTCGTCACTCCACACAACGTTTTTCCACTGTTCAATCGTCCAATGTTTATGCTCCTTACACCAAGCGAGGCGTCGTTTGGCATTGACCTGCGTGATGTGTGGCACCCAATCACCTGACCACGTTCGAAGTCCGTGAGTTCCGCAGAGCGCCCCATTCTGCTATCTCACAATATCTAATGTCTACTGAGGTCGCTGATATGGAGTACCTGGCAGTAGGTGGCAGCACAATGCACCTAATATGAAAAACATGTTTTGGGGGGTGTCTGGATACTTTTGATCACATAGTGTAGGTAGGGGAAAGTTGGACATGGCTTGTAGGGATTGGGATTTTGAATTATATTCTAAGTGTAATGAAATAGTAGTGGATAATTTAAAGGTGGATGTCCATTTTGTCCAGTCTGTTACATAGAGGTGCAAAGACTTGAATTTTTTGCAACTGTTTATTAAAATTCTAAGAGACTTTGTTGTCCGCCCCATGTTAATCAGAGTTGAAAGCACTCCACTTGACTTCTATTAACACTTAGGGTAAGTTTACACTGGCTTTTTTTGGTCAGGATTTTGAGGCCGTATCTACCTCAAAATCCTGGCCAAAAAGATAGCTCCCATTGAGATCAATGGGAGCCGGTCAGTTCTTTTTTCCAGGAGCCGTTTATTTCGGCTCCCGGAAAAAAGAAGTGACATGCTCATTCTTTCAGGTGGATTCACCTCGCAACATCAGCCTGAAGACACTCCTTCCCGATTAGGCCCATTCATTTGAGCCTAATCCAGAGCGGAGTGCACTGCACCGGCATCCAGTCGCAGCTAACCATATTTTGGTCTGGAACTGGAGGCGGCCTCCAGTTCTGGACCAAAAAACCCTGTGTGATCTTACCCTGAATCGTATGGCTCTAACATCCTTCAAACATCTTACTGTTGGGGGGAAAGCTGGACATCAGAAGAAGGTCCAGATGGCTCAGTTTCTTTAAACTCAGTATTGTTCTGGCTGAAAAAATATGATGAAGATACTGATATATCACATGGGATGTTTTAAATGAAATGGTTGGAAACCTACAGAATATTTACTATCCTGACCATGGATGTACTGTTTCATAACTGGTTGTTTAGAGAAGTTACAGCTACATTTATAGTATAAAAGTATTTACAATTGGGAGTAATTCCTACTAATCTGGAACAGTCAGTTACTTAGAGAAGGAGCATGGAATACACACTGGAAGGTTTAATAGCTAGCTGTTACACTCTCCAATTTTGCCAAGGACACACAGTATACTTTGAGCTTTGTGTTCTTTCACGATGCATTTAGAAAGGACTGTCTGTGTCTGGAAGCATAATTTTTTTCCTAAATTCCCTTTAATGCTTCATATTATTGCAGTACATTCTGTACAGTATATGCAATGTAAAAGCAATGATTTCTGAGACTCATTTTCCATTCTGGTAATGCACAAACTGAAAGGTTATACTTGCAGGCAGTACGTAAGGTCATCTGAGGATAAAGCGAGCTGAATGTATGTGTTTAGCATAAGACTTATTCTGTACTAGATGTTCCCTCTCCCTGAGCAAAAAATGCAGAACAAAAGAAAATAAATAAATAAATTGGCACAAAATTACAATCCATGCGCACAGAAAGAAGCGCGGTGAGAAATTAAATGTGGGCAGAAATGAAATTAGAACGTTGAAGCAAATCAGACCCGTGCATTGTAAATGTGTCTGCACAGTTTTGTCACATCTTCAGACATAGTCGCAAGCCCAAAGTATAGCAGATTTGTAAAAACAACTGGGTTATTTCAGGTAAGGCAACTCCCATATAGGGAGTTATATACTAAATATTCCTTTTTTCTATTGTCACTAAAAGGGGTCCGATAAAACGTGAATTTGCAATAATAGAATTAACATTGCACAAAAAGATTAATCCTTGGTAAATAGAGGATTTAGGCCTCATTCACATGTTCATATGCATCTCTGGGTCTGTGAAAAACAGATCACACATGGATGTCCTCCGTTTTCTTTTACAGACTCGCATACTTTCATTTGTAAGTTGCTTCAGCATTAGTGAAAAAAAGGACGTGCTTCCACAGACATCTGAATAAACACATTGAAATGAATGGGTCCATATGGTGTCTGTGAAAAATGTGCCACACGCACGTCATATGCAGACATGTAAATAGGCCTTATGGTGTGTACAGTGCATGGATATAAGATAAACTGCAACGAATGGCCTTCTTCTGCTGATGGCTTCAGCAATGTAACAGAGGGGAGTACAAAATTCACTGCAGCCCTGAAGCATTATTATCTAAATTATTTAACTCTTAAAGGGGTTTTCTGTTTCAGCAAAAAAAATCAAAACATTTTCTCTTTTATAATGAGTAGTTATGCAACTTGCTGTATTTTGCTATTCATATTCACTGTATGATGAAATGTAGCTCCATAATAGACTTTGTGAATGAATTCCTTACAGTTTAAGATCTTTGCTTGCTGTGATTCAGTTGGTGATATCATTGTTTATATCCAGTAGCTGAGGATCTGCTCTGGGTTTTGTAAACAGTAATACGCTTTGGGTCCATTATAGGGCACATTTTCACTTTCTGAATAAAAGCCTATGAATGGCTCCTATTGTATTACAGCAAGCAGAGTCTTTGAAAATTGAGGAATTGACACGTGAATTACTATATTAATCTCTATAATGCTAGGCTCACACTATCCTCTTGAATGACCAGAACAACAAAGAGGTAGACCACTAAAATAGTGGTAACAATCTGATGAACCCCATTGACTTCAATGGGGTCTGTCTTTTTAAAACTGAAACTGACGGAAACCAGTGCAGATGTCAACTTAGCCTTAGAGACTTGCGTAACTTTTCATCATAGAGTGAATATGCTCATATTTTGCTGAACCCAAAATTCATCTTTAAATATACATTTTGTTAGTGCAATTCCTTATATAATGATAAACCTCATGATTCACCTAATATCTGAAATATGTGTTATATTTCAGCGCATCAACCCTGTGCTTTCATCTGACTAAAACATTTAGCTCCAAACGTACTAAATTATATGTATAGCGAACACAATCTGAAAGTGGAATGGAAATAATATATTGGATGTCATTAAACAAAACTAATTGAGTTATTCAGTAATCTATTTCTAGAACATTCCATTAGTATCCAAAACAAATATTTTTGCATAATGGACAATGAAGCTAATTTACACCACATCCGTAATGAAGCTACTCTGCATAATTATTCCGAGAGGAAACAGTGGTAAGATTGTCAGCCCTGGCAGCTTCAATACTGCCTTTTGTTCGGATGTTAGGATCTCGGAGAGTGGTTTTGGAAGAATGTGTTGTTGTAATCTTACACAAGAACTAGAGCTACAAAACATGCAGATCACATGGCCTTGTTTCCTGTCACACACTGTCAGCATCAATGGTATTGTTTCTGCCAAGTCCACTTGATCTATTCTTAGATAGGATGTTTGCATTTATGAGCAGTTTTCTCTGTATTATGAGGAATTTGCAGAATTCCAATGTCATGTCTAATCACATACAGCCACAAAGAAACAAGCTGCCCAAACCAGTAACTGCTGTCTTTAGGGAATTTATTCATTACATTTTACCAGTTGGCGTTTGTTACAAAGACATTTAGAATTTCATTTTAACGCCTTACTGCTGCGGACATTATCTGTTTTTGCATTTTCATATTTTACTCCATCTTCCAAAAGCCATAACTTTTTTATTTTCTGTTCACATAGTTATATGAGGATTTGTGTTTTGCTAGTTTTCAGTTGTGCCATATCACCTTTACCTCTACATGTCAGTACAATAGTGGGCGAAAAATGTACTGAACACACCACCAATTCTAAGTATTTCTAAAGGTGCTATTGGCGTGAAATTTTCACCCGTTGTCAATAACAACCCATCCAATCCACAAAGGCAAAAAAATCAAAAAATTAAATGAAGTTATGTATAATACTGAGTAATGACACAGGGAAAAAGTATTGAACACTTAAAGAAAGAGAGGTGCAAAATGTCAAGGAAATTCCTGATACCAACTGAAACCTTTCAGGATTAGAAAGCGATCTATAAGGGAAATGCTAGATGTGCAATTCACTAGTGCTGCTGATGAAACCAGGAAGAAGGGAGGAAAGAGACAGTCAGTCCTAAACTCGACCCAGCCCCCGTCCTTGCCTACTTGCCTTAACTGTCCTAGGTGACAGACAACAACTGGGCAAAACCCTTCCTAGAAATAAGTGTCACACTGAACAAGACAGGACAAAACAACACAGAAGTGAAGTCAGCAAGCAAGGGCCAAAGCTAGACAGACAATGCAGTACAAAACCAAAAGAGTAGTCACAAGAGAAGCCATAGGTCAGAGATCAGAAATACAATAGTAAGACAAAGTAAGAAGCTAGCAGGACAAAGTCATAGGACAGTCAAAATAGCCAGCAAACCTATGAGGGATGATGACCTGCATATAGGAAGCCCAGGACCTGCCCCAGACTTGATTGATAGACAGGCCGTCAATCATGCAGGCAAGGCTAAGATTAACTATTTGAAGAACAGAGGGAAACAAGGTGCAGATAATGGGTGTGGTGGAAATTAAATTACAGAGGAGAGGTAATACAGCAGTGTTCAGACAGAGAAACATAAAACTCTGAGCAAAGAATAAAACTTAACAGGCCTCCTGTACCGCCATGTGCGAGCGGAGCATTGCGCAGAGACGTTACACAATCCTGCCACTTATACAAATATCAGCTGGTTTACCTGACGGCCTATAAAAAGGTGTCTTATTACTAAGCTACCACACAAGAAACATCTCATGATGGGTATAACCAGTGAGCTGTCTCAAGACCTTCACAACCTTTTTGTTGGCATTAGTTACAGAAGAATTTCCAAACTACTGAAGGTTCCGGTGAGCACTGTCGTAGCTATAATCCGAAAGTGAAAAAAACATCATTTCCCCATAAACAACCACAAACAGGTTCTCCTCGCAAGGTTTCAGACAGAAGAGTAAAAAGAATTAGCAGAAGAATCGTCCAAGAGCCACCGGTGGAGAACTAAAGAAAGACCTGGAATCAACAAGTACAAATGTTTTAAAGATAATAATAAGTAATGCACTCAATCTCAATGGCCTGTATACATGCTCACTAAGCAAGACTCCTTGGCTGAACAAAAAGCATGTTCAAGCTCATTTAAAAATATAACCCTCAGAACTAGAACTACGTTTTACAGTTGGAAAGTCAATGTAAACTAAGGACAAAATACATAGTCCACATTCTGAACTAAGTTCTAACCACATGATCATGGTATCTTTTGGAATTTTTTTTAGTCCAATCCTAACATGACATTGTAGTGTATTTCTATAACTTACTATAACTATAAAACTGTGTGGATAAATGTAAACGTTAATAGTTAGTCTGTGATCAATATCATCCAGTTATTAGCAATATTCCATTATATAAGGGGTAGCTCACCTGCCAACCATCATTTATGCATCTGGAATTATATTTGTCACATACAACTAAGTACATAATTCTGAATTACCCCCTCAAATAATCACCAATGTCTGCACAAAGTTTTTCTTGTTACAAAATTTCTGACCTGTTTAATTTTGAGTTTCATCCCAAAAAGAAAATGTGAATTTACTGTTGGATTAAATAATGTCATAATTTTAAGCTGCTTTAGTTTAGTGTTTTACAACATTGTACAGTGCTATTGCTAAAAGCTGGTTGGTATTGCCTACCCAAAGCAAATATTTTTACAGTGATATTTTCCGTATTTTTCTTATTAAAATCATTGGAAAAAGTGCTATTTTATTCTGTTCAAACTAAGCCAATTTTATCATTCTACTACCTTTTCTGCTCATGTAAGTTTTCACACAATTGTCGTCTCTGGACATCTTTCTGCAATGCAAGTCTCTACATTTATAGGGCAGGGGTACAAATTCACTTGTGGAAAAAAATAACAAATGTGTTTTTATTTCTAAAAACCAATGTTGACAAAAGCTGGAGGCGTTATCTATTGCAACCAATGACTAGCAATGGCAATGCGGCTGTAAGGGAATTGCTAGTTATGAAATTCCCTTGGGCTGCTACTTAAACCAGGAAGAAGGGAAGACCGAGACAGTGAGTCCCAAATTTGATGGAGCCCCTGTCCCTACCTGCTTGCCACACTGTCCTAATGACAGGAGCAACTTGGCAATGGTCCCTTCTCTGAAATAAGTGTCACAAAGAACAAGACAGGACAAAACAACACAGAAGTGAAGACAGCAAGCCTAGGGTCAAAACCAGAGAGACAAAGCAGAATAAGATTGTAATCTAAAAGAGAAGTCACAGGGGAAGCCAAAGGTCAGAGGTCAGTAATACAATAGGAGCAGAAAGTGGAGCTTAGAAGGGACAGAGTCACAATAGCCAGCGAACCTGTGTGGGCTGATGACCTGTATATAGGAAGCCAAGGACCTGCACCAGACTTGATTGGCAGACAGGCTGTCAATCACACAGGAAATGCTAAAATTAACTATTTGAAGAACAGAGGGAAACAAGGTGCAGGAGATTGGTGTGGTGGGAATTCAATTACAGAGCACAGGTAATACAGCAGTGTTCACACAGAGCAACAAAAAAATTCTAAGGAAAAAATCAAACTGAACATGCCTTCTGTGCTGCAGCATGTGAGCAGAGGGTGGTGCAGAGACCCAAACAGGCAGAGACATTACAGCGGCCTTCCATTTTGGAGTAATCATGTACCTGTTCAAACATAATTTCATTTGTCACTGTCACTTGTCACATGTACACATATGCACATGTATGAATCTAAGTCATAATTTTGGAGTGGGGTTGTGGGGGCATCACACAATGCAAGGAGAATGAAAGAAGTCATGATGACCTCCAGGGGACATACTGCACTTGTAAGGGTGTGACGTAATAAGCCTTCAGTAACTAACTTTGATCAATAGGTGGAAGCAAATTGATAAACTGCCCATAGAGAATTAATGCAATTAATTCTTGTGAATGTCAATATTGTTCTAGGCTGCAAAGTCTGATTACAGGTAATTACTGGGACATTTTGGACTCCTACAAACCTGACAGTGTGCTGGGATTGAAGTTTTGATGCCTTGCACTGGAGATAGGGAACTGCATCATCACCTAGCAGGGAACAGGAAGTGAGGGCTGTGTGGAGAAGGGTCCTGTGGCACCCAGAGCTGTGCTGTGCAGAGAGTGAAGGCTGTGTGCTATGGATAGAGGCCTGAGCTGTGCTGGATGGAGGCCTGAGATGTGCTGGATGGAGGCCTGAGATGTGCTGGATGGAGGCCTGAACTGTGCTGGATATAGGCCTGAACTGTGCTGGATATAGGCCTGAGCTGTGCTGGATGGAGGACTGAGCTGGGCTCTGCTGAGCTGTTGGAGAAGCTGACAGCCGGTTTACCTGATGGCCTATAAAAAGGTGTCTTATTACTAAGATGCCACACAAGAAACAACTCATGATGGGTAAAACCAGTGAGCTGTCTCAAGACCTTCGCAACTAGAGATGAGCGAGTACTGTTCGGATCAGCCGAAATGAATGGATGCACCTGGTACTTCCGCTTTGACGCCGGCCGGGAGCTTAACCCCCGCGTGCCGGCTACGTCCATTCATTTCAATGCATGCGTGCTGTTCGGATCGGCTGATCCGAACAGTACTCGCTCATCTCTATTCGCAAACTTTTTGTTGGCATTAGTTACAGAGGAATTTCAAATCTACTGAAGGTTCAGGTGAGCACTGTTGTAGCCCTAATCCTAAAGTGAAAAGAACATCATTTCACCATAAAACAGCCACGACCAGGTTCTCCTAGCAAGGTTTCAGACAGAGGAGTAAAAAGAATTATCAGAAGAATTGTCCAAGAGCCACCGGTGGAGAGCTACAGAAAGACCTGGACTCAACAGGTACAAATGTTTTAAAGAAAATAATAAGTAATGCACTCAATCTCAATGGCCTGTATACATGCTCACTAAGCAAGACTCCTTGGCTGAACAAAAAGCATGTTCAAGCTCATTTAAAAATATAACCCTCAAAACTAGAACTACATTTTACAGTTGGAACGCCAATGTAAACTAAGGACAAAAGACATAGTCCACATTCTGAACTAAAGAGAGACAAAAACTTGGCTCGTGCATAGCAGAGCAGCTACCTCGCTGCGATCTATTGATAGTCATCCCTTGAAAGGATGACTATCAATAGATCGCAGCGAGGTAGCTGCTCTGCTATGTACGAAACCGTGACCGGACTGATTCTGGGGACACAGTGATTGTGGTGCTAGTTTTGGGACTGAGTCTGGACACCCCTGAAGCTCAAATGGTAAAGGAGACTATGTGAGAGAAAGGCCTCAAGGACTTGTAAGTACGGCTTGGCCGCGTCTATTTGTTGCATGTGGTGATATATAAGGGACTCTTACGCTGACACCTTATTATCAGATAAATGAAGAAACAACATACAACCAAGACGAATATGCAATGCTTATAATCCAGAAAGAGACAAAATCACTTACATGCCCCTTGTTGTAGAAGAGGTGATCTTCATCACGGAGCCGCTGATGCATGGGATGTTATCCCCCTGTAGGAAACTTGTCCACAGTAGAAAGCTGAAACCAGTGTTTCCCAGCACGATGCAGACTCCAGTGTCTATTAATAAAACTTAACTTTTATTTTGTATTTGCATACAGCTGATTAAAAGGTACAATGGTGGCGGTGGGGTCAGTAGACCTTAGCCTACGCGTTTCGGAGCAGGAGGCATGCCATGAATAAGGAGCCTCCTGCTCTGAAACACGTAGGCTAAGGTCTACCGACCCCACCGCCACCATTGTACCTTTTAATCAGCTCAGCTGTATGCAAATACAAAATAAAAGTTAAGTTTTATTAATAGACACTGGAGTCCGCATCGTGCAGGGAAACACTGGTTTCACCTTATTATCAGAGAAATTGGCCTGTCTGTTAAGTGGAGAGCTGGAGCAAAGGCTATAACTGTACTTTTAAGTGAAGACACCATTTTCCTGTGGATTACAAATATACCATTGGATTACAAATAATATTGCGCAATACTTAAGGTGCACCCCAATGAGAGACCGATCCAGGAGAACTGTGTTCTTAAAGGACTTGTATCTGTCACCTGTTAAGTAACTGTGGGAACTAGAGGTATAGTGTTAGTTTGTTGCAATACTCTGTTCTATATTAATTTGTATTTCTTCTCTGTTTATACCTTGTTGCATATTTTCCCAGATCTCTCTTCATTGATTTAATCAGTAAACTTTGTCCTGGGAATTAAAACGTTGTGTGTGTCTGTGTGGTATCGTGTACCTGCTGAATCTGTGGGCTCAGCCCTTGGCCTTTTTAAAAACTTAAGATTTACAGATGGTGTCAAACAAAATACTAACCGAAAAAGGTTTTAAAAATGTATTTGGAGACTTTATGCACAGGGTGCAATTCTTTTATTAATGGGTAATTTATAGCCCAATAGATAACACTCAAGGCTCCCCACTCCCAGGACACTGACCAGAAAATGATTTATTTGAGTCTAGGGTATGAATTATTTTTGTGATCTGGCCTGGGATATTTATTTACGCAAGGGATTGTTCTGAGGTCAAAATTATTTTAGCTGGTGGGGGGCTGGGGAGTCTGAATTTACTTTTGCTGAATTTACTAGGTGTCTAGTCTGGAATCATAAATGACTGTTTCTGTAATAATAGGATAAAATGAAAAGAGTCAATCTGGAGAATGAAGTCTGCAAGCAGTGACCCTGTACTGCATTCATTTCATAACATTTTTTGGAAGATTGGAGAATGAAACATATTTTAATATTATTCATACCTGACTAAGTCCACTTTGCATACTTTTGTACTGAAAAAAAAATTACATTATATGGACAAAGCACCACTATGGAAAACAAAGTGAATATATAAATCAATCAATCAGATTAAATACCTATACAAGGAATAAAAGCTAAAATTTTACTAGATGCTTATGTTATTGCTGTAAAGGCAGACAAACTTGGACTGAGTAACATGAAATGTACTGGGGTCAAGTGGGAGACCTGTAGTTTGGGAATGTACAACCCAGCCACAGCTATGAATGCTCCTTTTAGTGTATGCTTCGTGTGAGACTAAGAGTTTTTATTTGTTTTGGAAATGAAAAAGCACTTTGCTCGCAAATTCCCATAAACAGCTGGCCCAAATAGTGGGAACCTATCCAAATTTTAATTATTATGCCAATGTGCCAGATTCCATGCCTTTTAATAAAAAAAAATGTGTACTGGGACAGAGAAAATCCAAGCATTTTTTTTATTTTGAATTAGCTAACTAATAAATGAATTTTACAGAACATGAAGTAGCCATCCTCACAATAGAGAAATCCCTTATTTATTCCTCACATACATGGTCTACTAATTTGCTCTACTATAAAAGATATATAGATGACCTGATATTCATATGGGACAGCTCACAAGAGTCCCTTGATCAATTCACTCTTTATCTCAATAGTAACACTTAGGGGCTCAATTTGTCGGGGAAATCAGATCCTCAAGTTCCTTGATTTATTATTGACCCCTTGATAATAATAGTATACACACCAAAACTTATTTCAAGTCTGTAGACCGGAATAGCTTATTTTCTCTTTACCGTTCAATTAGCTGCTATCTGTTCATACATGTCCATCATTTTTTGTACCATTGTGATCTACATGTCTTTTCTACCATTGTGATTTAATATGTTCTTGTGTGGGTCTCCTGTATCTGTTCAATCAATATTGCCACTGTCACCACGCTTACACATTTATTTATGTATCAATCCTCCTTTTTTTTATAATCTTTAATCAATTAATCATCGTTCCAATGTTGGTATCTGTTCCAACATGTCTATTTTTTGTATCACTGTTACTTAGTATACTCCTTCCTGTTTTCCTGTATCTGTTCAATCAATATTGTATCTGTCACCACACTTCTAGATTTATTTATGTATCAATCCTCCTTTTTTAAAAAAAAATGTAATCACCCAATCATTGTTCCACAGAACTTCATGCGGGAATCTTTGTTCCCGCCCACCTACAGCCACCAATGGGTTTTTAAGGGGTGCCAGAGGGAGGCCAGGTACACATCTGATCTTACCTGGCAAGCTAAGAGACACTTCTCCACCTTTTATTGCTTTGTAATGGTGACTGTGCTTTGACGGTGTTACACAATATGGGCACTTTCATCTCTATAGGAATCTCTCTCATAATATGGGAGCCTCTAATGCCCACTATTCTCGTAGGGACCTTCCTTTGTGCAAACAGTCCATAGCTTGGATGGTTGATAGAGTCCTATAGCTATACTCTTACACTGGACTCTTACCCCTTTATATACTAGTTGCAGTCCCATTCAGCGTATGGTTTCACTAGATTCACATGAAAGCTACCTTGACTATTGTATTTTATCTTTACACAGAACTCTTTGAGTAGGATTTACCACTGTAGTCCTTTTTATGCATAGTTTTATTTATTTATCCTTTTTAATGGATTTCTGTATGGATAATATTGTTATGTTTACACTTTTTTAAATGCGTATCATTTTATTGTACCTATTCCTATTGTACATTTTATTTTCACTTTTGTTCTAAGTAATTGTGCACCTGAAGAAGAGCTTGTGGAGCTTGAAATGAGTTGTGCAGTATGTTTTTGTCCAATAAATGTCATAAATTTTTTATTCACCTTGTCGACATTCCAATCTATGGACCAGAGAGCGCAGACGTCAATCTCCAGCCGCTGGCCTCCTTCCTTCCATTACCGTCTGGTCCTCAGTGACCAATCTGTGGATTCTGCAGCCACCTCAACCTCTATGCTTCCATTGGTGTTGTGACTCATTCACAACACCTGAAGGTAAGGATCCAACTGGTCCATTTCTCTGTACATTTTTATTTCTAACACCCATTGCAAACTCATCTACACTATAAGCACGCTTGGTGTTCTCCCCCTGTTTGTTTTAATAGATAAACTGGACACATATATACAACATACATATCATGGTAGTGCTGTTTCACCTCTTTAAATCTGGCTTGTTTTTTGTCATATTTTTCAGTGATATTTTTTAACTTGATTCATTTTCTTTTTCATTTTAGAGGGAGGAGAAAACGTCACTTCTGTTTAAGGAGAGGGAGAAAAGCAACCAAGTCTGTTTCTTTACATTCGTTAACTAGTTCCCGCCACATGCTGCTTTTCTCATCCTAACTACTGAGCCAGTTCAGCATTAGGACATGAAAAGACATTGGAGAAGCCCCCTGCAATGGAGGTTTCTCCTCTCCTACTCTCACTACCTGCCACTAGTACAGACACATTGACTGGTAGTGAGAACAGAGAAGTTGCTGTTTCGGCAGCATCAATCCCTTAGATGCTACGATCACTCATGAGTGCGGCATCTAAAGAGTTTTTTATCTATATTGCCTCCGGTCAGCCCCTCTGCAGCATGTTCAAGGTGTACCGAAATCCATTAAAGGCAGCCCGGGATATGGTCAGTGACCCTTGGTCTGCTAGAGCCCCTACCTGGTTGATGCTGCCTAAAAGGGAGGCTGTCAGCCTATGCAACAACTTGCATACACTAAATATACTAATGAACTAGTGATCACTAGTTCAAGTCACCTAGTGGGACAACAAAGAAAATGTTTGTGTGTTGATAAATAAAGCCCAAAATTAATTGTTATGGGAAAAGAAAAATATATATAATATATATCATATTTGGTATCGAAGCATCTATAACAACCTATACAACAAATCTAAAGATGTATTTAACTTGCACAGTGTTGTATCTCTGGAAAAATTGCGAAGTCAACTTTTCACTCTTCTGAAAACTAAATTAACACTCAAGGATTAAAAATATTTGCTGTGCCCCTTAATAAATTCTTTAGGGGGTGTGCAAAACAGTCATTTCTTAAGGAATTCCACTATACTGACCAGTGCACAGCAAAATTGACATGGCATCCTAAAAACGTCTACACTACTAAAAAAGAATAGTACTCCTTCCCCTGTACTTTAGGATCTCTGCAAATGAAACAAGGTTATCTGAAAACTATTCCAGAAAAATCTGTCCACCAAAAGCCAACTAACGCTCTCTGTCCTCAAACCCGCCATGTACCTATACAACACATATTTGGTATTGCTGTGTTCAGGATAAATTGTGTAAAGAACTGGGCATGCGTGTTCTCCTTTAACTCCTTGTGAAAACTAATATTTTGAGGGGCAACACAGTGTCTCAGTGGTTAGAAACTGCAGCCTTGCAGCGCTGGAGACCTGGGTTCAAATCCTGCCAGGAACAACATCTGTAAGGAGTTTGTATGTTCTCCCCATGTTTGCATGGATTTCCATCCCATACTCCAAAGACATATTGATTGGGAAAAATGTACATTGTGATCCCTATATGGGGCTCACAATCTACATTTAAAAAACCCCCCAAAACAATATTTTGGGGCTAAAGTGATGTTTTATTGAAAAAAAAGTCATTTTTTATAGTTATGTTAATAAAATATGTGAATGTGTAAATTTTAGGGCTAAATGAATGTTTTATTTGAAAAAAAAGTCTACATTTCACATCTCCATATTGTTTGAGTTCCCGTGAAACGAATAAAAGGTTTACAAACTTCCCAAAATGCAGTTTTAAATTATTTGAAAATGTTTTATGGGAGCTTTTAATGTATAGATCTTTAAAATCTCCTTCAGAACTGAAGTGGCCCCTATAAGGCTAAGACCCCACGTAGCCTTTACACTGACATAACTGGTCAGGATCTGGATAAGTCCAAAGACCAATTACAACAGTGGAAAGGTAAAAAATGTAATATATGTAGGTTACCTATACAATATGGAAAAAAGGATATATTAGAAAGTTGGAGGGGGGGCATGGGGGACTTAGCCAGGAATTGTCAATTTATCCTGGATAACCCCTTTAAACCCTTATGCCCCAGACTATTTGTACAACTAGATAATCACATAATGTATGCTTGTTCACATACAGTTTGTATCTATTATAATTTATAGAATACTGTATTCTCTTTGTTATTTATGGGCTATGGTTCCATACTTGAGAACAGAGGTTAAAATCTGGAAGGCATTTCTGTCATTGAACTGAACACCTCAGTGAAATGTTCTCATTAACACCATTGCCATTTATTCTTTCTGGTTAATTAGGTAGCCCATCACCAGTACAAATGTTTTCCTTTAATTACAGTAATATAGAAAGCAATAAAGTCAGTTAGCCATACACCAGAATAAATTCCAGCTTTTTGCGAGTATCGTGGGAACAAAATGGCTGCATTTTAGTGCTGTCGTTGTCCATAAATATTTCAGGATAATAGCTTTAAGGCACATGTGAAGAAAGATTTTTCATTTGTTGCTGGAAAATTAAACCAGGCTCCTATAAATTCATGCCAGAATCTCACCTGCCATTCCAGGACTACTGAAATTTCATGTATATCTGGCCCATAAGATTGCAAAAATATACTAGTAAATGCTGAAGTCCATAATATAAAAGTGAGCTCATTCAGAATTTTGAGAAAATGTCATATAAAACACTGCCATATTATATCTGCTGAGTACTTCATGGAAGTGTAAACGTAGTCTGAAAATCTTCCAGATTTATCACAATGTCTGATGCTGGGTTATAAATCTGACGTATCTGTAGACTGTGTAGTCTAAGTTTATACCACCTTATTTCTTGGCTTATTTTGACCCATATCTTTATGAATTGTCGTGAAAATCCACAACCATTCATATGGCATGACATTGTGTAGACATAACCACAATAGTAAATCTGATGCATAGAGTGCTTATTTGGTTGATTTTAGCAAATTACTAAATTGGATTTCTAGTTTCTGAAGAGGAACGGTTTAAATTTTGGGGAAAAAGGTGAAATAATACATTATATTAAATTTCTGATAAGTGCAACCCATTTGTTGCGCAAGGTTTAGAAAGTGTCTAAAACTGTTAATAAATGAGGCTTACGCTAGGTTCACACCTGCGTTCTGGTCTCCGTTCTGTGCTTTCCGTCTTCTGCATGCAAGAAGACGGAAAGCACAGACCGGGTCCGGCCGTGAGCGGTGGTGAGCGTTTTATGCTCTCCGCCGCAAAACTGTTTTTTTTATCCGGACACAGAGTACTGCATGTCCGACTCTGTGTCCGGATTAAAAAACCCGGTTTCGCGGCGGAGAGCATAAAACGCTCACCGCCGCTCACGGCCGGACAGCTTTCTCACCCATTCAAATGAATGGGTGAGAAAGACTCCTGCAGGTTTCCGTCTCCTGCTCTGTTTTATGCAGGAAATGGAAACCTGCATAACGGAGACCGGGCGCAGATGTGAACGAGCCCTTAGAGCACATACACCAGTTCTTTTTGTGCGTGGTGCAAATTTCACTTGAATTTCAGTGTATCACCTCAGCCTTTTATTGCTAGGCAATAATCTATATTGTTTGACAGTACTTGTACAATTTAATTTCTTCTCTATATACAGTCCTATGAAAAAGTTTGGGCACCCCTATTAATCTTAATCATTTTTAGTTCTAAATATTTTGGTGTTTGCAGCAGCCATTTCAGTTTGATATATCTAATAACTGATGGACACAGTAATATTTCAGGATTGAAATGAGGTTTATTGTACTAACAGAAAATGTGCAATATGCATTAAACCAAAATTTGACCGGTGCAAAAGTATGGGCACCTCAACAGAAAAGTGACATTAATATTTAGTAGATCCTCCTTTTGCAAAGATAACAGCCTCTAGTCGCTTCCTGTAGCTTTTAATCAGTTCCTGGATCCTGGATGAAGGTATTTTGGACCATTCCTCTTTACATAACAATTCAAGTTCAGTTAAGTTTGATGGTCGCCGAGCATGGACAGCCCGCTTCAAATCATCCCACAGATGTTCAATGATATTCAGGTCTGGGGCCTGGGATGGCCATTCCAGAACATTGTAATTGTTCCTCTGCATGAATGCCTGAGTCGATTTAGAGCGGTGTTTTGGATCATTGAACTGTCTACAGCAGAGCAGACTCCCTGACTGAACCTGTCCTGTATGTTTATCTATATCTGTCTATTCTATTCTATTCTATTCTATTCTATTCTATTCTATTCTATTCTAGCACTGCACTACTAATCTGCCTGTGTATTATTGCTTGATTCTCTGTAAGTACTCCTATAACTATTGTTCAGTTTCAATTCTGACTTGTGCTGCCTTGCTAATAGGATACCTCTGAGATGCAGTAAGATACAACACAGATGTGTGTGCATTTCTACCATTACACCAACTAAAGGCTGAGATCAGGCACGTACAAGCTTATATAGTCTATATAACATCAGCACTGTAAAGTCCACCTACCACTGTCTATTGGCTGAGACTGTCAGATGTTGCTATCACGTGACGTGTCAGTCACTGCACACATGACATTGTCGGCACCATATTTCCTTATCTAACATGTCGGTCATTTTCTCGTAGCATGGCTATTTTTGTTTGTCCAACACCAAACAGCTTGAAATATTCAGGACGAACTGATTTACCCATCACTAATTAATGTTGACTTCAATGGGTGGCTCAGGCAGTAAACATCTTTCCCACTCCTATGGAGTTTACAACTGTATATTGCATGTAGTATAGTATGTGTGATATCAGAAAAAAGAAGCTCCAACAATAATAAAAGATGTTCTGCGACATGAATCAGTAAGAACTTTTGTACATATTTAGAATAATTAAAAAGAAAATGGTGATCAGAGGTGGACTTCCACTTTACAGCTTTAACCCCTTCCCGACATCCGCCGTACTAGGAAAATATATGAATTTTCTATTAGAGAATAACAATACCGTGTTTCTCTTACTTTATTATTTATTACTTCCATTTTTCTTAACTGCTTATTTAGGGTAATTCCAGAGTTGACATCCCTATATAGCATATCCACTATTGGAAGGAAGACTTCTTCCTCTTTTAAAACTGTAAATATTTATTTGAAACTAAATCTATTTTTGTTATATGGTTTTATTTAAATCAGGTTCTATTCACATCTATGTCATGGTTTCCACTTACAATCCTAAAGGCTATATGACCAAAATATGTGAATACAGCTGAGGTAGTTTTTTCTTCAGAGGAGGGGGAGTTATTAAGGCTGGCATTTCCTATACCATAATTACTCAATTTCTATTCTGGCGTATGTCGAAAGAGCTGGCATTTATTTCAGGTATAAATTTTCTACATTTTTCTAGAGTGAGTTATAGTAAATCTGACAGGCTGAGGCACCCCACTTTGCCCCACCTTGTTCCCTATAACGCTCTGCTTATTGTCTTACCGTGCCGCATCTTAGGCACAAACTGAGGCCTTGCAGCAAGGATGAGCCACTTCTACATCAGTTACCTGGCATAGATCTGTTAGTAAATCACCCCCAGAGGCTACAGGGAGGAAAAGGGGAATGATTTGCTGCTGAAAGGATAAGAACATTCTACTTTCGTCCTATTTGGATACCTTCCAAAGTTTCGTGTACTACTGATGTATGCCAAACAAATGATAAAAAAAACAGGTAGGCTTTAATCTATTACAGTGAGAAAAATAAAAATAATGCAAAATGTTAAATTTGTGTCATTTAATGGTTCACAGGCGCAAAGCCACAGAGGAATAGCAATGGTGGAACCACAGAGGTATTATAAAAATGTTAAATGGAAGGCTGATTTATCAAGACAAGTATTTTCCATGCCAGTCTTGATAATCCCTGCCTTTGCCAGAGTTTGCACCGAATTTATAGTGCATGCCTTGTGATAAATTAGGTGCTTCATCTGGGGTTTGTGCAGACCCCTGCCACACAGGCCACAATAAAATTGACTTGTTTGGGGCTAGAGTTGTGACCAGTGTTACACTGACTCATTTCTATTCATCATGATGGGTCATTAATAAGAGATTTTTGGGAGTTGTACACCCAGGACCATTTCAGATCAGCTGCTTGAAGGAGTCATAGGCAATGTAATTAAACTCATCCCATAGAAGTGAATGGCATGAAACTATAATGACATTGCATGAGCAATATGAAACAGACGGCAGGTGATATAAACAGTGCAAAACTCATCAGCGAATACTGCACTAAAGAATGACAAAAGGATCTTCTAAAGATAACATGCAACCTAATGAAAAGATTTAGAGACATGTTATGTCTTCATGGACTTCTGAAACATAACAAGAATGCCCATTTCAATGGAATTTGCATCATTAGATCCATAAAACCGTCTGTACATGGAGAAAGTGTTGGTTGCTATAGTTTCAAAGCCATCCATCTGTTATTGTCAGCTGAATAAAAAGCAACCCTCTAACTTAATGAATTAATTGTATTACATTTTACAGTCAAAAACCATATTTATTACAAGTTACATATCACAGAGACACTAACACTTTCTTGTGCATTACCGTATGTTGAGTATATTAAAAAGGAGTGAATAACGGGATCCTAAACATGTCCAGGCTCAGTACATCATTCATGCTGGAAGTGGACTATGGTGTAATTCTCATTTTAAAGTGCAGATATAAGTCAAGTTTCTGTCAAAGGTTGTCTGCTGTGTGAAATATATTCACATACATAGCACGATGCAACATCTGTATACTCCAGCAGGTGTGTAGAGTGATGCAAACATACAGTGAAGCAATAAACACCCTGGGAAAATGGGCTTGGCTGAAGTCTCAATAAATATTGCATTCCTTAAGGTATTAATCATCATATTCACTTGCAACTCTCAGGAGGCCTGTCCAGCCCACACGCTAGCAAACTCTTCTAGTAAAATGAAACTGCACTTTGTAAGCAAATACCAAAAATGCATGAATAATACCTGTTATTGCTATTTGTATTATTGAGTTAAGAAAAGTATAGGTTCACCCTTGTGAGATACAATGTATACCTGTTTTAATTCAAGCTTGAATGGCTATATTATTGTGCACCTTATAGTTCTACATAACTTTGGATACTTTATTCTGTATATAGCTCAGGAGTCAGTATTTTTCCACCAGAGACTTTCTTTAACAACAACATGGACAGAAAGGTCAGAAATAGGCTTATAACACAACAGAAAGTGTTAGTTTAGATGTATCATATCTGATATGTACATAACACCTTTTCATATGTAATAATTAAGCAAACATCTTACATTTGTAGACAGTGGTGTAACTAGGAATGGCGGGGCCCCGTGGCGAACTTTTGACATGCCCCCCTCCCCCCCCCGACCGACGCCGAAGACCTCGACTGACCCCCTCCTACGCATTCCTGCGCGCTCTATTATGCCCCGTAGTGGCCCCTTCACACAGTATTATCCTCCATAGTGGCCCCTGCACACAGTATTATCCCCCATAGTGGCCCCTGCACACAGTATTATGTCCCTTAGTGGCCCCTCCACACAGTATTATGCCCCTTAGTGGCCCCTCCACACAGTATTATGCCCCTTAGTGGCCCCTCCACACAGTATTATCCCCCATAGTGGCCCCTGCACACAGTATTATACCCGTAGTGGCCCCTGCACACAGTACTATGTCCCACTGTGGACACCCATAAACAATTATTATACTCTGGGGTCTTTTCAGACCCCAGAGTATAATAATCACCCAGGGGGAGAAAAACATTAAAAAAAACTCCGTTACTCACCTATCTCCCATCTCCTACGCTGTCGGCTTCCGAAGAAGTCGATCTTCAATTACGTCAGACGTCACATGACCCGGGACGCAGGCCGGGGTCATGAGACGTCAGAAGACTAGGCCGAAGTCTGCACCGATCGTGGAGAGGTAAGTAACAGTATTTTTTATGTTTCTTACCTCTCCCAGTCCGCCAATCATTATACTCGGGGGTCCGAAAAGACCCCCGAGTATAATGATAGCAGCGGTAGTGGCTGTCACAGGGTTAAAGGGTTTGTCTGGGATAGCTGGAAATTCCTACACTAATCTAAACACCGTTCCCCCCTCCTACTTTCTAAATAACATAATTAATCAAAAATGTATATTTACCCATAACATTTACTGATTATCCGGTGATGATCTATTTCCCCGTTTCCGGAAACGGATCATCACTACTACTCCCCTCCATCCACTTCATCATACTTACCTCCCAGTTTTCTTCCTGTGGGATGGCTCCTTATTTTTTACTGATTCTGCAGGGGAGCCCTCTTCTCCAAGCGCTGCTCTGTGCACAGTGACCCCCTGATGGTAGTTATTACACACATGCCGTCATATTGCAGGTAACAGCTTGCACTCCGAAATAACAGCTCACAATGCAGAATTACTAATAGCTGTGGCAATGAAAAGTATAGTCCATCCGTTGGGATCCTGTTGCTGTGGACAATGACATACATTCAGGAAAAGTTTGTGCACTGTAGACACAGTAGATCCTTTCTCCAACAGTTCTCAGAAAGTTTCGAGTTTCTGTCTTCTGCTGAGAGAAACTTGACAGGAGACGGAAACCCGACAGTCAGTTTTCAAACCCATTCACTTTAATGCAAAGTGACCACCCGTGAATGTCTTCTGCCTCTCCGTGGCGAAAGCGTTTTTTTTTAACCGGACACAAAGTCCTGCATGTCCGACTTTGTGTCCGGTTAAAAAAAAACGATTTTGCCGCAGAGAGGCACAAGACGCTCACAGTTTCTCTTAGCAGAAGACGGAAACCCGAAAGCGGAAACTGGGCCCCTCTACACACAGAATAATGCTCCATGCTGCTGTAACACGCTGAAATTTCCCCAAGGTGGGACTATTAAAGGATTATCTTATCTTATTTCCTGGCACCCACACAGTATAACGCTTTCTTGGTCTTCATATAGTATAACATCCCCTTCACCGGTGAACCACACAGTATAACAAACCATTTACTTGCCCCCAAATGGTATAAAGCCTTCCATATTCCCAACACTGAATATTGCCTATGGCACCTATGACAATAGTTCCGTCAATGCTGCAATACATCATTGTAAGGCCACAGTTCGCCACTCTGAGGACAGCTACCTGTTTGGGATTATTACATGCAGCATTGTGGAAATAGACGATATAAATAAAACCAAAAAATATGCACATAATTTCAGTACAATTCATAGAGGAATTATTTTTCAAAAAAGCTGAGCTAATAAATGAATGAATGAATGAATGAATGAAATAATTTATTATGTCTTTTACTGGAGCCTTAATTTGCCCTAAATTAATCCAACATTGTACAATATTTGATAAATTTATTGCATCTTTCAAGTCTACCAATTCGATCCATAACATACTTTTTATACTAGCCTCGTACTAAAACATGGTAATTTGCAACAATATGTATGTAATATTAAGATCTGCATGACTAAACGTTTCTAAAATATCTAAACTTTATTTAATTATCATTGAAAATTGAGCTAGACTAGTCACTTGTATATCCAAAAAGTAGTGACTCTATAGGCTACCTACTCGTAGAGCAGTGTCAAGTCTGCCGAAGACTAGTATTGAGCTTTTATATTGTACATCTCCTTTTGTATCTCTCTCGATTGAGTACAGCAGACATTGTCTACCTAAGTCAGAATATTGGGAGTTACTTCCCAAAAATTATCCACCGGTGTCCTGCAGTAATGTTCTATGCAGGTGTCCCCTAAGCTTAAACTGTGGTAACATCAGTGATTCCTATTCCTTAGTGCCGGACTATGTATATAGTACAATATATAGTCTATCCTTCCTCGTGGTGAAATACCTAATTTTAAATCTATATAAATCCTGAAACGGACAGTCAGACACCAGTACCTATTCCTATCCCTATACGGTTCTTTCTAACTTGGAATCATCAGAGGATATATTTAAGAAATACAGATGCTAGCTATGACTGTATTCTATTGAAATCCATGTGATATTTAGAAGAACATCAAAAAATTATTTTACGACTTCTTTGGAAGAAACACATGAGTTTTTACATCTTACATCCAACTCATAATCAAATCGTCCTGCAAATAAACAGAGCCAAAAAGGAAAAAGTAAGGAAATCCGCACTGGTGAGATCTTGCTCAACTAAAACCTTTGACATGATCACAATCTGAATTACTGTATTTCTCTGACTATAAGACTTTGAATATAACACTTTTTTCCCTCCCAAATTTGGAAGGAAAATGGGGTGTGTCTTGTTGTTCAAATGTAGTGGGCGGAGGGGGTGGCAGGAGCAGGGTCACCAGGAGTGGTACAGGGCCCATGGCCAGCTGGAGAAAGCTGGGGCTCTGCAGCACAATATAGCGATTGAACCGAAGAAGATGCTAAAGAGAGCCTAGTAGAGCGAGGACCCTGAAAATCTACTCTTAAAAGTCCACAGTGGTCGTCATTGGAAATATTATTTACTAATGTTTCCACTATTTACTTCTGAAATATAATTTCCAAGCAAAATTGTTGAAATAAGTTTTAAACACATAGTCCAAAGAGAATCTGGATATTTCCTCATATTCATTCTAAAAGGTGATTTCCTGTAACAAACTTTCACAACATGTCAATCAGATGTATCATATGTGATGATATGGTTATTCCCATTCTATTCCCCATTCATACTTATTAAGATATGACCATGTCTAAAATCACTCTATTAAATTGTGTTGGAGGGTTGCTTTTGTGTGTGGTGCTTGACCCTAGCATGGGGTTCAGCATGTGTCCATTGAAATCAGGAAAGTAGTCTGTGGTATGTGTTGTATGTAGAGATGGAGAATGCAGAGATTACATGCTACACATGACTGCAACTTTCCTGACTCTGTTGAACAGATGCTCTTAATTGAGAACCATAATGGAATGAAACATTCAGCCCTTTTACCTGTCTATCTACCTTGTCAACATAAAATTACATGTTTAAAGGGATCATTCAGAGATTGTACATTAATTTATCTGATGAACTCTTGATGATAGTCCCAGGGTTTCTGCAAGATTTCAACCCGCAGGTCAGGTTATTACCTATAAGATCCGGGTGGGGGGGGGGAGGGATGAGGTGAGATGAGGGTTTGACCAGGTCTGAACCTCCGGGTCCATCATAAAGAGTCTAAACTCCTCAAACCACCTCTTTAAGAATCAGTTTGTCTTAGTGTTTTGGACCTTCTTGAATATATACTTGAGCTGTATTACCTTACACAGTCCATAACTCTTTTTCTGGAAACAAAATATCAAAACTTTTCCCAATTCCAAACTTTTCTTTTAACTGGGCAGAGCTGTATTTCAGATTTCCTTTCTGTTGCTATTCTGCATTTATATACCTTAATTTACACATTGTGGTTTGTTTGTGCCCCTCCAGACCTTAATACCTTAATAAAATAGTCATTATTGTGGCTGTTAGCTAATTTTTTTTTTGTCAAGCAAAAGTATACTAAACATGTCAAAGTGTTTCTACACCCTAAATATCTATCGGCTATATATGTACCTGATGCGGCTAGTTTTTGCTCAGCTGAATAATGCCCATTGCTCATACATCCACCTATACATGTAGTGAACTCTGTTTGAACCACTTGTTTCTTCATGCAATTTTAAAACTTCTTAGTGAACATAATTCTGTTTGTTACCACTTACGTTCCTGCTTGAGAAAATGTCTGTTACAAATCTGAATACATGACTTCGGGAATTCCCTCTAGCGTTACTAGCAGAGCGTTGTGAAACTATTTCTTTCTGTAACGTTACATAATAATTTCTTGAGAAAAAAGATAGTCCATGCTGAGATATTTATAATTCTATGGAAAATGTGGAATTGTGACACAATAAAAGGAATGTCCACTCAGGCTTTGATTCATCCACAAGTGAAATCCACCGAAATATTATACTGGATGCAGAAAGATAGTCATAATTTCAAGGAAATCAGTATTGCTCATAGTAGTCACCATGTGTTTATGGAGAAAATCCAAAGATCATGTCAACAAGGGTGGTTCACACTTCTATAAACCTGCCACTTTGGAAACTATAAAATAGCACTTACTAGCTGGTACCCCCGACTTCGTCTGCGGTGATTGTAGAAGTGGGTATATACAGGCGCGGGTAAGGTTTTCGTACTGTGTATAAGGTATGGGATATGAAATGTAAGTTTGTATCTTGTTTTTGCTATAATTCAGAGAATACGTGAGACTTTTGTGTTGAAGTTAATTTGTATTTGAGCTGCTATATATACGGTGTTGTGAGAAACTTTACATAGTGACTTTGGGACAGAGGTATTTGGAGTTAACCCTTTCCCGCCGATGGCATTTTTTGATTTTCGTTTTTGACTCCCCTCCTTCTAAACCCAATAACTTTTTTATTTCTCCGCTCCCAGAGCCATATGAGGTCTTAATTTTTGCGGGACAAATTTTTCTTCATGATGCCACCATTAATTATTCTATATAATGTACTGGGAAGCAGGGAAAAAAATCAAAATGGGGTGGATTTCAAGAAAAAATGCATTTCTGCGACTTTCTTACGGGCTTTGGTTTTACGGCGTTCACTGTGCAACCAAAATGACATGTCCCCTGTATTCTGTGTTTCGTTACGATTCCAGGGATACCAAATTTATATGGTTTTAGTTACATTTTGACCCCTTAAAAACAAATCCAAAACTGTTAAAAAAAATTTTTTTTTGAAAAGTCGCCATATTCCGACAGCCGTAACTTTTTTATACGTGCATGTACGGGGATGTATATGGCATCTTTTTTTGCGGGACTGGGTGTACTTTGTAGTTCTACCATCTTCAGGAAATGTTATTGCTTTGATCACTTTTTATTCAAATTTTTATCAGAATCAAAACAGTGAAAAAACGGCGGTTTGGCACTTTTGACCATTTTTCCCGCTACAGCGTTTACCGAACAGGAAAAATATTTGTATAGCTTTGTAGAGCGGGCGATTTTGGACGCGGGGATACCTAACATGTATGTGTTTCACAGTTTTTAACTACTTTTATATGTGTTCTAGGGAAAGGGGGGTGATTTGAATTTTTAATCCTTTTTTTTTTGTTTTTAATATTTTTTTTACTTTTTTTAACCTTTTTTTTTTGCATTTATTAGACCGCCTAGGGTTATTGACATGGGTGGGCGGTGTCGCGGATTGTCAGAGCGGTGGGGGTTGGCAAACATGGCTGCTCCGGAGCGTTAAAGAGCGCCTCCTGGAGTATCGTTAAGGTGAGGGGCAAAGTGGTAAAGTATATGTATATGTGATTGTGTGGGGTTAGGGGCGAGGCTGCAGAGGGCAATATGAATTTTGTGGCTTGCTATGGTCCAAAGTGTGTGAGATTGCAGAGATGGTGATGTGAGTTTGGGGTTTGTGGGGGTCCTGGGAAAAACGTATGTGCGCTATTGTGACGAAAAGTAGCCTATTGCGCAATGGGGAGTATTAACTATGTTTGTGGAAAATTTAAGCCAAATCGGTCGAGCGGGTTTTGCGTGATTGGTTAACAGAAACATACCCACCTCTAAATACTTTGTGAATGTCAGTAATTGACTTAGATCAAATCCAGGAGCCTGCACCACAGACAAGTGACAGTATTTTATCTCTAATAAAATATTGTTCTGAACGTTGATTTACCAAATGAGGATGAATACACAAAGCCCTAATAAGATATCAGTAAGACAAAAGGACAAGTCCTAACATTCATACTACAGCTTGCAGGGGCGTAGCTGGGGGAACAAACTGAGGCACGCCCCATAGGTGCTGGTTGCTGTACCACTTAGTGGATCCCACTGCTCTTTGCCAACTGATGACATATGCTCAATCTTCATAGAGGATACCTAGCTGCCATTATTTCTCTAAGAAATCTGTCCCTGGTTCATATTGCATGTGTCAGAAACTATGGGCCTTTCCCTGGATATGTTAGTCAGGGGAAAACAACACACAACTGTCAACACATGGAGCAGCAATTATGGACAAGGACAATTTGTTAAGTGGCATCAGCAACAGTCCAGAAATGCGGCAAGGCCAGGTGCTTATTCAACCCCATTTTTCAGGCCCAGTTTCAACACCATGCAAGGCCCATCTGCCTCCTCAGGATCATCCTTTCTGGACCATTTTCAGACCCAATCATTACCAGGGCAAGGAGTTTATTACATTCCTTCTCCTCTTCCGTTTTTTCATGGATGGAAGGTAAAGTTTTTCCATCCAGTTTTACAGTTAACGAGCCTGGATCAGAGGAGCCACACAGCGAAGGAGCTGCTTCTCTGTATCCCACAGCAAATATCCCATTGGTTGGCTCCTTGCCAACTACAATTGGGCAGCATTGCCAGCGACAATGGCACCAATATTGTTACTGTGATGCAGTTGGGTTGAATAACACATTGTTCCTTGATAGTGCATGTGGTGAATCTAAAGGTGCGGTCCTTTATTAACCTGTATAGTGGCTTAAAAGAGGTGCTCCTCATGGCCAGAAAAGTCTGTGCATTTCAGCTGTTCTTAGGTTACAAAATAACACCATGTGACTTTTCAAAATGGTCTTTCTTTGCACTGCTTTATCTGTAACGCTCTAACTTGATAGAACTCTACCTTAAACATGCTCTACCATCTGTGTGAGCACCAGAAAGCAGTGAATAACTAATGCATGTAGCAGACCACAAGGATAATGTGTTATTTTGAGATCTGTCATTGGAGGCTTATGAGGGAAGTGTGTTGGTTTCTCAAGGAGCAGGGACAACTGCAGCATCAACAATGTGATCCCTTTATTATATATCTTACAGGAAGCACTCTCATACAACGAGGGATGGAAGAATAACAGCTTGCTAGAGGCAACAAGCAGAGGCATTGTTTTCTTAATTACATCCTGGAAAACAGATTTGCATATTCCCCACAATCCCCCAGTGGAGAAAAAATGGCTTGTTAGTCTCCATACGCCTGCAAAGGTGCACTCTCCTTAAGGAGTTTTCTTAGTCCCTGACCCTTCCACCAATTAGTCAATGTAAGCAATCTAACATGATGCAAGGGGAACTGGAGGAGTAGGAATATCTGGGCCAGGGTGATTATGGTGGAGGAACTGGAACTCCTAGACTGAAAGACTAGGAGAAGAAAAACTATCTTTTGGATGTAGCTCTTGATATGTCACAGGCTCAGCCAGGGATGAGGCTGACCCTTATTTCTTACAAGATGATGATGATGACAACAACAACTACACTGGCCAGAAACACCAGCCATGACAGGCTACTGGACCTGTGCACACACTGGCAAGCATGGCAGGCTCTACAGTGATAAGCATATTATTAGCATCAAGTAGAGGGATGAGTACTGAATGGCAGTGCTCTTAGACCCTCACTTTAAAGCCAAAATGGAAGACCTGGAATATTATCAGGATAGGCTATATACCCATCTTACAAATTTTTGGCGAGTCCACACTACAGTCACACGTGTACCCAGTTGGCCTCTGTCCGCCCTCAGTTCACCCAGTGCCACAGCTACAAGTAGCAGAAGTAAAAGAAGCATCAGCAGTCAGTACAGTATCTGGAACATGATGACCCAGAATTTTTTTCACCTTGCAGCACAATCCAGACTCACAACAAGCAACTGGCACCTGTGGCATGGTCCATCATATTAATCCATATTTTACTGGCTGCCACTCATGCTGCCACAGCACTGCCACCACTCAGCCAGACATGTCTTGGGACCTGATCCATCACATTCCTCTACAACACAGTTGTAGTGGAAAAATTCTTTTTAAAAAATAAACATTTTGATTTCACATCTGCTTCCATAAAGAAATATATTTTGATACATTTTTTTCATCACTTTTCACCTAGGCTCACAGTCACAGATTTTTCTCCAAAATAACAACAAGCCTGTAGTACTTACAAGTCAAAAAAGGGACTAATTTTACTATAAAACTATGATTTTTTTTTTCAATATAACTGTCATGTCTGTCTAAAAACCATGGGCAAGCATCTTTACCCAAAGGGTAATTTTAGGAGTGCTTTAAATGTTAAAATGCATAACAGCAAGTGTTGTTGCAGTGTGTGGATAGACTAGAACAATGTTCTTCCCTATGCTATATTTCACAGACCAAGCCAGTGAGCTGGGATAGTAGCCCTATTGGGAGGCAAGGGCGTCTAGCATCATGACTGTGATACTTGGAGTCCAGGAAATATGGCCATCATCCAGTTAATTTTTAACAGACCAAATATACCCATGTGAAGTTGGTCTTAGGGTTGATTCACATCTGCTTTTGTATTCCGTCCGGGGAGAGTCCACATGGAGACCTCCCTGAACGGAAATACAAACGCAATTGCAAGCGAATCATGCGGACATGATTTGTGCGGGTAGTGCGCGGCAAGCACAGGAACTCCGTTATAGTCTATGGGGTCCGTGTTCTTTTACAGCACAGCGCTTGCATTTGCATTTGTATTCCATTCGGGGGGTCTCCATGCGGACTCTCCTCGGACTGAATACAAAAGCAAATGTGAACAGGGCATTAGGCACATCTGAAAGATGATGCTGAATATGCTCTTTTAGTGACTTTTGATCATTGTCTATTTAATCCTAAATAGATATTCTGCTTTGCCTTCAACATTCTATTCAATAAGAAAACCTTCACCAGTCCATTTCAGTTGATGCCGATGTCTATATTCTCAACAAGAATGGACATTCAACATTATTAGACAATTATTAGTTCTGACCCACATTTACTAATAGTTTTTGTAAACTGATATGGACAGTCTGAAAATCTGCCAGATTTAGTACAGTTTTAAGTTTATACCAATTATCACTCAGCTTACTCTTGAATGGAAAACTTAATGCAAAAAAAAATGTTGGCACTATTTAGCACATTGTGTCTCATTTAAGTCAAACCTAATTTTGACACAAAGCCACCCTCACTTTTTCAGCTTAAACTAGATGCACCAAAATGTGCTAAGATGCAATGAGTTGCACCAAAATACACAAATGTGTGACTTATTTTATACCAGAGTCATATCTACAATAGTAACTATGCCTATGAAATGCCTCTCTGACTGGTTAAGTTATGGTTCTGTTCACTTAGGCACCTTGTCTGAATATTAATGCAGCCACACACATAGCCATGCAACAGATATCATATGCTCAGTCTCTGATTTAATTTTTTTAGTGGCAGGGTAGTGCTTAATGAACTAACACACAAAGCCACTACAAAGGAGAACAGTTGCCAGGAACGCCTGATCAGAATATAAAATCTTCACAGACGAAGTCCAAACTTTAGACTATAAATAAATAAATATATTTACGTATCAGTAACAAATATAGCTAGGCACCCTAGATGAAGGCGAGAGAATATGTCATTCTGTTACTCTGGAAAGCTTCATCTTACAACCATTTTCTGTTTGTCCATGCAGTGAAAATTTCCAGAGAGATATGGTCTGTCATATGCAATAATTTTAAGCAAGCCAATAATGCCTGTGTTCTGTCCACCAGATTTCTTCCTTTAATCTTTTTCTGCTTTTCAAGAGAATCGTACCTACTACTGGAAATTGCCATTATTGCAGGAAATAATAGTAACACTTTTATCTGCAACCTTTCTTCATTCACATGGTTTTCACAAAAAGGGAAGATATTACTCATGTGTGGGAGGTACTGCTGGTAAAATGTAATTTTATATACATTGCCATCTAGTTTAAAAAAAAATCTGATCTAAACAATAGTTAGTTTTTGGAATGTAAACAAATTCTTCAACCATTTCAACAACATAACAAACATACGATGATAGCAGATTTGTGGAGCTGCCATGCATTTCAGGTGGAGGTTCCATACCACAGATCTGCAACAATATACTGTACACAATATGTACAAGGAATTGTAACATCTGAAATACGTATGGTAGAAAAATTTAAAGGGGTTTTCCCATAAACATAACGATATTTAAAATTCATAGTTAGATATTTTTTTCCAAATTCAAGTTGCAAATTACACAGAATTTTACAGATTTTCTCAAATCATCTTAGTGGTGAAAGTTTGTTATCTTGATAGGTTGGAAGTAGATGGGACCATGAATTGTCTATGGTTTGGCACTTGTCAGAAACCCAGCTATGATTTCCTTATTGTGGCTAGGATATCTTCACATGACACACTGTCTCTGTCTGATAACATGTCTACAGTAAGACAATCATGACTTACAAATGTAGACCATAGACACATCTGAACTGAAACTGCTGTTATACTCAGGTGGCCTCTTCAGATAATTATCGGAGGCACAGGGGAGGTGAGTGAACATAAAAAAACAGTGCTTCTTACCTCTCATGAACTCTTTGCTGTCTTCAGACCTCAGCATTATAATATCCCAAAGAGGCCCCTCCACACAGTGTAATGTCCCATATTGGTCTTCACAAACTATAATATCCTATAGCAGCCCCTCCACACAGTATAATGTCCCATAGCTGGAATATCCAGATGAAAGGAACAGTTATAGAAATTTGTACATCAAATCTGCCAATTGTGAATTTAACCTTACTGTGCTCTGTGTTGGTTGGTATTGGACACCATATTTGCAATTTTCTTTGCCTGAAAAAGTATATTTTTCACTCTTATTTTTATATTGAAGGGGTTATCCAGTTTCTAAGATTGACGACTTATCCTCTGAATGGCCTCACCTCATAGTGACAGTGATGTCAATAGATGATAATAAACCAATATATGCGTTAAAGGTTTAATCACCTTGGGGCCACACGGTGGCTCAGTGGTTAGCACTGTAGCCTTGCAGCGCTGGAGTCCTGGTGTTCAAATCCCGCCAAGGACAAAAAAAAAAACCATCTGCAAGGAGTTTGTATGTTCTCCCCGTGTTTGCATGGATTTCCATCCCATATTCCAAAAAAGACATACTGATAGGGAAAAATGTACATTGTGAGCTCTATGTGGGGCTCACAATCTACATTTAAAAAAAAAAAAAAAAAAGTTTAATCACCTCTTTTACAGATATATTATTGTGATCAGTACAAATATGGTATTATTACCCGTTTTCTAAGATTCTTTTCTTGTAGTAATATTAGGTATGATTACATTAGCTGAACTGTCAAATCAGATGTTTCCCAAATACCCTCTCCTTACATAAACTGTTTATTTTATTATGCTCTGCCAAGGTAAATACATTGGCACCAGGTCTATTTTAGCGCAGTATTCGGCTTCTTTACAGTGCTAGCTCAGCCCGGTTAATAATTACTATAAAACAGTCCAACACAAACACTGAAGTTTATAATTTATAAAGAGATTCAATAAATATGTATTAGAGGTAAAACATTCTGGTGGCTGTTATAATCATTTCTATGTTGAATATTCCATGTCTATTTCTATCTTGGCTAGAGAATTTTAATATTTATTATATTTAGTTTAAAGGAAAATTTCATTTCTAGATGAATAAAAATATTTGTAAAGTAAATAAACTATTGTTTATGGCACAAATTCTTCCTTAACTTGCAATAATGTAGGTCATACATATAACCCTAAGAGAAATCCTCCATACTTGGACATACGTAAAATGAGGTTCTGTCATTCTTTAGGTTGAATATGCTTATGCTTTTGATTAGTCCCCTCCCCTTAATTTTTCTTTTCTCCTTTTGTTGTTCTTTTCTCTTGTGAATAATATTGGTTTCAATATATAATGTTATATATATATATATATATATATATATATATATATATATATATATAATCTATCCCTAAACCAACACTCCCTCGCAGGAACCTTAACCGCCTTGACATCCGCATGCTCTTAGACTCTCCTACCACTCGCTGACATACCCTCACTCCAGGACGCAGATGCCACTGCTGCCTTCTATAATACCTCCATTATTTCAGCCCTTGACTCTGTGGCCCCCTTCAGAAGCACCAGAGCCCAACCAATTAATAGGCAACCCTGGCACACCGACCTGACTAAAAAACTGAGACGTGCCTCGTGGGTTGCAGAACACCTCTGGAAGAAAAGCCACTCCCAGGAGGACTTCCTCAGCTATAAAGAGGCAGTACTCACATTCAAGAATGTACTCACCTCTGATAAGCAGGTCTATTTCACCACACTCATATTTTCCCTATCCCGCAACCCCAAACAGCTTTTCACTACCTTCAACTCCCTTCTTCATCCTCCTGTGCCCCCTCCGACATCACTTATCTCAGCTGACAACTTTGCCTCATTTCAAGACTAAAATTAACACCATCAGAGACAGTCTTACCCTACACCCTCGGGAACCACTCTACCCAACTGCTCGCTGCTCCTGATCCTTAACCTGTTTCTCCACCATCACTGACGAAAAGCTCTCCACCCTAATCTCTAAATACCACCTCACCTCCTGTGCGCCTGACCCGATCCAGTCACATCTTATCCTCAAACTCACCGAAGCCATCACCCCAGCCCTAACCCATCTCGTCAACCTATCCCTAACCAATAGATCCTACACTTCCGTCTTCAAACATGCCACTGTCACTACTTAAGAAACTTTCCCTTGACTCGTCCTCCCCAGCCAACTATTGTCCCATCTCACTGCTCCCTACGCCTCAAAACTACTTGAGCAACATGTCCACTTCTATCTCTCGTCCAACCTGCTCTTTGACAGACTTCAGTTAGACTTCAGACCCCATCACTCCACTGAAACTGCCCTAACCAAAGTCACTAACGACCTTGTAACTGCCAAAGCCAAGCGTCATTACTTTGTCATCCTCCTCCTTGACCTCTCTTCTGCCTTTGACACAGTCGACCACTCCCTCTTGTTAGAAACTCTCTCATCCCTTGGTATCTCAGACCTGGCCCTTTCCTGGATCTCCTCATACCTCACCGACCACACATTCAGCGTCTCCCACTCGTGTACAACCTCCTCAACACGCCCTCTCTCTGTAGGTGTCCCCCAAGGCTTTGTCCTAGGACCCCTCCTGCTCTCCATTTACACCCTCGGCCTAGGCCAACTCATGGAATCTCATGGTTTTCAATACCATTGATATGCCGATGACACCCAAATATATCTCTCTGGACCAGACATTACCTCTCTGTTGGCCAGAGTTCCAGATTGTTTAGAAGCCGTCGCCTACTTTCACTCCTCCCACTTTCTCAAACTCAACATAGAGAAAACAGAGTTCATCATCTTTTCCAACAAACGAGAACTTTCTATTTGGACTCATGAGCAAGTTATACCCCCGCTTGTGGCTAACACTTAAACAATTACGAATAGTGAAATATCAGCCCCAAAATGTAAATATACCACTATGTCCTGAGTCTCCACATTTTCTCTTCTGTGCCCTGGCATAAGGAGACTGGATCTCACAATAGAAAATCAGATATTTCTAGTACAGGATTGAACATGAAAAAGAGATCTGAATGTTCATGAGGTCCTATACTCAACACACACAAACAAGAAACTCTTCTCAGGCTGGCTGTAACTTCAACATCTGAGAATTTCACACTAAATTTTATACTACTTCACCTTTAATATGTAATGTCTTATAGTTTTCCATTGTGTCACACACCTGCAAACATTCTAGAACTCCGAGAGATCTGATGAAGGGGTGGTACGTGTGAGGTACCAGAGAACCCTGAAATGCATCATCTTAAATAAATCCTTTTTATTTTGATACATCAGCGTACCAGAACTTAGCTTTACTGAAGGGTAGAGATGAGCGAGTACTGTTCGGATCAGCCAATCCGAACAGCACGCTCCATAGAAATTAATGAATGCACCTGGTACTTCCGCTTGGATGTAGCCGGTGCGCTTAACCCCCCGCGTGCCGGCTACGTCCATTCATTTCTATGCGAGCGTGCTGTTCGGATCGGCTGATCCGAACAGTACTCGCTCATCTCTACTGAAGGGAGCGCGTTTTTGGTGTTTTTTGGGGGCATATCCCTCAATCACTGTCCTGTGATTTCTTTCGACCTTTGAGTCGTAAGCCATAGACGCATCCCCACGTTTTTCAGCATACATAGCTTGATTACGTACCAAAAAGGCTTGATACAAGTTGACCTATTTCTGGAGTCCACAAGGACTTATATGTATTCTCATATGTACCTAATTTTTAATTAGCACGGCCATGCTTGGTAATTCTATATATTTCAGTTAATATTCTGTGTGTGGAAGTTATCTTGGTAGAAGCAGTGGCATGGACCCAAACAGTCAAGACAGGGACACAAAATATGCAGCAAACTGATTAATTTAGAAAAAAAAACAAAAAACAGGAAAATAAATAAACCTTGACTTCAGGCACAAAATGAGCAAAACAAAATACAGCCTTAACTTCAGGCATAAACAAAATAAAAACCTGCTCATCTGAGCAATAACTAAACCGAACGGATAACCTAACTATACGTGTGGCTTACTTCCAGACACACAAACAAAACAGGTGCAAAATTGTCTCTCTGGACTCAGGGTTACTGGACAGAATCACACACCTCCTGTAATGTAAGAGCTGCAGCCTTTTTCTGTCCCAGTAATGACCCAAGGGTCTACACCTGGGCTGAGGCCTACTCCAGATCCACCCTGGACCACACATACTGTATGTCATAAACCTGGGGCTGATATAGCTGGACTCCAGCACTCTGCCTGTCACCTTCTCACATCTGCTATATGACAAATCTTTTAGTAGTGGCAGTTTTTCCAGGTTTGGATGGGCACACAGTGGTAATATCTGCTGAGCAATTGAGAGATGCTCCTCACAACATGTATATAGTGTATAATGATTGTAAACAATCTATTTCCTTTTATTAAGCACATGTGCATGTAAACCTTTTGTTACTGCATTGTGACATTAATTGAGGAGAACAAGGCTGTAGCATTGCAGAGCGTTTTCCCACAGTGCCATTATACCAGTGTGTGCTAGGCCTGAAGCCAACATACTGAACGTCTCTTTGAATTCTTTCTATTTCCACAGTGAGAAGATTTCTCTTACGGACACCTTGTATTATAAACCACAAAGATATAATTGCAGAACCTCTGATCCCATTACCTACCTGTAATAGAAGATTGAGATTACATATTACTAACCCTGGGTTATGTAAGGTTTGTTATTTGGAATTATTTACAGTTGAAAATCCTTAAATATTTCTAAGCTGCTCCACCAAAATAACCATCAACCTTTATACTGTCCTATCGGATACGGTCTGTCATTTATGTATATACACAGTCACATTGCAAAATCTTTGCTGTACTAAAATGAGATATTTTTACATTTCCAGTGTTGTTATTTATATACATAGCATGTTAGTTTTGGGTAGTCAGTGCGCAGTGGTTTAGACTGGAAGGGGTGTTATTTGCTTTGTTTTTTAAGTACCTTGCTTAGACAGTCTTAGCGTATTATACATTAACATTCACTCAGCGGGCAAACTGCAAGGACATTTAAAAATTTGTAATATTTTTTCTAGTTAATGAAAAATAAAACACAGGCGCAATAGTCTCACTGGACTCAGGATTACAGGACAGAACCACACACCGCCTTTCACCTCATGGAACTGCCATGAACTCTGCAGCCTTTTATGGGTCAGTAATGAGGCAAGGGTCTACACCTGGGCTGAGGCCTACTCCAGATCCGCCCTGTGCCACACATGTCAGAAACCTGGGGCTGATATATCTGGACTCCAGCACTCTGCCTTACACCTTCTCAATATATATATATATATATATATATATATACAGTACAGACCGAATGTTTGGAAACACCTTCATATTCAAAGAGTTTTCTGTATTTTCATGACTATGAAAATTGTAGATTCACACTGAAGGCATCAAAACTATGAATTACCATGTGGAATTATATACTTAACAAATAGTGTGAAACAACTGAAAATATGTCTTATATTCTAGGTTCTTCAAAGTAGCCACCTTTTGCTTTGATTACTGCTTTGCACACTCTTGGCATTCTCTTGATGAGCTTCAAGAGGTAGTCACCGGAAATGGTCTTCCAACAGTCTTGAAGGAGTTCCCAGAGATGCTTAGCACTTATTGGCCCTTTTGTTTGGTTCAGGTCTGGTGACTGTGGAGACCAGGTCATCTGGCTTAGCACATCATCACTCTCCTTCTTGGTCAAATAGCCCTCACACAGCCTGAAGGTATGTTTGGGGTCATTGCCCTGTTGAAAAATAAGTAATAGTCCAACTAAACGCAAACCGGATGGAGTAGCATGCCATTGCAAGATGCTGTGGTAGCCATGCTGGTTCAGTATACCTTCATTTTGAATAAATCCCCAACAGTTTCTGTCTCTCTCTAGCAACAGAAGAGGGAGCGTTTTATGTCATTGTCGTAGCAGAGCCCTAAAGGACGCTCCCTCTTTCTTAATATATGCAGGTCCCGTGCTGGCTGCCGTGCCAGCAAGATATGCCACGTGTGCCACTTTTGGCTGCGTGCCAGGGGTTGCCCACCCCTGATCTAGACATTAGATAGATGGGTTCCTAGGAACCCTAAGATTATGTTTTAAGCCAAGTTAAGGTGTGGTTCATACAATACTTGTTCGACTTGAAAAAAATCAAAGACTTGAGCCTCCAAACCCAACACAAAATGAATCATGAGAGGTTCTCCCATCTCTAGTTATTAGCATGTTTTTTCACCATCAATAGGCTAAATGTCTTAGAAAGAGCTGCTGTCCATTCAAGGGAAATGCTATGCAGCCAATCTCTTAGGATGTGCACATATTTTACTTCTTTATAAATAATGTTGCTCTGGACCTTATTTTGCTTAGATAGTTAGATGGATAGATAGATAGATAGATAGATAGATAGATAGATAGATAGATAGATAGATAGATAGATAGATTTATTTTGAATTATTAATAAGGTGAACTAATGGTAGTTGAACCCACTGTTAAACTGTAATCTAATAATCCATGAAGATCAAAAGCTAAAATGGGAAGCACAGAGAAGAAATCCCCAGCTAGTTTTATAGTAAATCAGTTCAAGTTACATTTGACAGAAATCCCCAAGCTTTCCCTCTTGGAAATTCCTGGAACTATATTATCATGTTTGTTCTTGTAAATGTGTTATCATTTCATGTATGTTTTATTGTAAAAGAATGACAATTCTTGATTTTCTTGATGGCTTCTACCTATATATGGTTCAATTTATAGAATATCTAGGAGTCTGCAGGTCAGAATGTTTGCTGAATTTAAAGGGATTCTACCATTAAAACACATTTTTTTTGTCATTCACGCGTAGGAATAGCCTAGAGGCTTGAGAAAGGCTATTCTTCTCCTACCTTTAGAAGTCTTCTCCGCGCCGCCATTCAGTAGAAATCCCAGTTATCGTTGGTATGCAAATGAGCATACCTGAAGAAGATGGAGCCAGCACTGGAGAGTTCTCTCGCAGAGTTGGGGACGCCCCCAGTGCTGTTTAAGTGGTGGGGACCGCCCCCAGTGCTGCGAGAGAACTCATTTGCATACCGCTGAAAACTGGGATTTATACCGAACAGTGGTGCGGAAAAGACATCTAAACATAGCAGAAGAATAGCCTTTCTTAAGGCTATTCCTATGTGTCAACAAGAAAAAATGTGTTTTAATGGTAGAATCCCTTTAATATACAGTAAGTATGCTAAGTATTCTAATATACCAGATACTGTAAATCTCTTGACTTTTAAAAGCATGCAGGAACAGTATTCCAACATTATATATCTGCTCATCTATACATGTTCTGCCTTGACCGTTCACAAAAAAATCAGTTTGTTTTAAATCTCATTTACACTTTTTCATTTGATTAGTATTGTCATCAGTTTATTTTGTAAGCCAATATTAATAGTGATGCATAAAGATAAAAACCATATTCCCATTTGCATTGTTTACTTGCCATTACTGTGCTGCTCACTCGGCCTACTTATAGAAACAGCGGTTATGGGCACTGCAATGGTGTCCTATTCAAGTCTATGTGACACTGCTGTAGTACCCATAATCACTACTACCACATACAACTAAGGGGCTGTTACAGTTGGAGGAGTATTCTACACTAAAGTCTGGTGATGATGGTCTGAAAGGCCCTGATGATAAGCACAGGAACAACTGAGGAGGTAGTATTGCAGATGAGCCAAATGATGAAACGTTACTAGGTAACAATAACCAATGCAGGTTACTAAATGGTGGTAGTAAAGGAGTTCCACTGTAGGTGATCATACTGAGCCTTGTAACAGTATCTCCACAATAAAGGGATGCAGATAGATAGATAGATAGATAGATAGATAGATAGATAGATAGATAGATAGATAGATGTTAAATTCAGTGCCTTTTATTTTCACTCCACAGTATCTCCACATTATATGAGGGCTGATGTTAAGAAGTCACAAGGATCTCTGTCTACCTGTGTATTGCAGTGTCCAGGCTGTGATACTCTTGGGAACGTCAACTTAACCTCCAATTTGGCACTTCTCTCCTCTCTCAGGGGGCTGACAGCAACTCCTCCCTATCTCAGGGCTGTAGCAGTATTGGTGACAGGCATGTCACCAGGGGCACTGTGTATTGCAAGGGGGTGATGCATGCACACAAGCATTGGTTTTTGGCATCAGATTTCTGACTCAGGGTTATGATTCTAAAATCTATACTTGATACAATAGCTGGTGGTGGTCCTAAAGTGAGCTGACAGCTTCCCTTTAAGTATTAGAGTTCATCAGCAGTTATTGACAAACCTTAATTCAATTTGTTTTTGTCTACATTTATCCAAAATTATGACCTAATTAATTTAATTACATAAATTACAATATTCTAATACAGAGCTCCAAATACCCTACTTGGCTTCAAATAGATATAAAGTCAAATAAATTCTGTCTACCTGCTATTACCACTAGGATATGCTTACTGAAGATGAGTTCTAATTGAGCTAAAGGAATATTCAGATAACACAGCATATCCACAGACTATGCCATAAATATCGTCTGATAGTTTAGGTCCTAAAAATAGGATCCATATCTATCTTCAAAGCAGGGGTTTCCCAACCCCATGTTCCAACACAGTGAACACAGAGGTGGCCAAGCATGCACAGCTTTATCTATTTACTTTTATGGGAGTATCAAGAGCGGCCAAGCTGCATATAATAAACTGGTAAGATTCATCTAGTGGTAGCTGGGGGAATGTAAAACAGAGCCCCGATCTTTATAAACAATCTACTGTGCGTGTTCCCTAACTTTACATTAACCTTCAGTGTACTGGCCAATTGTGCAAGAAGTGGACGAATCTTGTACTGTAGAAGTGGTTTGAAGACTGATATAAGTGCTATCTTGTGCATAGAAGTTGATATGCACCATATATTGGACAATATTTAACAGCAAACCATTTTATTTCCCATGATTGTAATTCTCTTCAATAAAAGAAATGTGTGGATTATGAAATAAACTTTGCTGAAGTTCATTTCAGGCAAGAAGATTTCCAGTGTAATCCACATTACTCTAGACTAGTTACACAAACATCTTCAAGTAACTTTACTATGACTGGTCACATGACAGATCAGGTGCAGATAATTAAGGATCCTGTGACCAGTACGTAAGACGATCGCCTCTGTTTACATTACACAGAAGGATATCATTGTAAGGAGTTCTTAGGACAACACTGTAGATCACATGGTATTCAGCAGATGCCTAGCTGAATGTTTATTACATTTTCCCATGTCTCAAGTTCACATTGTGTTATTGAGAATGCACTTGAAGAATTTCCTTCACACCAGCTGACATGGGTTTATTAAAGACAAAAGAATATACTTTATACAGTCAGTATAGTGATACAATTGGGAGAAGAAAAACTGGCAGAGAGGGATGATGTTGGGGTGCACATAACCCCCAATCCTGTTCTGCACCTCGCACACTACATGGTGGTAAAGTGGGCAGAGTGGGTGAGGAAACATGGGGGCCGTGGTGTCAATTCCTCAGCCTGACATATTCATTATACTTCACGCCAGAAAACTGAAATAAGTTATAATGGAAATCTGCGCCAGTTCTAACATTATGGTAAAATTGTGTAACAGCAGTGATGATTGTATCATCATGCCTGTGACTGATGTTGAAATTTAAAAAAATTTTTTTTAGAGAGAACAATTACTTATCACAAAAAAATTATTATAGATGGAGGAAAAGATACTTGGTGGTTTAAGTAGGTCCTATCCTCTAAGTAATGAAATATCGGATGTATCAGTAAGACTTGATCAACTATATAAACAGAAAACTAACCATGATCAACTTCCAAATAAACGGAAACCTGTTGAGCCTATTAACTTAGAAAAGGATTCGAATCTTAAGGTAATTAACTTATCAGTGGATATTATTTCTGACAATAATATTTCTCTTTTAAAAGGGGGGTTTAACCTTTTCCCTTGCGCCTCTTTCGTTTTTTTGTCCTCCACAGTAAAGGATTTTTGGTCGATCATTGAATCCAAAGAAATGTTATTGTAGTTATGGGGAGAATTATATTTTTCCCGCTGAGTAAGAGAATACAGAAATACAATCTGCACAGGTGATTGCATCCAGGATGGGAACCAAAAGAGGTCTAAGAAATTTCCCCCTTTGATGTTTAGCCACTAGCTAAACATCACTAGCTAAACATCACAGTCGACCGAGCGCTCAACACATATAGCGCATCTTTTTTGTTTTCTGGTGTTACACTTTGGGGCCTTTAGTTGACCATCCAATGCCTCTGATGATCTGGAGTAGCCGGGGTAACGCGTTAGGCGGAGTACTTTAGGCCTATGTGTCAGTACCTGCACGTGCTAATGCGGCTCTAGCCAGCTAATCAATACTCTGGCTTGAGTACAGCTGCATATAGCACTGGGTCTGCTGTATTGGACTCAGTGCTAGTAGTTTGTGAGGTGTATTGGAGTTCTATGGGTGAAGGGGAACTCCTTCTAGGGAATCATGCTAACTAGTATCCAGGCAATGGATTCACCAAAGTGATAGGAGGTTTCCTAGTACCCAAGATATTTCCTAAACCACTAGTTTAGTATAGAAGCCTGTTTGTCACACACGCAGTTTAGCCCTTTTTCTACCATTTTTATCATATGGATAGCTAGCTTTTAATGAATATTAATAAAAGTTAAATTTTAGTCCACTTTTTTTCTTTTTCTTTTTTTGTTTTGTATACCTCTGGGTGCATTACCGATCTGTACAATTACTTTTGTTTGTTTCAGTGGCGTAACTAGGAATGGCGGGGCCCCGTGGCGAACTTTTGACATGGGGCCCCCCCCCATCCCAACTGACGCCGAAGACCTCGACCGACCCCCTCCTTTGCACTCTATTATGTCCCTTACTTGCCCCTGCACACAGTATTAACCCAATAGTGTCCCCTGTACACAGTATTAACCCCAATAGTGTCCCCTGCACACACAGTATTAACCCCAATAGTGTCCCCTGCACACACAGTATTAACCCAATAGTGTCCCCTGTACACAGTATTAACCCCAATAGTGTCCCCTGCACACACAGTATTAACCCAATAGTGTCCCCTGTACACAGTATTAACCCCAATAGTGTCCCCTGCACACACAGTATTAACTCCAATAGTGTCCCCTGCACACACAGTATTAACCCCAATAGTGTCCCCTGTACACAGTATTATGTTCCTCTGTGGACACCCATAAACAATTATTATACTCTGGGGTCTTTTCAGACCCCAGAGTATAATAATCGGAGACCCGGGAAATAAAAACATAAAAAAAAAAAAAAAAACACTGTTGCTTCTTACCTGTTCCCCGGCTCCTGTGCTGTCCTCCTCTCGCGTCCTTCGTTAATGACGTCGGACGTCACATGACCCGGGAAGCATGCCGGGTTCATGTGACGTCAGAGACGTCAGACAGCAGTAGGACGGAGGCCTGGCAGGATCGCGGAGAGGTAAGTAACAGTTTTTTATGTTCCCTTACCTCTCCGGTCTGCAAAGACCCCCGAGTATAATGATAGCCCTTGTGGGGCCCGCGGCGTCACTTAACGATCCCGGCCCAGCCAGGATCGGCAAGTGAATGGGGCCCGTAACTGCCTATTGAAAAAAAACCGCAGCGGTAGCGGCTGTCACCGGGCCCCCTAATGGCCCGGGCCCTGTGGCAGCTGCTACTGCTGCTACCACGGTAGTTACGCCACTGGTTTGTTTATTGCCAAAAGTTTACATGAATGTCTCCACAACACCAGGTAGGCCAAGAATATCTGGCAATGGGGGCCTAACTGAAAATGTAGCTACTGTATATTGGTTACTATCTTAAACCTTTCAGCAAAGGTGGTTAGTGATAGGTTAAAGAGATGGTTGAATTAGGCACTATCGATTCAACAAGCTTTACATAAATGAGCATGAGTATAAGCGGTTGTAAGAAACCTTGTAGTATATGTTATCAGAGGGAAATGATTCTTTGTACTCTTATCAGGCAGTTTCCCTCCTCCCCCTGCTAAAGTGATTTTCACTCTGAAATTGCCTGCTCTAGCCATCTGGACGTGGACTGCAGGTCATATGACTTGGATAACTCTATACAAGTCTATGGAAAGCAGTAGTGAGCAGGAAGAGGGAGAAATATTCAGATATTATTGAGAGAAGAATACAGCACACTGTCACGTTTGAAACAGTATATAATATGTTACATCATAAAGGACAAGAAAGGTCTTCTTTATGGGTCCCCCTAGGCTATAGGACCAAAATGCAACTGCAATTGCTGTAACACATGTCTCTAGGCACTAGAGATGTCACTGTAACCTGTGTTGCTGAAAGCATTTGTGCTTTATAAATAAAATTAAGTGACCTTATGATATATATGTTTAGCTAAAAACTGTATTTTACAGGGATTTAAGTCTAGGTTATTCACGCAATAATATTATTCCAAGTATAAATCAAGCAAAAAAAGTTACATATAAGTTTGAAACTTCATCTATTTCAGAATTGTAGGTTTGAAGCGCCTTTGCGCTTAGGTCATATTATCTGATAATGTTCTCATAGTGCCACCATCTGACAAATGTTAGAATTAAATCTGTAGCTGAACCTCATTATCTTTAATACAAGATGAAGAGTCACAAGTTCGTTCTCATACATTGTATGCATGGAAAAAAAATATTTATTGAGAAGATCATGTTGAGAATGTGATAAGAGAAAAAATATAAGGAATTAAGCTAATTATAAACTATTCCATCAATCTCCTGAGTTGAATCTGGCATTAATGTTTGGAGGGATTGTTTGAAACAATCCCAATATTAATCTGCCATTAACTGTAATAAATAAATACATATTATTATATATATCATATTATTATAATTATTATTATTATTATTTACATTTATTTTCATATACCCTTGTGTTAAGAAGCGTAGTCAATCAAGTTTTTCAATACAATTGGACCAGCTTCATCCAGACATAATACGAGTTAAGTACATCCCAAAAGATTTCAGCATTTAGTTATGTTTATCCATTAACCCCTTTCCACCAAAGACATTTTTCGAATTTTATTCTTTAACTTCCCATCTTCCGAATGCTATAACTTTTTTATTTTTCCACTCACAGAGCCGTATGAGGGCTTCAATTTTTTGTAGGACAAGTTGTACTTTGTAATGATACCATCTAATATTCTATATGATGTACTTGAAAGATGGAAAAAAATTAATTGAGTTGGAATTAGAGAAAAACTGCATTTATGTGACTTTCTCATGGGCTTTTTTTATGATGTTCACTGTGCAGCCAAAATGACAGGTCACCTGTTTTTTGTGGGTTGGTATGACTGCAGCAATACCTAATTTATATATATATATATGGCGCTTGTCGGCTGCTGAGGCAGCGAAGAGGAGGAGAGACACATAGGATGTGTAAGGAAGACAAGACAGAGACGGAGCTGGATTTGATGACAACTCTGTGCTCTGAGCACTGGAGGAACGCTCCTCTCCCCCATGCTCTCTGAGCATAATTAGCATAAAGAAGAATAAATTGAAAATGGTTAGAGATGAGCGAACACTAAAATGTTCGAGGTTCGAAATTCGATTCGAACAGCCGCTCAATGTTCGTGTGTTCGAATGGGTTTCGAACCCCATTATAGTCTATGGGGAACAGATACTCGTTAAGGGGGAAACCCAAATCCGTGTCTGGAGGGTCACCAAGTCCACTATGACACCCCAGGAAATGATGCCAACACCTCTGGAATGACACTGGGACAGCAGGGGAAGCATGTCTGGGGGCATCTAACACACCAAAGACCCTCTATTACCCCAACATCACAGCCTAACAACTACACACTTTACACACTCAATACCACCTCTCTGACAGTAGGAAAACACCTTGAAACATGTGTATTTGGCACTTGCAGTGAGGAGAGCTTGTCACCAGCAGTGAATTTGGCCCTTGTAGTAAGTTGAGGTTGGCACCAACATTTGTTTTGAAAATCAGGGTGGATTGAGCCTCTAACCAGCAGAGTTTGGGCAAATTCATGGTGGAGGGAGCCTCTAAACACCCCAGTTTGGGCAAATTCATGGTGGAGGGAGCCTCTAAAAACCCCAGTTTGGACCAATTCATGGTGGAGGGAGCCTCTAACCAGCCCAGTTTGGGCAAATTCATGGTGGAGGGAGCCTCTAAAAAACCCAGTTTGGACCAATTCATGGTGGAGGGAGCCTCTAACCAGCCCAGTTTGGGCAAATTCATGGTGGAGGGAGCCTCTAACCAGCCCAGTTTGGACCAATTAATGGTGGAGGGAGCCTCTAACCAGCCCAGTTTGGACCAATTAATGGTGGAGGGAGCCTCTAACCAGCCCAGTTTGGACCAATTAATGGTGGAGGGAGCCTCTAACCAGCCCAGTTTGGACCAATTAATGGTGGAGGGAGCCTCTAACCACCCCAGTTTGGACCAATTCATGGTGGAGGGAGCCTCTAAACAGCCAAGTTTGGACCAATTCATGGTGGAGGGAGCCTCTAAAAACCCCAGTTTGGACCAATTCATGGTGGAGGGAGCCTCTAACCAGCCCAGTTTGGGCAAATTCATGGTGGAGGGAGCCTCTAAACAGCCCAGTTTGGGCAAATTCATGGTGGAGGGAGCCTCTAACCAGCCCAGTTTGGACCAATTAATGGTGGAGGGAGCCGCTAAACAGCCCAGTTTGGGCAAATTCATGGTGGAGGGAGCCTCTAAACAGCCCAGTTTGGACCAATTCATGGTGGAGGGAGCCTCTAAAAAACCCAGTTTGGACCAATTCATGGTGGAGGGAGCCTCTAAACAGCCCAGTTTGGGCAAATTCATGGTGGAGGGAGCCTCTAACCAGCCCAGTTTGGACCAATTAATGGTGGAGGGAGCCGCTAAACAGCCCAGTTTGGGCAAATTCATGGTGGAGGGAGCCTCTAAACAGCCCAGTTTGGACCAATTCATGGTGGAGGGAGCCTCTAAAAAACCCAGTTTGGACCAATTCATGGTGGAGGGAGCCTCTAAACAGCCCAGTTTGGGCAAATTCATGGTGGAGGGAGCCTCTAACCAGCCCAGTTTGGACCAATTAATGGTGGAGGGAGCCTCTAAACAGCCAAGTTTTGGGAAATTCATGGTGGAGGGAGCCTCTAACCAGCCCAGTTTGGACCAATTCATGGTGGAGGGAGCCTCTAAACAGCCCAGTTTGGGCAAATTCATGGTGGAGGGAGCCTCTAAAAAACCCAGTTTGGACCAATTCATGGTGGAGGGAGCCTCTAACCAGCCCAGTTTGGACCAATTAATGGTGGAGGGAGCCTCTAAACAGCCAAGTTTGGACCAATTCATGGTGGAGGGAGCCTCTAAAAACCCCAGTTTGGACCAATTCATGGTGGAGGGAGCCTCTAACCAGCCCAGTTTGGACCAATTAATGGTGGAGGGAGCCTCTAACCAGCCCAGTTTGGACCAATTAATGGTGGAGGGAGCCTCTAACCAGCCCAGTTTGGACCAATTAATGGTGGAGGGAGCCTCTAACCAGCCCAGTTTGGACCAATTAATGGTGGAGGGAGCCTCTAAACAGCCAAGTTTGGACCAATTCATGGTGGAGGGAGCCTCTAAAAACCCCAGTTTGGACCAATTCATGGTGGAGGGAGCCTCTAACCAGCCCAGTTTGGGCAAATTCATGGTGGAGGGAGCCTCTAAACAGCCCAGTTTGGGCAAATTCATGGTGGAGGGAGCCTCTAACCAGCCCAGTTTGGACCAATTAATGGTGGAGGGAGCCGCTAAACAGCCCAGTTTGGGCAAATTCATGGTGGAGGGAGCCTCTAAACAGCCCAGTTTGGACCAATTCATGGTGGAGGGAGCCTCTAAAAAACCCAGTTTGGACCAATTCATGGTGGAGGGAGCCTCTAAACAGCCCAGTTTGGGCAAATTCATGGTGGAGGGAGCCTCTAACCAGCCCAGTTTGGACCAATTAATGGTGGAGGGAGCCTCTAAACAGCCAAGTTTTGGGAAATTCATGGTGGAAGGAGCCTCTAACCAGCCCAGTTTGGACCAATTCATGGTGGAGGGAGCCTCTAAACAGCCCAGTTTGGGCAAATTCATGGTGGAGGGAGCCTCTAAAAAACCCAGTTTGGACCAATTCATGGTGGAGGGAGCCTCTAAAAAACCCAGTTTGGACCAATTAATGGTGGAGGGAGCCTCTAAACAGCCAAGTTTGGACCAATTCATGGTGGAGGGAGCCTCTAAAAACCCCAGTTTGGACCAATTCATGGTGGAGGGAGCCTCTAACCAGCCCAGTTTGGGCAAATTCATGGTGGAGGGAGCCTCTAAACAGCCCAGTTTGGGCAAATTCATGGTGGAGGGAGCCTCTAACCAGCCCAGTTTGGACCAATTAATGGTGGAGGGTGCCGCTAAACAGCCCAGTTTGGACCAATTCATGGTGGAGGGAGCCTCTAAAAACCCCAGTTTGGACCAATTCATGGTGGAGGGAGCCTCTAACCAGCCCAGTTTGGGCAAATTCATGGTGGAGGGAGCCTCTAAACAGCCCAGTTTGGGCAAATTCATGGTGGAGGGAGCCTCTAACCAGCCCAGTTTGGACCAATTAATGGTGGAGGGTGCCGCTAAACAGCCCAGTTTGGACCAATTCATGGTGGAGGGAGCCTCTAAAAACCCCAGTTTGGACCAATTCATGGTGGAGGCAGCCTCTAAAAAACCCAGTTTGGACCAATTCATGGTGGAGGGAGCCTCTAAAAACCCCAGTTTGGACCAATTCATGGTGGAGGGAGCCTCTAAGAAACCCAGTTTGGACCAATTCATGGTGGAGGGAGCCTCTAACCAGCCCAGTTTGGACCAATTCATGGTGGAGGGAGCCTCTAAAAACCCCAGTTTGGACCAATTCATGGTGGAGGGAGCCTCTAAACAGCCCAGTTTGGACCAATTCATGGTGGAGGGAGCCTCTAAAAACCCCAATTTGGACCAATTCATGGTGGAGGGAGCCTCTAACCAGCCCAGTTTGGACCAATTCATGGTGGAGGGAGCCTCTAAAAACCCCAGTTTGGACCAATTCATGGTGGAGGGAGCCTCTAAAAACCCCAATTTGGACCAATTCATGGTGGAGGGAGCCTCTAAACAGCCCAGTTTTGGCAAATTCATGGTGGAGGGAGCCTCTAAAAACCCCAGTTTGGACCAATTCATGGTGGAGGGAGCCTCTAACCAGCCCAGTTTGGGCAAATTCATGGTGGAGGGAGCCTCTAACCAGCAGAGTTGTGGGAAAGCAGGGTGGAGGGAGCCTCTAACCAGCAGAGTTGGTGGAAATCAGGGTGGAGGGAGCCTCTAACCAGCAGAGTTGGGGGAAATCATGTTGGAGGGAGCCTAGTATTAGCAGAATTGTGCAATGCTTATGGTGGATGAGTATGAGGATGCGGAGGAATTGGAGAGGTTGAGTACAGACATGGAGTTTCATGTTGGGGTGCTTTACACAGGTGGGCACAAAAATGAAGGCTCTATCCAGTGGTGGTTCATTTTTATCAAAGTGAGCCGGTCGGCACTCTCAGCTGACAGACGGGTGCGCTTGTCAGTGATGATGCCACCGGCTGCACTGAACACCCTCTCAGATAGGACGCTGGCAGCAGGACAGGACAGCACCTCCAAGGCATATAGGGCAAGTTCAAGCCACAGGTCCAACTTCGACACCCAATACGTGTAGGGCGCAGAGGGGTCGGAGAGGACAGGGCTGTGGTCGGAAAGGTATTCCCGCAACATGCGCCTATACTTCTCACGCCTGGTGACACTAGGACCCTCCGTGGGGGCACTTTGGCGAGGGGGTGCCATCAAGGTGTCCCAGACCTTAGACAGTGTGCCCCTCGTTTGTGTGGACCGGTGAGAACTTGGTTGCCTACTGGAGGAACTGCCCTCCCTGCCGCCAACGTCACATGCTGGAAACATCTCCATCATATTCTGCACCAATTGCCTGTGGCAAGCATTGATGCGATTGGCCCTCCCCTCTACCAGAATAAAAGACGAGATGTTGTTTTTATACCGGGGGTCAAGGATAGCAAAGATCCAGTACTGGTTGTCCTCCATGATTTTGACAATACGCTTGTCGGTTGTAAAGCACCCCAACATGAACTCAGCCATGTCTGCCACAGTGTTAGTTGGCATGACTCCTCTGGCCCCACCGGAAAGTTCAATCTCCATTTCCTCCTCATCCTCCATGTCTACCCATCCGCGCTGCAACAATGGGACGATTCGAAGTTGCCCGGAAGCCTCCTGTATCACCATCACATCATCGGACAACTCTTCTTCCTCCTCCTCCTCCTCCTCCTCCTCCATTAAACGCAGTGAAGCGGACAGATGTGTGGACCTACTCTCCAGCTGTGACGGATCGGATGCTATCCCTAACTCCTCTGTGTGATCTGAGTTATCCCTGATGTCAATCAGGGATTCTCTCAGAACACACAAGAGCGGGATTGTAAGGCTCACCATCGCATCCTCAGAGCTCACCCTCCTTGTGGACTCCTCAAAGACCCGTAGGATGTCACAAAGGTCTCTCATCCATGGCCACTCATGGATGTGAAACTGAGGCAGCTGACTTTGTGGCACCCTAGGGTTTTGTAGCTGGTATTCCATCAAAGGTCTCTGCTGCTCAACCACTCTATTCAACATCTGAAACGTTGAGTTCCAGCGTGTGGGGACGTCGCACAAAAGCCGGTGTTGTGGCACATGCAGGCGTTGCTGGAGAGATTTTAAGCTAGCAGCGGCTACTGTCGACTTGCGAAAGTGGGCGCACATGCGCCGCACTTTCACCAGTAGCTCTGGAACATTGGGGTAGCTCTTTAGGAAACGTTGCACCACTAGGTTGAAGACGTGGGCCAGGCATGGAACATGTTGGAGTCCGGCAAGCTCCAGAGCTGCTACCAGGTTCCGGCCGTTATCACAAACGACCATGCCTGGGCCCAGGTGCAGCGGCTCAAACCATATTGCCGTCTCATCGAGGAGGGCATCCCTCACCTCGGAGGCAGTGTGCTGTCTGTCCCCCAAGCTGATCAGCTTCAGCACAGCCTGCTGACGTCTACCAACGCCAGTGCTGCAACGTTTCCAACTCGTAGCTGGGGTCAATCTAACAGCGGAGGAGGAGGCGGTGGCGGAGGAGGAGGCGGTGGCGGAGGAGGAGGCGGTAGAGGAGGAGGAGGAGGGGGGTGTTCTTCTCGTGTCCCTGCCAGGAATGTTAGGCGGGGAGACGAGGTACACCGGGCCAGTTTGGGAAGCAGTCCCAGCCTCAACTACATTCACCCAGTGTGCCGTCAGTGAAATGTAGCGTCCCTGTCCGCATGCACTTGTCCACGCGTCGGTGGTCAAGTGGACCTTTGTGCAAAGCGCGGAACTAAGGGCCCGCCTGATGTTGAGTGACACGTGCTGGTGCAAGGCGGGGACGGCACACCGGGAGAAGTAGTGACGGCTAGGGACGGCATAGCGAGGTGCCGCAGTTGCCATCAGGTCCAGGAAGGCGGGAGTTTCAACAAGCCGGAACGCCAACATCTCCTGGGCCAGCAGTTTAGCGATGTTGGCGTTCAAGGCTTGCGCGTGTGGGTGGTTAGCAGTGTATTTCTGCCGCCGCTCCAATGTCTGAGAGATGGTGGGTTGTTGTAAAGAAACGCCTGATGGTGCCTTTGATGGTGCAGGAGAAGGAGATAAGACAGGACCAGGGGAGGATGAGGTAGAAGTCAACAAAGTGGCGGAGGCAGATGAAGTGGTGTCCTGGCTCATCCTCTGGAGTGCATCGCCAGCACAGTCAGCAGTGGCAGTGGCAGAGGCAGAGGCAGTGGCAGAGGCAGTGGCAGTGGCGTGAACGGCAAGCGGCCTTTGTCCTGCCGTTGCTGCCTGCCACTGATTCCAGTGCTTGGATTCCAAATGACGGCGCATTGAAGTGGTGGACAGGTTGCTCTTCTCAGAGCCCCTAATCAATTTCGAGAGGCAAATTGTGCAGACAACACTATATCTGTCCTCGGCGCATTCCTTGAAAAAACTCCACACCTTCGAGAAACGTGCCCTCGAGGTGGGAGTTTTTCGGGGCTGGGTACGAACTGGAACATCTTGGGAGATTCCGGGTGTGGCCTGGCTTCGCCTAAGCTGCTGACCTCTGCCTCTGCCTCTAGCTACCCTTTTTGGTGCTGCACCTGCCTCAACATCCACACTACTTTCCCCGCTTGACATCCCCCCTGTCCAGGTCGGGTCAGTGTCCTCATCATCCACCACTTCCTCTTCCAACTCCTGTCTCATCTCCTCCTCCCGCACAATGCGCCGGTCAACTGGATGCCCTGACGGCAACTGCGTCACATCATCGTCGATGAGGGTGGGTTGCTGGTCATCCACCACCAAATCGAACGGAGATGGAGGAGACTCTAGTGTTTGAGCATCTGGACACAGATGCTCCTCTGTTAGGTTCGTGGAATCGTGACGTGGAGAGGCAGGTTGAGGGACAATGAAAGGAGCGGAGAACAGCTCTGGGGAGCAGGGACAGTTTGGGTTATTGTTCTGTAAAGCTTCGGAATTTTGGGAGGAAGGAAGACAAGACTGTTGGGTAATAGGAGGAGAGGAGGCAGAGTCTGACTGGCTGCTGGACAATGTGCTGTAAGCGTTCTCTGACAGCCATTGCAAGACCTGTTCCTGGTTCTCGGGCCTACTAAGGTTTGTACCCTGCAGTTTAGTTAATGTGGCAAGCAACCCTGGCACTGTGGAGTGGCGCAATGCTTGCTGCCCCACAGGAGTAGGCACGGGACGCCCTGTGGCTTCACTGCTACCTTGCTCCCCAGAACCATTCCCCCGACCTCGCCCACGGCCTCGTCCACGTCCCTTTCCGGGAGCCTTGCGCATTTTGAATTCCTAGTTAGAAATTGGCACTGTATACCAGTAGTAAAAATTGTGGGTGCACGTAACCCCAATATATTCTTTGAATTACCAGTCAGAAACTGGCACTATATGGCAGTAGCAAGAAATGAGGGTATTTGTATTCCCAATATATTCTTTGAATTCCCAGTCAGACACTGGCACTATATGGCAGTAGCAAGAAATGAGGGTATTTGTATTCCCAATATATTCTTTGAATTCCCAGTCAGACAATGGCACTGTATACCAGTAGTAAAAATTGTGGGTGCACGTAACCACAATATATTCTTTGAATTCCCAGTCAGACACTGGCACTATATGGCAGTAGCAAGAAATGAGGGTATTTGTATTCCCAATATATTCTTTGAATTCCCAGTCAGACAATGGCACTGTATACCAGTAGTAAAAATTGTGGGTGCACGTAACCCCAATATATTCTTTGAATTCCCAGTCAGACACTGGCACTATATGGCAGTAGCAAGAAATGAGGGTATTTGTATTCCCAATATATTCTTTGAATTCCCAGTCAGACAATGGCACTGTATACCAGTAGTAAAAATTGTGGGTGCACGTAACCCCAATATATTCTTTGAATTCCCAGTCAGACACTGGCACTATATGGCAGTAGCAAGAAATGAGGGTATTTGTATTCCCAATATATTCTTTGAATTCCCAGTCAGACAATGGCACTGTATACCAGTAGTAAAAATTGTGGGTGCACGTAACCCCAATATATTCTTTGAATTACCAGTCAGAAACTGGTACTATATGGCAGTAGCAAGAAATGAGGGTATTTGTATTCCCAATATATTCTTTGAATTCCCAGTCAGACAATGGCACTGTATACCAGTAGTAAAAATTGTGGGTGCACGTAACCACAATATATTCTTTGAATTACCAGTCAGAAACTGGCACTATATGGCAGTAGCAAGAAATGAGGGTATTTATAACCCCAATATATTCTTTGAATTCCCAGTCAGACAATGGCACTGTATACCAGTAGTAAAAATTGTGGGTGCACGTAACCCCAATATATTCTTTGAATTCCCAGTCAGACACTGGCACTATATGGCAGTAGCAAGAAATGAGGGTATTTGTATTCCCAATATATTCTTTGAATTCCCAGTCAGACAATGGCACTGTATACCAGTAGTAAAAATTGTGGGTGCACGTAACCACAATATATTCTTTGAATTCCCAGTCAGACACTGGCACTATATGGCAGTAGCAAGAAATGAGGGTATTTGTATTCCCAATATATTCTTTGAATTCCCAATCAGACAATGGCACTGTATACCAGTAGTAAAAATTGTGGGTGCACGTAACCACAATATATTCTTTGAATTACCAGTCAGAAACTGGCACTATATGGCAGTAGCAAGAAATGAGGGTATTTATAACCCCAATATATTCTTTGAATTCCCAGTCAGACAATGGCACTGTATACCAGTAGTAAAAATTGTGGGTGCACGTAACCCCAATATATTCTTTGAATTCCCAGTCAGACACTGGCACTATATGGCAGTAGCAAGAAATGAGGGTATTTGTATTCCCAATATATTCTTTGAATTCCCAGTCAGACAATGGCACTGTATACCAGTAGTAAAAATTGTGGGTGCACGTAACCCCAATATATTCTTTGAATTACCAGTCAGAAACTGGCACTATATGGCAGTAGCAAGAAATGAGGGTATTTGTATTCCCAATATATTCTTTGAATTCCCAGTCAGACAATGGCACTGTATACCAGTAGTAAAAATTGTGGGTGCACGTAACCACAATATATTCTTTGAATTACCAGTCAGAAACTGGCACTATATGGCAGTAGCAAGAAATGAGGGTATTTGTATTCCCAATATATTCTTTGAATTCCCAGTCAGACAATGGCACTGTATACCAGTAGTAAAAATTGTGGGTGCACGTAACCCCAATATATTCTTTGAATTACCAGTCAGAAACTGGCACTATATGGCAGTAGCAAGAAATGAGGGTATTTGTATTCCCAATATATTCTTTGAATTCCCAGTCAGACAATGGCACTGTATACCAGTAGTAAAAATTGTGGGTGCACGTAACCACAATATATTCTTTGAATTACCAGTCAGAAACTGGCACTATATGGCAGTAGCAAGAAATGAGGGTATTTATAACCCCAATATATTCTTTGAATTCCCAGTCAGACAATGGCACTGTATACCAGTAGTAAAAATTGTGGGTGCACGTAACCCCAATATATTCTTTGAATTCCCAGTCAGACACTGGCACTATATGGCAGTAGCAAGAAATGAGGGTATTTGTATTCCCAATATATTCTTTGAATTCCCAGTCAGACAATGGCACTGTATACCAGTAGTAAAAATTGTGGGTGCACGTAACCCCAATATATTCTTTGAATTCCCAGTCAGACACTGGCACTATATGGCAGTAGCAAGAAATGAGGGTATTTGTATTCCCAATATATTCTTTGAATTCCCAGTCAGACAATGGCACTGTATACCAGTAGTAAAAATTGTGGGTGCACGTAACCCCAATATATTCTTTGAATTACCAGTCAGAAACTGGCACTATATGGCAGTAGCAAGAAATGAGGGTATTTGTATTCCCAATATATTCTTTGAATTCCCAGTCAGACAATGGCACTGTATACCAGTAGTAAAAATTGTGGGTGTATATAGCCCCAATTCTATTGCTAGGGGACTTGCAGGGTATTTCTGGGGTGAAGGTGGGGGGGCACACCGTTGGAACGGGTATCGGGGGTATATATTGGGTATACGGGAATACACTGACAGTGTATTCCATTCAGGATCCTGGGAAAGCTGGGTTGCGGCGATTGAGCCCGTCAGTGCCACGTTACACTGACAAGCTTCTCCCTGGAATTTAGCTCTTACAAGAGCTGTTGTGGTTGTCTTCTCCTTCCTATCCTAGCCTGTCCCTGCCTACCCAGAATCTAAGCCCTAGCTAGCTGGACGGAAACCTCCGTCCTCGGTGAATTGCAAGCTCAGAATGACGCGAACCTGGGCGGCGCTGTTCTTTTAAATTAGAGGTCACATGTTTTCGGCAGCCAATGGGTTTTGCCTACTTTTCTCAACGTCACCGGTGTCGTAGTTCCTGTCCCACCTACCCTGCGCTGTTATTGGAGCAAAAAAGGCGCCAGGGAAGGTGGGAGGGGAATCGAGTAATGGCGCACTTTACCACGCGGTGTTCGATTCGATTCGAACATGCCGAACAGCCTAATATCCGATCGAACATGAGTTCGATAGAACACTGTTCGCTCATCTCTAAAAATGGTGGATGGTGGGGAGGATCTGCAAAATAAAGATAAGAGATTAATAGCCTTTATAAAGGTTAATCCTACAAGCTTTTAGTTTAAAAACTTTTTTTTTTTATGATAGATCCCTTTAAATTAAATGGGATGAAAAAACAAATGCAAAACCTGTAATTTGGAAGTAGCCTGCTGCATCTCATTGGGATAAAGTTCGAGCCACAGCCCCATTGCAACTACACTCATTGGGTTTTGAATCCCTGAAGTAGGTGGCTTGAGGTTCAGTTTGACAGAGAGGCAAGGACAACAGTTGTGTGATTCCCACTGGATGTGGAACACTTGTCCCTTTAAAGGAATTCTACCATTAAAATGCTTTTTTTCTCAATACCACGTAAGAATAGCCTTAACCCCTTCCCGCCAATGGCATTTTTTGATTTTCGTTTTTCGTTTTTGACTCCCCTCCTTCTAAACCCCATAACTTTTTTATTTCTCCGCTCCCAGAGCCATATGAGGTCTTAATTTTTGCGGGACAATTCTTTCTTCATGTTGATACCATTAATTATTCTGTAGAATGTACTGGGAAGTAGGAAAAATATTCAGAATGGGGTGGATTTGAAGAAAAAATGCATTTCTGCGACTTTCTTACGGGCTTTGGTTTTACGGCGTTCACTGTGCAGCCAAAATGACATGTCCCCTATATTGTGTGTTTCGGTACGGTTCCAGGGATACCAAATTTATATGGTTTTATTTACATTTTGACCCCTAAAAAAAATTCCAAAACTGTGAAAAAAATTTTTTTCTAAAAGTCGCCATATTCCGACGGCCGTAACTTTTTTATACGTAAGTGTACGGAGATGCATAGGGCGTCTTTTTTTGCGGGGCCGGGTGTACTTTTTAGTTCTACCATTTTCAGGAAATGTTATTGCTTTGATCACTTTTTATTCAAATTTTTATCAGAATCAAAACAGTGAAAAAAAGGCAGTTTGGCACTTTCGACTATTTTTCCCGCTACGGCGTTTACCGAACAGGAAAAATATTTTTATAGATTTGTATAGCGGGCGATTTCGGACGCGGGGATACCTAACATGTATATGTTTCACAGTTTTTAGCTACTTTTATATGTGTTCTAGGGAAAGGGGGGTGATTTGAACTTTTAATACTTTTTTTAATTTTTTTTTACTTTTTTTTAATTTTTTTTTGCATTTATTAGACCCCCTAGGGGTGTTGAACCCCAGGGGGTCTGATCACTAATGCAATGCATTACAATGCTAATGCATTGCAATGCATTGCAAAAAATCATCTTTTCTTTTGCAGGCTGCATAGACCAGCCTGCAAAAGAGAGGATTTGCAGACAAGCCTGGGAGCCTGTACAAGGCTCCCGGCTGTCATGGCAACGGGAGGTCGGCCCTGGAGCATGCTCCAGGAGCTGGCGATCCTGGGCAAAATGGCGGCGCCCATGCGCCGCCGGGAAAATGGCGCCTCCGGCGCCTTTGACTGCGGCGCCGGAGGGGTTAATGCCTCCAATCGGTCCGGGGACCGATCGGAGGCATTAGAGCCGGTTGTCTACTGCTTAAAGCAGTAGACACCCGGCGGCTATGGCGGCCGCCCGGCTCCCGGGCAGTCGCCATAGTTACAGACCCGACATGCGCCGTACTATTACGGCGCATGTCGGGAAGGGGTTAAGAAAGGCTATTCTTCTTCTACCTTTAGACGTCTTCTCCATGTCACCATTCGGTATGCAAATGAGTTCTCTTGCAGCACTGGGGGCGAGCCCCAGCGCTCAAACAGCACTGGGGGCATCCCCAATGCTGCAAGAGAACTATCCAGCAATGCCTCCATCTTCTTCAGGAATCCGCCTCTCTGCGTGTCTTCTTCCAGAGCTGAGTTTCAATCTTCTAGGCCTCGGGCAGAGCAGACTGCGCATGTCTGCGGCCACAAGAAAATGGCCGTTTACGCTTACTCTGCTAACAGTACCATATAGGCCCAAAGCCTGTGCTAGTAGTAATAGCCTGTTACTGCTAACACAGGCTTTGGGCCTGTATGGCAACAGGCTGTTACTGCTAGCACAGGTTTTGGGCCTATATTGTAATATCCCAGACCACGTGATGTCTGGGACATTATCATACAGGCCGAAAGCCTGCTAGGATTAACAACTGATCCCGGAGAGGTGAGTAACAGTGTTTATTATGTTCCATCACCTCCCCTGGGACTCGAATTATTATACTTGGGGTCTGACAAGAGCACTGAGTATAATAATAGTTCATGGGTGTGCAATTGTGGGGCATAATAGAGCTTGAAGAGTCCACTGTGGCCCCTGTAACATTTTTAACGTCCCACAGCATCCCCCTGCAACCTCTATTATGCCCCACAGTCTATTGTGCCACTGTGGGTGATAATATAGGCTGCAGGGACCAATGTGGGATATATAGGAGTTGGGTGTGTGGAGAAGTGAAGCATGAAAGATGTCTGTGTTGCAAACGTTACAGAATCAAGTCACAGCTGGAAGAAGTGGTCATAGTAGTCCAAAGGGAAGAGACGTGAAATGTTGGAAGACGTCTCCTGTGAGTATTACTGCACAAAATATTACTGCATTGTATTTATTGTAATGTCACCACTAGCACCCCCAACCCCCTCCCCCTTCCCGCTGCCTGAGGCAAATGATCAAAAGATGAACACCCCACCCAGGACTCAATACCCGGGGGGGGGGGGGGGCATCTTTTGATTGTCCACCTCAGGCAGCAGGCTAGGTTCACCACTGCCCCAAAGTATAATAATTTCACTTCCGGTTTAGTAGTACACCAGTTTTATGATTCGACTGGAACATCTCTCATCAATTTTGCCACACCCTGTACCTGAAAATGAAATCCATGCTAGCTAGGTGCTGGTGTACATTTCAGCCATTATTCACACCTATATTTTGTCAAATATTATATTTGTCGGGCTTTTAAGCCCTGCCTACTTTCCATACACACTCTGCCTATTTTTAAGGAAAATTGGGAGAATTACTCAAACACAGAAATAGACACATTTTTTGGTATAAATACTACCATGTAAAAAAGTGCAGCTTTTATCATACCTTTTACATCAAAACACAAAATATATGATAAATTCCCTCCATTATGCACATCTATTACAACAACCCCAGAATGAAAAATTGGTGCCGATTGTAAAAGCAATCTACATTAATGTTCTGCTGCAGTTTATTAATGAACAACTATATGACATGCATATTTTCTTACAATTATTTCTGTTCTGATAGAAAACTGTTAGTGGGTTTAAGCGGCTTCGGGAGACTGTCCTGTCTTTAAATAGAACAGTTTGTGTTTGTTACAATGGCAGCTTTAAATAAACCCTGTCTTCATATGTGATGAATTGTAAGAAATATTATGTGATCAGGATTCTATATTTGTAACAAGGTTTAACATTCTTTCCAGGATAATTAACCATTCCGCCTTTTCATCTCAGCAGGAATCTTTTTATTAACATGTTCTATCTTGTTTGCAGAGAAAACTTGGTTACCTTTTGTGAAGTTGCTGTGGAATTTCAATATGTATTGTGGCTCCTAAGGAAAAATACTGATTCATTTGCCATTGTTTATATAATAGCATATATATATAAGCCACTGAAGACAATTCCACACAAACAAACAAAATGATAAAAATGCAAAATTTATGTAGGAGCCAGGTAAAGACTAAAAAATACGCAAAAATTATGTATATAAAGGACAAATATATCCCCCCCAAAAAATAATATATGTCATGCATGCAGGGTTCCTCTGTCCGCTTGAGAAGTCGGACATCTTCTCTTGCGGACAGGGAAGGACGGGCACGGAGTGCAAAAGAATGCACCCGATGCCCATTCAAGTGAATGACAGGTGTCACGGACACATCTAGTGTCCGCTCCTAGTGTCCGTGACAGATTTTGAGCGGACACTAGGAGCGGACACTACATGTCGGACACCGACGGTAGTGTGAACGCTCCCTAAGTAAGGAATTAATCTATAATGATGGCTGAGTGGCAGGAAAAAATGGATAAACTTTAGAGATGAGCGAACACAGTTCGATAGGGTAGGTATTTAATCGAATATTATGGTATTCGAGATATTTGATTCCAAACGAATACCACGCGGTAAACGCAGTAAACATTCAAATCCCCTCCCACCTTACCTGGCGCTTTTTTTGCACCAATAACTGTGCAGGGAAGGTGGGACAGGAAGCAGGAAAACGTAGGCATCAAAAAAAAAATAGGAAAAAGTCATTGGTTGGCTAAATCAGGTGACCTCGGATTTATAAGAATAGTGTCAGCCATGTTTGTGTCAGATGCAGTTTGGTGAGATAGGGAGAGACATCGTGATCAGGGTCAGAGAGAGATTTTAGCTCTGCTAGGCAGGAAAACTGAAAATCAACAGCTCTTTTCAGAGCTAAACTACTTCACCAGTGTACTGTATATTCACCACTGGTATATACACTAAGCTCCTGAAATTTCACAAAAGCCCTTTTTAGGGCTCAAATTCTCCACCACTGGTATTCACTATATACCTGTCCCATAGGGGTGAGAAGAAAGCTGTATACTGTCATCCGGTATATACGGCAGTATATACGCCTAATATATCTACCATCTGTGTATACAAAAAAAAAGTATACAATCCATCAGTTTGTGAACTCATTCACTCATTCATTCCTGTATACTGTCATCCGGTATATACGGCAGTATATACGCCCAATATATCTACCCTCTGTATACAAAGGAATAAATAAATTTGTATACAATCCATCAGTTTGTGAACTCACTCACTCACTCACTCACTCACTCACTCACTCACTCATTCCTGTATACTGTCATCTGGTATACACGGCAGTATATACACCCAATATATCTACCTTCTGTATACAAAAAAATAAATTTGTATACAATTCATCAGTTTGTGAACTCACACAAAAAAAAATTAACATTTGTATACATTTCGAAATGCGAAAAGCTAATGCAAAGGGACGGGACGAGGGTGGGGAAATGCAGCTGGGGAGCAAGGTTGCAGTCAAACTACAGCGCATCCAATGGCTACTGGTGAGGGGCAGCCAGCATCATGCTTCTCCACAATCCCTGGCTTGATGGCTACATTAAGCAGGGCGCAGAGTACAACAATGACTATCCCCCTCCTTCTCCTCTTCCTCCTCCTCCGCCTTAACATCAACCCCAGCTACGAGCTGGAAAACTCTGTAGGTTAAAGGCTCAACTCGCCCAAAGGGCCAAAAACTAAATCTCTGCTTGTTAAAGGCTCAACTCACCCAAAGGGCCAAAAACACTGCTGGTTAAAGGCTCATCTCACCTGAAGGGCCAAAAACACTGCTGGTTAAAGGCTCAACTCACCCAAAGGGCCAAAAATTCTACTGGTTAAAGGCTCAACTCACCCAAAGGGCCAAAAACTAAACCTCTGCTGGTTAAAGGCTCAATTCACATGAAGGGCCAAAAACACTACTGGTTAAAGGCTCAACTCACCTAAAAGGCCAAAAACTCTGCTCATTAAAGGCTCAACTCACCTGAAGGGCCAAAAACACTGCTGATTAAAGGCTCAATTCACCTAAAGGGCCAAAAACACTACTGGTTAAAGGCTCAACTCACTCAAAGGGCCAAAAACACTGCTGGTTAAAGGCTCAACTCACCTGAAGGGCCAAAAACACTGCTGGTTAAAGGCTCAACTCATCTGAAGGGCCAAAAACACTGCTGGTAAAAGGCTCAACTCACCCAAAAGGCCAAAAACTCTGCTGCTACAAGGCTCAACTCACCTCAAGGGCCTAAAACTCTGCTACTACAAGGCTCAACTCACTTCAAGGGCTTAAAACTCTGCTGGTACTAGGCTCAACTCACTTCAAGGGCCTAAAAC